>NC_060165.1:16287244-16354763 GCF_021292245.1 Micropterus dolomieu | reverse complement strand
CCCAGGGGGGGGGGGGGGGGGGGGGGGCTGCCGGGCTGGAAAAAGGGACACCTCTAATGAGGGTCCAGGCAGCAGACTGAACCAGGCTGGCTCACATTAGCCCGATACTGGTTTTAAAAAAAAATATAATCACGAATGGCTCACAATTCATGACAAAGAGGTCTCCGTAAGGCAACCCACACATAAGGATAGGAGGCATAAGTCTCTCCCTTATACAAGACCTTGGAAATAGCTAACGTAAATGAAAATAGAAGGCTGACAAAGCCTGGTGTTTTTAATTCAAGTTAAAATTAATCTCTGAACAGTCAGTGCTCAAGACCTCCCTTTGGTCTCACACAGCCATCACTTAGTCCAGACCTTTCAGACTAACTTTGTTTTTCTATCAGCAACACAAACCACCATCTGTGTCAGGGGATGGGGGCTCAGCTCAGCATCCTGCCAGAGTGAACAGTGCCATATGAACAGATGACAGAAGGTTTCCAACATACCACCAAAAATACTCCCCACCTAAAATCATCAGCTCTGAAATGTTCACATATACAGTGTTTAAAAAAAAAAAAAAAAATAGGTTTTGAAAGTCTCAATGTAATAGACAATTGTCTATTCCAACGTGGGAGCAACAGTATGAACAACCAGCTAAAAGTGAGGAGGGCAATAAAAACTGAAAAGATGACAGTCGAATGGATGGAATGCAGGCGATTACGTCTATAAAAAAAAAAACAAAAAAAATAATAAAGTACACATCCCACACAATCTACGGTCAAAGTGCATTCAATGTCAATTCTAACAGGGCCACATGACCAAAATAGACCCCCCCTTTGCTACACTTTGAATTTTGATGATGCAGGAGATGACAGAGTGGTGTAAGGAAAAGGGGGCAAACTTAACACAGGAATTTTATTGTGAATTTCAAAAACAAGGCAAAAGGCTCAGTCTAAACCTCAAATCAAAGCAAATTGAATAACCTCTGGAATTTGAAATTCAGGGGGTAGTTCCTGGTAAGAATTCCTCATAATTTAGGTTTGGGTGTTTTGCAGCGGTGTGTTGAACATATACCCATAGTTACCACTAGGAAAAGTGCAAAGTCAATGACAGCCCCTTCTGAGATGGAGCTGATCACCATGTTTTGTTTTTTTTACAGTTGGGGGGGAGGGGGTTCCTGGTTGGTAAGATGGTTTAGCTGCCCCAGCAGTTTCATTTCCACAAAGCCTCTCCTACAAAAACGGAGTGCCCAGCTGATTCAATGACACAACAGATGATAATGGGGGGGGGGGGTTAAAAAAAAAAAAAACAAAAACCAAACCTACAAGGTTTCCATCACCTGGACGATAGGCCACATCCTGTTTTTTTTTTCCTCTCCTTTTCTCTTTCACTATTTCATTTCATATTCTTAGCTTTAAAAAAGGCTCACCCTGATCTGGTCATATGATCTGACCTGCCACGGCATGACCCTGAACAAAGGTAGGCAGGGGTGACGGTGCGCCTCTTTAACTGGACACAGTCATCATATTGTAGGCTTTGGAGGGACTGGTTCTGCCCAGCACCATCAGTTCCTCCTTGCAGCTGATGTGACTGTCCACCATGGAGCCCATCGGCCCGCTGTTTCCTGAGGGGGAGCCGGTGGTGGCTGTTGCCGGCAATCCTGGGGGACAGGGCTGTGACTCGTACAGGACGCAGATGGAGCCATCCTCGCCAATACGGTAGGAGACCTCGAAGGGGTCCACCCACAGAGTGAGCTCACTGGGCAGCACCAGGTAGAGTTGCTGGATGGTCATGCCGATGCGCTGGCCCGCCTGCCACACCAGTGGGTCCATCTTGTGGTTTATACGAATGCAGCGGTACCCCGAACCCTTGCAGGGCCTGTCTGGGAACCAGTGGTGCTTATATTGCTCTGCAGGGATAGAGCAGAGACAAAGAGGATGGAAAGAAAGTTTAGCTTTGGAGTTATTAGCACCAGTTTGCTTTTTTATTTTACCAGGAAAGAAATCCATTGAGATTTTTAATCTCTTTTACAAGGACGTCCTGGCCTGTAGGCTTGTAATGTGAGCAAAATAAAAACACACACCACATTATATGCGCTGATGAAGGCCCAGAGAAAAGAGGCCAAATGGAAAAGTGTTGAGCAGCTGAAACATTACTGACTTGAAGCGTGGCTGTGTGGGTGAGATTGGTGGTGAACTGAGGTCGAACAAAGGTCGCAACAGAAAGTAACAGACTGTACTTTGTGTTAGATAAGTCCAATGTTTTAATAAACATCATGGTTGTAAAACTGTTTTGGGAAAAAAAAAAACAAAAACTGTCTGTCTAAAGGTTAAAAAATATAATTTCAAACAAAAGTCCATTTTGCTGTGTGTACATTTGGGTTGAGCCCAAATGTTAATCAGGAACACTCCTTAACGGGAATACATCTTTATCTCATCCATTACTTTTTGCCAGGAGGCAACTTAGGTGGTGATAAAATGAGATCAGACATGTCAAAACTAATCAAATATATTACCATGCAAAAAAAGAATGTAGTTCAACTTAACAATTCTGCCAACAAAAAACTTGTTACCCATTCAAGGTTGTTACTATATAAATGTATGCCTTGCACTTTTAATATAGCACGCTGATCATGTGGATGTTTTACTAATGTCAGATTAAATAAATAAACAAAATGTACTTGTCAATGAGTGTAGGGTGCAGTTGTGTGCACTAGACAAAGAGAAAAACAAACAAACAAAAAAAAATCCCACAATACACCACCACCTGTTACAGGCCTGATAAGCAGCCATAAAAGGCTGCCAGCGGCTGCCAAGGCCTACGTGACAAAAAGAGGGCCAATGAATTGCACAATCCCTCCCCTGGCCATCGTCAGTGTCAAAGTCTCCCATGACTGGCTGAACAAAAACACCAAAAGTGTCGAAGTCCTGGCCAGCCATTTGGGGCACGGGGCTCTACCTCTTAAGAGAGGATCCTATTTCTCTAAGTCAGAGTGGAAGTTTTTAACGTGCAGTGAAACTAGTGACTCAAGGTGTCGCAACTCCGAGAACGCTTTGTCTTAGCCACTAAAATGCCCAATGGGAGGAAAATTGTGTGTTGACTGTCTGATTTTGGGCGTGTGGGGAAGTGAAAATATGGCTTAATCTTTTCCTACGCCAAAAGTTCACTTTTAAAAACAAAAAAAAAAAAAAGGGCTTGCTAATTGTTTTCTAGGGTCACTGGATCCGTGTTCTTGTTCTGATTTCTTCATTTACTGACCTCCCCACCCTCGGGAACTCACCTTCTCAGTCCCCATTTACTCAAGGCTCATCCATATTGAGTTCCCGCTGATGCCAATTTCATTATGGTCAGTGAAAAACAGCATAAGTGAAGTAGGCCAGCATTCAGGCTGGGCCCCGGAGGCCACCTGTATGCACCCCCTCCCCTCTCCTTATCACAGAAGGCGGTATACCGCTGAACTAATGGAGGGGCTGGCACTTGTGAAAGAGCACAAGGGGCTGGTTGATCTTTCAGCCTCAGACTGAGCCACAAAGGCTGCTACCTACAAATCCTGGAGCAGCTGGGAAAGGATCAGCTCCATACGGCCTATTCTTAAAAACGAGGGCACATGGAAGGAGAGGAGGGGGGAGGAAATGGGAAGCGGAAAAGTAAGACGACGAGTGTGTTCTTAACATAAAGAGTTTAACAAAACAGCTGTTTATTCATTGTTGCTGACCATGTACACTAGAAACACATCAACAGATTCTGCTTTGGCCGGGCAGTTGGGTATTTTCCATTTGAAGCCATTTCCTGGCAGTGCATCAAATCACAACGCCAATAAAGAGGAAGAATCGAAATCCTGCTAACTACAATTACACAACTATTGTGGTTTCAATCTGGTCACTGAGACCAATTTCACCCCCCCTTCTCTTCGCTCAGCACAAACAAGAGGAGCTAGGCACTCTGCTTTCCAGCACGCAGACACAATAGTGAGTGATTGTGAGGTTTCCCAGCACAAAAGAGCTCTGGCTGGCCTAGTTTAGCAGCAGCGAGCCCCACGGGGTACTACCACACACACACTTTTGTTTCCACACACTTGCAATCATGTTTTATCATCATTGTAATCATTATAAGAGTTACAGCAGAGTCTTTTTAAATTTGACCTGACAGATTAAACCCTACAATTCTAAAATTATATACAAATAAATTCACAGCAATTTGATATAATGGCTGTATGTGCACTAAATACAGGGTGGGCTGCCCTTGTTTCCGTGGAGATCCCCTCCACTCCTTGAGCACTGCCTCCATCTGTAATGTCCTCAGTTAAGCACCCACCAAAACATCCCCTCCCCCACAGCCAACTCCATTCAGCTCCAACTTTTGTCTGTTTACAAACACTGTCTTGGAATAGAGCTCTGAGACATTGTCAGTTATTTGCTTTAACCAAAACATCCATTCCTCAAAAAAAAAAAATAATAATAATAATAATAATATCCATCATAATATAACACTATTTATAGTTATTAATTTTTGTGCTTGGGATATTATCCTGATTTTACTGAAAACCAGGGATCTACAATGAACATCCTGTTTTTTGTTTTTTTAAACATGAGTGAGCTCCTTATGTAGGAAATATAGGTCATCGGCTGTTATGTGCTGCTCAGTAGATGAGGGAGGCAGATGTATGGCAGCTTTAGAGGCCTGAGACTGGAATGCGTTTACAGCAGGAAATAAGAGACAATCCCCGAGCAGCGCTGTTCTCTAAAAAGTCATAAAACAAGTTAAGCCAGTGGGTAAAAGTAAGAGGATATATGTAGGGTCATTTTCCTGGGGAATAAATGGAGTAAAAAAGGTGATTTGATTTTCAGTCACTGTTGCTGAAGCCATTTAAGGAATAGGAGATGCGGTTTAAACAAATAAGAATTATGTTTTAACTTACACATGTAAATTTAAAAAAAGACCAACCGAAAAACAGCGTGTATGAGGGTTATTAAATTTCTCACTGGCGCGGTCAAAAGCAAAAATGATTTATTCAAATTGGGGGTAATGTATGAAAACTCAAAAAATAAATTCATTTTCAGAGCCCAAAGTTTGGTCTGATATTGTACGCTTTTATTAACATATTTCGTCAAATGCATTACGTAATTCGTCAGCCTCCACCAACTCACTGGGGGCTGTTTTTCTAAGCTCTCTGAGAGCTTATTCGACCGAGGCGCACTTCCTTGTTTGTGCCAAGCGTCTCTTTCCACACGCCCCCTCCCCCTTTTCCGCTTCTTCCTAACAAAGTAACTAATATAACAGCCTGGTTTTGCTTCTTTGTCAAATAAAATACCTGTTTTTAACAATTTAATCGTCGACGATTCGCTGCAGATCGCTCACCGTGTTTATACTTGGTCGCCCCCCCCTTTCCGATGTGCGCACACAGTGGTGCGCGTAGGTATCGCTGATAGTGAATACTTAAGGAGAACAAAGAAAGGCTTCTTCTGACTCATTCTAAAACCAATTAGAAGCCGAATATACGACTTTAACGCTAAAACAAAACCTAAACTAAACATGTGAAAGTGTAGTTTACGGTATGATGCGTTTTACAGTGGTGGTGGGTGAGCGCAAATACGTGATTTTTCTGGTTTTCTTACCTGACAAAATGTCCTGTAAGCTTTGGCTGAACGTTTGGACCTGTCGATCGTTTACGTGTCCTTTTACCCTCAGAAATCTCGTCAGAAATCCGACGGCGGCGTTGATCTCTGGTTTCATCGTTCCCCGGGCACAAAGGGTATGCATTGAGAAAAAAGGCAACGGCGACGGTCCGTGCGCGTCTGTTTTTCTCTTCGCGTTGGTTCGTCGTTCTCTCCACTTCTGGGCAGCGATCCTTATCTGGTTGCGCTCGCGTTGTTTCTCTTTGCATTTATTTGTCGAGGTAGAGGGATGTGTCTCTTTTCAGAGAGAGAGCCCGGGTGCTAGGACGGTTCAGTGCTGGGAAACAGACGCCTGTTGTTGGTAAATACAGGGGGTTGGGGGTGGGTCCCTTGGTGCCACGTCGACCAACCCTCCCTGATTGCTTGCTTCCTCCAGAGTGAAGCTGTCGGAACTGCAGAGCGGGTTTTTATAGAGCCCCCTCCCTACCCACGGCGTCGTCACAAGCCGCTACAGCAACAACAGCTCACCAATCCCGGCCCTGCCTCCATCTGACGAGCCACATATAGGAGGAGTGCAGCGTTCACGTCACCGCTCTGAAAATAAACAGAGGGTACACAGCATGAAACCGCGCTGCGTTCACAGGCGGTCGGAAATACGGCCCGTACAAAGAGAGAGAAAAAAGAAACAAAAGCAAACGACAACAAAGAACAACTCACACGGTGCTGGTTGAAGAAGTTCTATCCTACAGCAGCAACGAGTAACTGGATACACCAAAACTGTGCTACTTTAGCCTATGTATTCTATAAAGACCAAAGAATGACAGAAAATGTATTGCAGTTACATGTAGTTTGTGTGTGTGTAAAAATCCAATCTCTTCTGGAGCAACAGAACATCTCTGATCGTCTTTTTGCCCTCTTCCAGAATGTACAAGATTTGCCCCAACTTCCCTGACGTGCAGAAAAAAATATCTTTTATGTTCTCCACTGGCTTAGATTAAACTGAAAGCATTCATCATCATCCACCACACTTAAATCTTAACCTAGTAATAATTTCTTTTTTTTTTAATTATCATGTTTTGTTTCTATCTTTTTAATTAGCATTTTAATGTTACTGGTCATATTTCCTCTTTGTATAAAAGTTTTGTTCCATTGTCCCATTTAAAGGGAAAAAAGTTTTTAGCCTTCATCGACTTGATCTTATAATGACCGCTTATTTCATCTCAGTGTCCTCTAATAAAAGCAAAACAATAATAATAGAACACATTACACTGTTTTGTTATCCAGTTCAGTGGCAGTGAGTGTAAAATCAAAGTAGACTTCAGTAATTCAAAACCTTTAGTGGTAGCCTGCTACTACTTCACATGTAGCCTAACGGTCAGATGTTTATGATCTAAGAAAGGCAGGCCTCGTTTCAGCTTCAAAACATCTAATGGGGTTTATTCAGCTAAAAAATAGTCAAATTTCCGCTCATCAGTTTATATGAAAACTGAAATTCAGAGGTACGTAGTTTTCACTGGACAGCATTTGTTTCGAATGTTCTCACTTTTCCGTTCAAACTGTATTCCCTGCAGAAATTCCCCAATTTTTCACAAGCATCCACAATCAGAATGTATCGAGGCTAATGTATGTATGTTAAATAAAGCTGTGGGTTAAGGCCTAAAGATATAAAAAATAATTAAATTTAAACTAGCACATTATAAACCTAGTTCTGTTTTACATTACAATATCTCAATTTTGACCTACCAATACGAGCCCCACAGGTTGATGGATTGTTTCTGGTAGTGTATGTTCAAAGTCATGATTTGATGACTGCTTAGTTTCAGATTAGGCCCTGGTGGGCAGGCAAGGGAACAGCTTTGTGTGTGAGACAGAGGCAGGATGAGAGAGCGAGGCTGTTTACATTACCATAGTTCAGTATATCACCTCAGTGTCTGGTTCTTTCTTGCTGTCTTTCTCAGTGTGTATCTGTGTGTGTGTAGGTGAGCAGGTCTGTGGGTGTTTATTCTCATGAAACAGGAAGAGTCTTGATCAACTGAGAAAACACATCTTGTGTGACCCCGTTGAACACAGGGGAGGCAACGCTGTGCCAGGAGGCAGTCAAATCTGCTCTCTTTTCAGAGACCAGTCCCTACGTGCTTATTAAAATCAGTGGAAAAGTACAGGCTGCTGTGCTTTGTTTGTTGCAGACAGAGCCACGATGACCCACTGAGTGCTCCAATCATGATGCAATCAAACAGACCTGGACCACACTATTTGGCTCAAACACTGAGCTAAAGGTGTACAGAGGCACACACAAAATGTAGACGTGTGTATTTGCATGTGTGCCCAAAAGATACAATAACTATCAATGTAATAGTGGTTCAACGCCGCCAACTCAAAAATTCTGACTTGCTGTCATGTATCCGACCGTTCAACTGTCTTGTTGAGTCTAAATCTCTTTAGTGAACTGACATGATGACATGGTGAGTGAGAGTTTTGACTGCTACTTCACACACAATGTATGATATGTACAGCAAAGGTCTTTAATATAGTAAGAGAAATTTAAAAATTTTAAAGGTTCAGTGTTCATTTTGCTTTATCTCATATTACTGAAAAAGAATAAATAGGATTTTCTCAAATCCTGCAAAACAGTAGTGACGTGTGGCATTAGTGCACCTGTATGCAAAATTAACACCCCTCACCCTTGACTGGCCTCTTGATAACCACTTCCACAAATACTTACTCAAATCCTGGTCATGTAAAGTAAATGTCTTCTTATGTGCCCAGGCAATTCCAAACAAGTTTGCACATGTGTAAACCCCCCACTTCTCTGCATCACACATACACACCCACAGTTACGCACCACCTTGCTATCTATTGAAATAGTGGAGAATAGTGGAGAGTTTCGGCGTGTTGCTGATGTAAACTAACCCCATGTGTTATTTGCACATGTTGTGGTTTAACAGTTTCATTTCCCACAATTCATATCTGTTTAACATGTTAACATCTAGAGATTTTCACATGTAAGCTGCGACTTTTCACATCACTCCAACATTCCTCTTCACAGCAGTGGAGTAAAATATCTTGTAGCCCAGGATCACTGACCCAGTACACTGTAATGTTCAGGTGAGTCTGCCATATGAGACCACAGAAGCAATGGGTAAATTAGGGCTTTAAAGATGGGTCACGTAAGAAAATGTATTTGTCAACATAAACAAATTTTGTTTTTTTAGTTTATTCTACTATTTGTCTCCTTTTTTTCTTCTGTTTCTCTCTTGTGCTGTAAAGCAATTTTGAACAACTGGGGTGTATTTTAAGGGCTATATAATTAAAGTTGAGTTGACTTTAGAAAATTACAAAGGTGTTCGTTTGTTTGTACACTTCAAATGCTTCAGGATTCATTAACATTTTTCCAAAGCGGGATGTAAAGCTGCTGGATTTGTTTGTAGTCGTGTTTTAGAAATACAGTCACCAAAAGTCTGCTGGTTTTATTCAGAGGGATTATTTTTATGTTTTAAGTTTTACCTTTTGCAATGTTTTATGCAAAACAAAATGTAAAAAACAAGAAATACACAGTTGAGCATAATCCACTTCTCTGCTCTCTAAAATTATTGAAATATTTGGCAAAATATGGCTACAGTAATTGCACGATTATTTTGATCAGTCAAGCGTTCGATTCTCAAATGACACATTTTGAGTGAAATATCACTTTAACTGCAATTTGTATAGGTCACACAAGTTGCCACCAGTGTGTGGAGATGACTCACAAACACTACTAGAAGCTGCTGGAGGAAGTCAGCTTCTGTCCCCTTTACGCCTGCTGGATTTTCCTCCCGGGAGTGCAGCAGCAGTTGCAGCAGCAGCAACAGCAGCAGCAGCAGCAGCAGCAGCAGAGCAAGCAGGAGATTTGCAAGCAAGCACGATAGCGCACATCTGTATCGCACACAAAACTGTGGACAGGCAAATGCCTGATTACTGACAGTGTGTGGGGGTGTGCGGTTGAGTTTTGGCAGCTTGGCAGGGGAGATAAAAGTCAAATAGGATAAAAGAGAAAGAAAGAAAGTACATGCAATAACATAGTGAGCTTGTGACAAGTAATGAAACCTGGAAAACCCCAAGCCTTCCTGCTCTTCTTGATATATTTAAAGTTGTAGCAAGTAAGTAGTAATGTTGTGGACACCTGAAACAGATACAAACAAATTGTCCTGTACTACTGGTTGTTTTAAAAGTGAAGGCCACTAGTACTGGGTAAAATATGACCCTGGCTGTTGCCAGACAAGGGTGGGGTATCCTGTCGTTACGTCGGGCCCTCAGCCCTCAGTTACTAATGAATGGAGGTTTTTATCTTGAAACCGCACGTGAACTACAGTAGAGGAAAGAATTTCAGGTCGGGAATGAAAAGAGAGACCTTGGCTGCTCGGTTGTGTGGGCAGAGTTTTTCCAAACACATTCTTCTTTCAAGGTGGTGAACACACACGGTGTATATAAACATGCACAGAGACACCAACATCTGCAGGTCATACAAAAGCTAAACCAACATAGGCCGCCTTCATCCAGACATGAGACAAAACAACGCCCCTGTTCCCAGCACACACATCAGTACACAGAAACATGCAGATCTAACTAATGGCAGATAATTATCTGTCTCTTTGGGCAGGATCCGGCTTATCAATTGAGTGCAGATTCAGTGTCAGTGAAGTGTGTCCCTTTGTACAGTAGAATGTGGGATTTCTCACTACCTGACCGACTGAGCATGTTTGTGTTCACTGTACACAGCCTGATTATACCTTAGCCGTCAGTTATACAATGCCAATGGTAAGAGCATTTACTCGAGTAGTTAAGCACAGTATTTAGGTGCTTGTGCTTTACTTAAGTATTTCTATATTATTGAAAATATTCTATTTTTAATGTTAGCCAATGTTAGCAAATTTTAGGTAGATGTTGTAGGATTTAGGGCATTGCTGAATCAGGACTTCATGACTGGAGCGTACATGTAATGACCAGTAGTATAACTGACACTATTGAGTGAGGACTTTATGGCTCTATTTGTTATGAGTCGTGGCATGTGGTGGAAAAACACTAGTAATCTTTAGGTAGATGATGCGTTATAAATTACATTACTGAGTCAGGACTTCATGACTCACATTTACTTGTGCTACTGTTACACAAGGTCTTTGTGATCGCAGTGGCCACTGTTCAGCAAAAGTTAAGTTCATTTCCTTGATAATACTATTGTGATTTATAAATGTTGCAAATGTATGTGTGTATAAATATTTTAATTTCAGGACTTTAACTTAATGGAGTATTTTTACATAGTGGCATTCCCACCTTTACTAAAGTAATCAATCTTGATACTTTTTCTTCTACAGTACAACACAAAACACTCAACTTAACAACGTAATGCCCACCATTACAACATTAGTATGTCCTCACTGGAATAGTGTATTCTTGCTTGTTTGGGAGAACAAAATTGTCTGGTGATTATCACTAAATATATCACCAATCAACATAAAAAACACTCTCACACAGAACAATTTGTGGATTATCACCTAAAGAATGTAATCAAGCATAATTAATGGAAATGAAGGTCTCAAAGACGAGTGATGTCATTGTGCTGTGAAAATATGGGTGTGGCTCAGACAGGGTAATCACTCTCAGAAAAACAAGTTGGAGGAACTCTCTGCACCCTTCTGACTTTGATGCGTAGTCTCCAGGAAGAGACTCATCTGAGAAAACCACAAACTTTCCATGATGCTCTCTCTGTGTGTCTGCTAATCTTAATTCAAGCAGGAAGCTATCCCAGCCTCCCTTACCACTGGACTATTGCTCTGTGTGGTGTGGCTTAGCCTTGACTTGACAAAAATGAAGCAATGTGCACTGTGAATGCCTCAGCAACCCCATTTTCTTTCTACAATTGCTCTCCTGTAATATATTTTTTCTACTTCTGATTTGGCTTAACTCTCTGTATTTACTTAATTTATTTTGAGGTTTAAGACCAGATGGATCCCCAAAGCAAACCTGACCTGGAATAAGCACAATACGGCTTCTTCTATAGCTACATTCTTTTATTCTAGTTCAGACTCATAGCTCTCCAGAACATCTTGAGTTATTCATGTTCTGTGCTTGGTAAGACAAAATATGCCGCATGCACCAGCTTTCAGCTGGAAGGATTAAACTTGTCCATAGTTATACATATTGATGTACAAATTATTCAGTTCCTTTTTCCACTCATACATGAAGCTCTCCATGCCAAGTGACTCAGTTCCTCAGTATTCTAAAGCCAAAAACAAGAAGAAAGCATTTACACGACTTTACACTTTACACATCTATGAGTTTAACAATATAAACCCTGTATAGCGTGTGTATATGCCTCTGTGTGTCCGCGTTGTGTATTAATAGGAGTGACATTTGAGATAGTGGGGGGCCTGTCAAGACCAGTCAAGTCCAGTTTTGAAAGATGATACCCAAATGTTCCCCTCAACATCTTCATGTGTCTGTGAATCACAGGTAAGACATAAGTGAAATGAGCAACATAAGTGGTACATTTGTAAATTTCAAATTTAAACTAAATGTCAAGCTTCAAATATAAGCCACAAAGTATGTGTGTGTCTTATGGTGTCACGGTTTAAATATCCTACCAGCAGATATACATTCAAACCTATTACAGCCGTCTGGGCTCCAAACTGCTTAGCTGCATATAAATTATTTGCTGATGACCTGCATGCCCTTTTAAGGATGTTCAGCTTGTGCTATTGCATAACAATAAAGGCTTTATTTCTCCTGTATCACCAGAACAAGATCCAGACACTGTACATGGTACTGTCAAAGGAATATTCTATCAAGGATTTAATTGCACATGTTGTGGTTTAATTAAATATGCACTACTTGTAGTCTATATCTCCGAAAAGCAAAAAAAACATCTCAAAACATCATTGGGAACGTGTCAAACTACTTTTAGCCATGTCAGCGGCATGGCTCTGTGGGATGGCAGTGTTGGTCTGTTGGTTGGTCCATTGTTCCAGATTGAAATATTATACTATCAACTATTGTAAGGATTTGCTATGAAATTTGGCACAGACATTCACATTACCCTCGGGATGAATTGTATTAACTTGGAAATTTCCTGACTTCTCATCTAGTGCCGTCATCTGGTTAAAATCTTGGTTTAATACTTTGGTTTATGACATTTCCATCAGTCTTGGTTGTATTTGGTAATTCGCAAATGTTAGCATGCTAACATGGACAAATCATATTATCATTGTTATTGGGAGCATGTTAGCAGCATGACATTATCATTTAGCTCAAAGCAGAGCTGCTGGCATGTCTGTAGATTCTTAGTTTTGTTGATACTCAAATACAGATTTTTGCAGTGTGGTGGTGTTTGTTAGCACCATAGTCTGCTACGTCTTCAGTCTTCTGCCAGATTATTTGAGGTTTTAAACCATATCTAACCCCATTTAAAGATTGTATTATTTCTGTAAACTGTGCACTGTGTGTGTGGATCAGTGCAGAGAGAGTGCACATGCTGACTGTCTGTGTGCGTATGTGGCATATTGAATGTGGCCTTTGCTGGTCTCATGCAGTGGCTTACTGACTTTCCCTGTTGGAATGGCCAAGTTTCAGAACCCTGCGGCTGAGTCATATACACTCACACACACACACACACACACACACACACACACACACACACACACACATACAGACAGAATGAGCAGGCCACATAGCATGGTGTCTGACTACAGCACATTTGTTTGAGATATAAATATGTAACATGTCGAATTAATATTACATACATGTGCTTTGCACTTTATCTGGGACAGTCTTCACATATCTTCAATGTAACTCTGCTGTTTGAGGAACTGCTGGATCCTGTGTGCTGCTGCAGAGCCTGGATTAATGCCATATTATATTATGCCATAAGTGGATATTAAATTCTGATTGGTTGAAGAAAGAGTGTTATTTTTAGTTTTGCTAAAATGGACACTTAGAGAGGAAGCATTTTGATTGCCATTCTATAGTGAGTAAGTGAGGAAAGTTTGAGCAAGTATATTGTAGAAATATTTGACACTGGCAAAAGCCATATGAATCAGTGGTTCCACTAATGCCTACAGCAGCTAAATGGGAAAGCGTATTTAAAGGAATAGTTTGACATTTTCAGAAATATGCCAAAATTAGTTAAACGGTGAGTATTACTGTTATATCAGTGACAGATAAACTTTCAGTGTACACAAGGTAGTGAACAATTAATATGGAGACTCTGAACTAAGCTTAAAAAATACACAATGTGTCATTTTTACATTTGGACAGAGCCAGGCCGGCTTTAACAGGCTGCAGCCTTGTGTTTTTTTCTCTTTTGGCTAAACGAATATGTGTATATCCCAAAATGTTGAGCTATTACTTAAAGTTTTTTTTTTGCATTCAGCTTATACCCAGGAACTTTACTTATTTTTTCAGACTGACCTCATACTTACAATATATTATCATTGTTCATTGATTGCCTCGTATACGCAGGAAGCCAATCTGTCTGCCATATAACAGTGTTGCTCACATTATAACTTCAAAGACCAATACAAAGTGAATCATAACCTTATCATTCAGGTAGATAAGAAGGAATGCATGCAGACACACACAGGTTATATCACTGACTCCTGTCAGTATACCGTGTTTCAACTTAAAGGGAAAAATTGCCATACTGGATCCACCCTGTCTCAGAGATAAAAATGAGAGATAGACAGAGAGAGAGAGAGAGAAAGCAAGAGTGTACATGTGTGAGCGAGAGTCAGTGACTTTGCTGCCTAAATCCCTAAACATGACTCACGCTTTAAACAGCCTCAAACAGCTTGGGATCAAATCCAGTCTGGGCCCACGCAAGCTGTCATTTCACCGCGAGCTGCTATTCATGACACAAGCTATAGTTTCACAGGGCACGGCCGTAAGTGTAGAATAACCCAAAGTGTACAGCCCTCACCTTCAGATCTGCAGAGAGATAAGCAGAGCAGAGACTCCAAACGTGCAATAGGGGCTGCCGTGACCAGATGTTAAGATACCTCATTGTGACTCACGGGTTTGTTGGATTTTCCATGTTGTATTTGTGTAGCTGCCGCCATGAAGGTCGGTTTGTCGAGAAGAGGCTCTGGTACACTTGTGGATAGTATCAGTCATGAATGCAAGTTTTCCATGAAAATATTGAACAATGTTCTATCTAGTAAAGGTGTATATCAGTACATTATTATTGTCATTTATTATTATTTCTATTTGTTTTGGCCTAATGACCAGCACAGTTAGAAGCCGTAACCTGTACTGTACTGCAACTGTAAATATTGATGTTATGTAAAGGAGGAATGGACCACCAGTCAAATAAAGGATTAGTCAAATAAAGTGCAATGCACTAAATACTCATGCACTAATATTTTTGTACCAATGTTCCCTCTTTCCCCAATAAAATACTAGGGAGTCATATCATGCACCTCAATACACATTGATTGTGGTAATACCTCCATGCTGTTGCCAGCAAGCTGAGACAGGCAAACATGAACTTGGCTCAAGTAAGTGAGAGCATAGACGTCAGCAAGTAGGCATGATAAGAAAGAGATATATCTGATTGGGCATTAACATCTAGCCTGAACTCCAAAGTTTCCGCTGCCCCTGCAACGTAAGCATGCTGAGCTAATGCAGTGTGGTGGTGTGGCAGATACAGTGCTCATGCATAGAAATCTGTCCATGGTGGTTTGCCTCAAAACTTCCAACTGCTACAGTATCTGTCACTTCTCCTGTTTTAACCCTCTAATCACTCCTTACAGTAACACTTAAAGGATAAGTGTGGTAATTTTCCTAGTGTGCCGTTTTCCTATGAAAAGACCAAAACCAATGATGAAATTGTCCTCAAAACTAGTACTGTTTATGTACCTAAAGCCTGATATTGCTTATTTGTCTGTTCCGCATGCCTACATTGCTGGTGAAAAACTTTTAAAATCACATAAATTAATCACATTGTTGCATCAAATGACATTTCCATGAACAAGGGCACTGTTATTTTTTAGTCGGTCCCACATACACTGTCTTTCTGCTCTAAATACTTGTGCGCCAAATGTGTATTAATCTGCGACTGAATATAGTTCAAATACTCTAGTTGGAATAATGTTTTCTAAAGACAACAGTGTCCAGTTGATTTAGGAAATGACATTATTTTTTAAATAAAAGCATATATTTTGGTTTAAAGATTTACATCTTCAGTAGAAGCCAATAGACTTAGGCTGAATAGGATAGTGAGGTCTGTACTGAGAGACAGTCTAACACATTGTTGGTTTTTGGTCATTTCATGGGCCAGCTTTATCCTTTAAACTAAAAATAATAAAAAATTACAACTTAACAGGCTGGCTGAACTTTACTACTCCCATATATGGGAGTTCTCTTCCAAGTAAAAATATACCCTTCTGTCTTATTTTGGTGACAAACACTTTACTTTACCATATGAAAGTTATGGCTATTTCTGGTTGACTCAGTGTCAGGAGACATGCCAGGGCATGTAGAGGACCTGCCAGACCGATAGTTAGTCTTTGTGACGGCTGGGGTTGAAGTGTGGGTGGTGAACAAAAATAAAGCCAATCAGCTCAAATTTCACTTTCATCCTCTGTGGTTATAGACCACGCTGTGTTCTTAGCATATAATAGGTAAGATAAGAGGATTTTGGTAGATAGAAAAATCTAATACGTCTAGACATATTTTCCTATTCTTCAGTTGTAAGTAGATTTTAGCGTGTGCATGTGTGTGTAAAGAAGTGTTATTGAACTCTAACCCAAGAACAAGCTGTGTTATGGCAGTTCACAGGATGGTATGTTGGTTAGTTATGTCAGGACATGTTTAGTTGAACCATAATGACTCTTAAGTTCCTGCAGCCTGTCTAATTTCTCAGGGCTTGTAAAGCCTGAAACATCACTGTGAAGACTTGTCATGATGGATCCATCCCCGACATGTTAAAGGAAAACAGCCCTCCAGCCCAACCACTGTGAGTCAGGTTAAAGAGTTCACAAAAAAGAGAAACAGCAGGGGCTATAGTTTTTCTGAAAATGATGTGTTGTTGTATTAATAATGTTTTAAAAAGAGGAAACACTACTTTTTGAAAGCGTTTTCAAAGGGAGGTGTCAGTTGCTATGGGGATGTCCACAGATCGTGCTCCCATCCTCCGAGTGGGTTCAATCCAAACATCAGAAACAGCTGAGAAGCCATGGCTGAAACACACAGGAACAGTCACAGCAAGCATTCCTGTGGGTGGACAGATGAAACCTCACAGAGGGGAATGAATGTGATCACGTACAGACTCAACAACAGGATGTGCTGCCATTACAATGAATGTCATGTGGCCCCTGAGACTAAAGAGTTGATTGAAAAATCCTTTAACAACCCATCAATTGCTTTTTAATAAGCTTTTCTCTGTGTAGAGTTTTTTTCTTCTCATTTTTAATTTGCTAACTATCACCTCTCCAATCTCTTAAATGTTCTTGGCAAGGAAACATTGCACTGTGGGTCAATAATAAGTAATAACAATATGGCAGCCAAGCAATGTAAAACAAGACTAAGAATCTTTAATAGTAGACATGCTAGCAGTTATGTGAGGCTGCACTTAGGCACAGTGGTGCTGTAACTTGAATGCAAACATCAGCATGCTAACTTGCTCATTATGGCTAAATTGCCGAAGTTAAGCAAGTATAATGTTCACCATCTTAGTTTAGTGTGTTATGCTAACATTAGCATGCTAAGTACAGCTCAGGCTAATAGAAATATCTTTTTGCAGCTATTTTGGCATAAAGCAAAGTACTGGACAAATTGACATTTTGATTCGAAGAGATGAGAAGTTGGATCAAAAAAGCTAATACAATTAAATTAATGCATGCACTGAATTTCATGATAATCTATCTAATAGTTGTCGAAATATTTCACTCCAAACTGCTAGTGTCAAACTCATGATGGCTCTAAAGGAAAAGTCAGGGGTTCATCAATGCCTTTAGGATTAATTGTTTGTGAACCCTGAATGTCTGTACAAAATATTGCGCCAATCCATCCAGTGGATGTAGAGATGTCTCAGTGGATAAGAGAAAACGTTCATCTGCAATTGGTGCCAGAGGAAAAGTCAGAGGATCACTGAAGTCATCCTCTGGGGATCATGTATGTCTGTACACATTTTCATGGCAATCCATCAAATAGAAATCGTGTTGCACAACGACCTCTCGAGGACCAAGCCAGCACAGTGCTTCGTAACTCATTTCCATCAGTGTGAATTCGATGCAAGGCAACTTATAAAGCACTTTGGATAAAAAGCGCTACAAAAAACTACTGTCATTTTGATTAGTTAATCTATAAATAAACAGTTAATTACTTATCCAATTAAATTTGTTTTAATGTAGGTAAATTAGAGAAACACATGGATGCAGAGCCTGTAGGGAATGACCCTTCACATGTTGATGCTCAAGGCTTGCACATGATGCCACTGCTTCCACTGAGACATGTTTCACTTCCTCTTTGACACCATTTTTAATCCCAGTAGACAACCACAAAAATGGTTCAGATGTGTATGAGAGTTTGCTACAAGAGCTCAAAATCAATGGCAGTCATCCAACATTCTGACCATATGGCAACTAGGCCTCTCAGGACTGCAACAAAGAACACTAATCTGTAGTTGTCAGCTGAAGCCCATATAGAAGCTATAGAATATGACAGGTACCACTCCCCCCTTCCCCCATCGCCATCCCCTAGGACAGCAGGAGTTGTGAGGGACCACACTGATCCAGGCTTAAGCTCTGACAGGCCTTGCCTCCTACCTCTGTCTCTGCAGTAATTAAATAAGTGCCAGTTGTGAGCAGCACTCAGGAAATTGGCCCTCCGTGTGCAGCTCCTGTCTCTGTTGTCAGTGTTTTCAGGAGGCGGGCACAGGTGGTGGAAGCAAAGAGGATGGCGACTGCAAGGTAGAAAATAGAGAGAATGACAGGAAAAGTGGGCACTGTGAGAAGAGAGGAAATTAAATGAGATGGCGAAAAGTGACAAATTGAAAGACTAGATTGGGAGACAAAAAGCTTGCGTGAAATGTCTGTCAAGACTTGAGAGGACATTAATGTGCTACAGAGGAAGTGTGAATGTCACAACATCTTTCCTCTCTCCCTCCAACGAGAGTGATGTTATATCCCGGGTGGCAAGGGCTGTGTGCGAAGTGTTTCCACACGACGTCACTTTATAATGTAAGGGCAAGGGTGAGGAGATGTTTGTGCAACAGTGAGAAGGACTAAGTGTCCTTTCAGAATTAGTGAGACAACTGCAACAGAGAGAGTGAGATTGTGTCAGTGTGGCCTTACGAGTCAGAGAAGACAGACCTGAGACACTGAGCTGCATTAAAAGCAATTGTAAGAACATATAGTAAAATAATTCCCATTACCATTGCACACTGCTATTGCATTACTGCCTGACCAACTCTGAACTCTTCCTACAATAAGTACTGCAAGTTATTAGATATATATGTGTGTGTGTGTGTGTGTGTGTGTGTGTGTGTGTGTGTGTGTGTGTGTGTGTGTGTGTGTGAGTGTGCATTAATGCATTATGCAATGCATTTAGACAACTTGCTGAAGTTCAAACCGAGCATCAGAATGGGGAAGACAGGGGATGTAAGTGACATTGAATGTGGCATTGTTGTTGTGGCATGGAGTATTTGAGAAACTGCTGATCTACTGGGATTTTCCATCCATCTCTTGGGTTTACAGAGAATCGTCCAAAAAAGAAATTATATTCAGTGAGCGGCAGTTGTGTGGACGAAAATGCCTTGTTGATGTCAGAGGTCAGAGTAGAATGGACAGACTGGTATGAGATGACAGAAAGGCAACAGTAACTCAAATAACCCCCGTTACAACCAAAATATGCAGAACACCATCTCTGAATGAACCTTGAAGCAGATGGGCTACAGCAGCACAAGACCATACCGGGTGCCTCTCCTGTCAGCTAAGAACAAGAAAGTGAAGCTACAATTTGCACAGGCTCACCAAAACTGGACAATAGAAGATTGGAAAAACATGGCCTGGTCTGATGAGGTCAGAATATGGCATAAACAACATGAAAGCATGGATCCATCCTGCCTTGTATCAACGGTTCTGGCTGCTGGTGGTGTAATGGTGTGGGGGATATTTTCTTGGCACACTTTGGTCCCTTTAGTACCAACTGAGCATCGTTTAAACGCGACAGCCTACCTGAGTATTCTTGCTGACCATGTCCATCCCTTTATGACCACAGTGTTCCCATATTCTGATGGCTACTTCCAACAGGATAATGCACCTTGTCACAAAGCTCAAATCATCTTAAACTGGTTCCTTGAACATAACAGTGAGTTCACTGTACTCCAATGGCCCCACAGTCACCAGATCTCAATCCAACAGACACCTTTGGGATGTGGTGGAAAGGGAGATTCGCGTCATGGAGGTGCAGCCGACAAATCTGCAGCAACTGCTATCATGTCAATATGGACCAAAGTCTCTGAGGAATGTTTCCAACACCTTGTTGAAAGTATGCAACAAAGAATTAAGGAAGTTATGAAGGCAAAAGGGAGTCCAACCTGGTACTAGCAGGGTGTACCTAATAAAGTGGCCAGTGAGTGTGTATATACATATATATGTATATATATATAGTAGTAGCATTGCATCAGATCCATATTTTAACCCAAGGACGGACGGACAGTCCTGATCATGAAGGATCCCCTGTCAGGCATCATAGCGGCTAAGATGAATAGGCACATGGCTCAATACATGGACAGGGCCCAGAAGGGAATGGGTAGTAATACCAGGAGAGCCATGCACCAGCTACTGGTTGATAGAGCAGTCACTCGAAACTACAAGACCAGGCAGACCAATCTGTGCACCGCCTGGATTAACTACAAGAAAGCCTATGACTCAATGCCACATACGTGGATACTGGAATGCTTGGAAATGTACAAGATCAGCAGGACACTAATAGCCTCCATCAAGAACTCAATGAGGCTGTGGAAAACAAGTCTGGAAGCCAAATTAAAAGCCAATTGCACAAGTCACCATCAAGTGCAGCATATACCAAGGTGATGCACTATCCCTGCTGTTGTTCTGCATAGGCCTGAACCCCCTCAGCTAGATCATCACAAAGACTGGCTATGGATACCGGTTCCGAGGTGGAACAACCATCAGTCACCTCCTCTACATGGATGGCATCAAGCTGTATGCCAGAAATGAGCGAGACATTGACTCACTGATCCACACTACCAGGATCTACAGCAATGACATTGGAATGTCGTTCGGACTGGAAAAGTGTGGTCAATGGTATCAAAAAGAGGGAAGATGTTCAGAACCGAGGGGATTGAACTACCAGAAGGCCACATTGCAGATGTTCAGGACAGCTACAAATACCTTGGGATGCTGAACGGAAACCATGAGGAGGCAGCAAGGAAGTCCGCCACAGCCAAATACGTACGTAAGGCATGTCCTGAAAAGTCAGCTGAATGGGAAAAACAAGATCCGAGCCATCAACACATATGCCCTGCCTGTCATCAGATACCCCGCTTGTTTAATAAACTGGCCAAAGGAGGAGATAGAGGCTACTGACATCAAGACAAGAAAGCTCCTCACAATGCATGGAGGGTTTCACCCCAAACTCAGCACCCTGAGACTGGCCAACAAGGGTAGCGAAAGAGGCAGAGGGCTAGTGAGTGTCAAGACCACTGTCCAGGATGAAACAACAAAGATCCAGGAGTACATCAGGAAGATGGCCCCAAAGATGAAGGGCTTAGTGAGTAACAGCATGCACCACAGACAAATAGAAGAAGTGGCTGATATCAAGAAATCCTACCAGTGGCTGGAAAAGGCTGGACTGAAGGGCAGCACAGAAGCACTAATCATGGTGGCACAAGAACAGGCACTCAGTACAAGATCAATAGAGACTGGGGTCTACCACACCAGGCAGGACCCCAGGTGCAGAATGTGCAAGGATGCCCCTGAGACAGTACAGCACATAACAGCAGGGTGTAGGATGCAGGCAGGAACAGCGTACATGGAATGCCATAACTAGGTAGCTGGCATAGTGTACAGGAACATCTGCCATAAGTATGGGCTGGAAGTCCCAAGGTCAAAATGGAAGACACCTCCTAAGGTAGTTGAGAATGACCGAGCTAAGATCCTGTGGGAATTCAAGATCCAGACTGACAAACTGGTGATGGCTAACCAACCAGACATCGTGTTGATCGACAAACAGCAGAAGAAGGCTGCAGTGATAGATGTGGCAATCCCAAGCGTCAGCAACATCAAGAAGAAGGAACACGAGAAGCTTGAGAAATACCAAGGGCTGAAAGAGGAGCTAGAAAAGATGTGGAAAGTAAGAGCAAAAGTGGTGCCAGTGGTAATCTGAGCACTGGGGGCTGTGACCCCTAAACTGGGAGAGTGGCTACAGCAGATTCCAGGTAAAACATCAAAGGTCTCTGTCCAAAAGTGTGCAGTCCAAGGAACAGCTAAGATACTGCGCAGAACCCTCAAACTCCCAGGCCTCTGGTACGACGATGACACATACCACCCCGCAAGGGGTGAGAGGGGGATTTTTATATGCCCTATACATAAATATTTGGCAGCAGCATTCTCCTGCTGAATCCTCTCTTGGCTGCAGAAACTGGGTTCCTTGGTATTACGTTGTCTTCTTTGGATTTGAGGTCTTACCAATGCCTTGTCAAGGAAGAGTCGTCTCCTCTTGAGCTTGTCTTTGTTCCAGTTGACAAGAGCGCTGGACGCTGAGATGTTGAAAAATATCATAAGCGGTCAGCTGTAGCCAGTCACCAGCTTTTCCAAATAGTCTCCCCTCTCCTTTTGTGGCACTGTAATCTATCATTGTGGTTTTTGGATGCTCCTGTCACAGATTTTCCCATCCCAACCCTTTTTACTGGGGCATGTGCCCCTTTATCCATGTGCTGTGCCCAAGTGAAATTGTCGAGAACCCTTGGCGTTGTTTTTGGACATTTAGGGCTTCGCGACCAAGTTAGCAACAATTGGCAACATCTGCAACGTCCGGTCAAGTTAGCAATAATTTATGTGCAACGTCCGGTTACACTTTCAAAATAAAACTAGTGGTTGATGTGAAGAGGCACATTGTTATGATATGAAACATTGCAAAAAACGAGTCAATGTTGAAAGTGAGTATTTACAACATTGATGAGAGAACTAAGAGGGACTATCCATCTGTGCACAAGAAGAGAAAATAACGAGAGTGACTAAACTGAATAAATGAGAGTGACTTTCGAGAACAGCAGTCAGGTAAACTTGTGTTCTCTCCTCTCAAAGTCTGATGTGAGCAGCATGTGTAGCTGCAGTGAATCTCTCTCTGTCTGTCTTGCTAACCCAGGTGAGCAGTTGACGTTCAACAATGTTTGTAAACTGCAGCAATGAAAAGAATACCAGATCGCACATGAACATGTGCTCATACCCATGTGCGCATGCACACAATGTAACTCGTGCATCTGGCTGAACGGTGCTACAGTCTGCAGCCGGACCTCATTGCATTCCAACAGCAACATTAGTGGGACCAGTCCAGACATGGATGTAAGGGCACTCCTCAAAGGCACACATAATTTTAAAACGAGACAATAATTATCTGTCTCTCATTGAAGGTTTAGTTACAACTCTAGACTAATGCAAGATGGAAAGCATGGGATTCAATTTTGACTATTAAAATGTTGATTAGCAGGACAGACTGGGCAATATGGATGTACATCTTTCAGTAGATAATAAACATCATATAGTCATGTCATAGTATAAATACTATTTTCCTTTTGAAAATGTATTAAAGGAAACCTGGGGAGCCTGTTTGAATGGGCTTGAAGCAGCTGATAACAATAATATCTTGCAAGTAATAATATTTATAATTTACAGGGGCTATGCTGACACTTAGATATCAGTAGAGTAGATGCTGGATCAAACGCAAGTACAAGCACAGCTGACCCAAATCCAGTACTAGCACCCAGTCCAGACGTTTTTAGAAGGTCACATAGACCCAGGTGAAATACAGGCAGCCTCAGCCAGTAAAAGCACAGCCAGAGGTCTACTGGCAGCATCAGACACAAGCAGCTCAGACCCTAATGGAGGATTGAGTTAGTGTGCAGAGGTCCATTCAAATCAGCAGGGGTATTTTCTAGAAGAGGTTTTCATTAAGGCTTATAACAGAGACAGTCTGTTTTAAAGGACAGGTAGTAGTGCGAGCACTGCAGTGTCAGGTGTGACTGTGCAGCAATGGCAAATTGTTGACATGGCTCACAAGTCAGGTATGTAGGTAGGTGTGTGTGCTTATGCTCTGGTCAATGCCCTTTCTGACATGGCTGTTCCAATATTAATGGTTTAAGCAAGGAAAGCTGGTGAGGCACATACTAACACATTTCATACACTTCAATCAAAAATCATAAATCAAAAATTTACATGGGGAATGAGGGGTTCTGTGCCCCTGTAGAGCTTTATGTCTAGCAACGCTCCTGACCCCTACCATCATCATCATCACATCTCTTGGTTCTTCTGGCTTCCATCTACAGACTGGCAAGTTGCATGCATTTGATAAAGCATCATATAAGGGTTCAAACAACTGCACCTGTTTTGGTTTGAGACTTTCTCCACCCTCCCCTGTGCTGCTTCCCAGCCTTCACAACTTTGATGGGCTAGACCCAATACTGAGCAGCAAGTGCAAGTCATCAAGTTTCTTCAGATTGGATTTTTGGCCGTGGTAGAGGGCCGGAGGTGTGTGTTCATCTGAAATTAGATTCCTGGCTGCAATTTGTACACCCTTCAGTGATGGCTCCACTTAGCTGGGAGGTGACAGAGGAAGTTAATTGGCTTCTTTACTTCCAGTGGCAAGGCTGTTGATCAAGTGTTGGCATGCTGCAAGCCCTGGGAGGCAAGACATATTTGCACTTTGAGCAGATTTGCTGATGGTATCTGAACAGGCCACCCTCTGGTATTGTAATTGGTGGTCGATCATCAGATAAGATATAAAACACAAAAGATACAGCATGTTTATTTAAGTGATTTCTTTTTAATAGGATCCATTTGAAAAGCAGTTGATGGTTACATCATTCAGTGGACAAAAGGAATGACTAAATGTCAAGGTTGCACAGAGATTGCAAATTCTAAATAGCAAAAGAACAGATGATGAGAGCATGAGATGTGAAAAGTGACATGCACAACAAAAAAGGACAAAAGAGAAGTCAAAGGAAGAAAAAATTGAGTAATGAAGGCAAAGAAGGGGAACAGAGAGGACATCATAGCAAAGAGAGAGCAGAAAAAACAAGAAGGGGTGGGAGCCTGATAGTCAGATAACATACACAAATGACAGCAGTGTTATAAATAAAAGCAAACACAGGGCAGGTTGGAGTTTCATGTACAGGTCAGGGCCTGATAGCCAGTGCCATGCCACTCTGCTCTTGTTACAGCAGCTGTCCGACCTGCGCTTCTTCATATTTCTGTCCAGCTCCAGTCGACACTCGTCTTTTGCATTAACTGATAATCTCTGACCCTTTGTGGAAACATTTCCAGCATTGACTTGGTGCAGGGTGCCATATACTGTATACACCATGTGTGTATTGCTGTTTTGCATGTTTGTGTGAATGCATGAATATGTTACCGGGCGGATTTTCTGCATCACGTTTTATGACCAATTTATACAGAAATCCATGTAATTCCAAACGGTTCACATACTTTTTCCTGTGACTGTATATGTGTGTATATGCATGCTTTTATGTTTGTGCATGTATCTACTGTATGGGTGTTTATCTGACTGTAGAGTCAATAAAGTCAAGGTTGAAGGTTTATTTGCTTTGTGTGAGTGTGTGACACTCTCTCTGGGGGATATTACCTAGTAAGGCTGGGATCAAATCAGGGCAGCTTTGATTGAGGCCAAATGCACACACATATAACACATCATTTTAATACCCTCCACAGTGTAACACACACCACAAGTATACGTTGCATGAAAGATGATACCATGAATTCTAATCTCAGTGAACATTTGGCCTCTGACAAACAATGATCTAAGAGCGAGACTCTCACAATAACCACTTAGTTATTGTGTTCATGTGTCTAAGCACTGTAATACATGAACCTGTGAGTGTCTAGCCAGGGTCTAGTGGCTTATCAAGTGGGTTTTGTTTTTGTTCATTGGTTGGTGGAGGTGGTACAAAATTACTGGTGAAACTGGACCTAGTGATTAATAATAAATACAGCTTCCAACAACTTAATTTGTTAGCTTGTTCCGTACAAAATCTCACTCACACACACATTAACTTTTACAGCATATACAGAATAAACACACCTGGCACAGCAGCCAGACACAATGTCAGTCTAGACTAAAGCTGTCATTGTCCCACAAGAACAGGGTTCCTTGTTCCTGTGTCCAGCCAGAGCTGAGCCCTCTGTGTTTATGAGGGTATTTCCTACCACGTGGTATAAAGTAAAGGCAGGAACATGTTGTTAGAGCGTAAAATGTGCCCTTCATGTATAACAAAGCTGTTCTTTGAAGATTAGCATACTGTTGCTGCTGGCCTTGGATTTGGACTACTGAAATGATCGAAATTACAAATTTCGCAGCCAAAACTTGCTGTCCCTAATAAGAGTGTGTGTTTGTGTCAGTATATGGGTGAACATGTGTGTGGTTTAGAATATGTGTCAAAAAGTTGGTGATTCAAGTGGAGAAAAGGAGAGTCAACTGATTGCAATTAGCTCAGGCAGTGGCATTCCAGCTCCCCAACTCTAGAAGCTCTTTGATTGTGGGAAATGTTTAAATATTTCCACTCAGGCAAACGCTCTATCACTGGAAAGATAGTTTCCAAACTGACTAAAAGGCGACACTAAACTATTAGGAAAGGAATATCTGAAATATAATTTGTAAGTTTTATGGGTACAAAAAAGTAAATAAGAACATAAATACCCACTGCCCACACTTAACCAAGGTTTGGTGTTTGACTGTAAGACATCCAAGTGAATGTCTACAGTGCATTACATAAATTAACTTTTTAAAAGCTTAATATTTAATACACATTTTCGTCAAATTCTTTGTACCGAAATAAGATGAGAACAAAAGCAACTTTATCTCCACATGTTGGCAAAATGAAAGAAATATTAGCATCTAGATCTTTTGGCATTCCTAAGAAGAGACGCATATCCAAGTGTATCATGTGTACTCCTGACCTCTTTGGATTTATTAGTTACTATAAAATAATAATACAACAAATATTGCAGCTATTATATGGTCAGAGTTTAACTTTGGAAATACAGTCCAACAAACTGTTGACCCTACATTAATATAGTTTCACTGGGCAGATAAAGACATTTATATAATCTAACTTAATAGTTGCTTGAAAATAAATTTTTTGTAATGTATGTTAATTGAAAAATATATATTCAAGATATTTTGTTCACAAGATAAAAAACTAATATTACTTTTGCTAGACATCACATTACAGTATGTATGAAGTACTCCTCAATCTGCAGTATGACACTATATGGATAAGGGAGTCTAGGAAAGATTATTACTATTTTATGGATCATAATAAAAGGAGCAATATATTACCTGTACACACAACACCACACATCCTACATTAGTAGCAGCCTATTCACAAGTTTGACCAGGGAAATCCAACCATACGGGGCAGTAGGCAAGAGACACAACAGCATATGTTTGTTAAAGATAAAGCTTAGTTTTGTAGTGCTGCTGCTTCAAGGAATACTTTGTGTGCAATTTATGCCCAGCGTCAAAGAGATGGCTGAAGAAAAAATATCACATTAACAATGGAACAAATGCATTTTTATTTATTTATGGATCTTTGAACGCTGTTGTTTGTCTGTTTCTAACTGTGGCAGACTTAGAACATTACATTTTATGAGCAGTATACTGTATCACTTACAATGGCCTCAAGCTGATTCTTTATTTAATTGTTTTTACCACAGAACTTGATGGTAAATACAGTATGAAGCTCTAAAGCATTCCCAAGACAGAGCCTCAGTCACCCATTGGTTTGTGGACTACCAATTTGAAGCCTCGAGTTTGGCAGTTTGGTCATCGACGTCTCTTGGTTTGAAACGAGAAATGACCATATTTGGACAAGAGGGTGGAGCTAGCTTGGTTATTCAGGTGCATCCGTTATTCACGTTATCTGTGATATTAATTGGGATGCTGATTTTGGCTAGCAAAAAACAGGCTTAACCAAAATGTTCTTACCGGACCCTTAGAGTCTGCATTAGACTTTAATGGAAACAAGACATTTTTAGGCGACCAAAATGTTACAGTTAACTTTCATCAACTGAAAACACACTGCGAAAGGGTCAAAGCCAGGGTCTGAAATTAACTTTGTATTTTTTTTTTTCTGTCACTCAGAAAGTTTATCTGCCATTTGAAAATGGATGCACTAAATGGAGGAGTAACAGTCAGCTCATTTAGGCATCCTTTAATGTACATAATGTTGTCATTCAATCTTCAGTATATTTACACAAAAACATTATATGCACAAAATGACCCATGTCTTTCAGTACATGACAATCACTCCACCTTACTTAACAACCAGGTATTTCAACTGACGAGGCACGCTCAATATAAACTATGAACAAAAAGTAAGTAAAATTTGTGTTGTTTTTCATGGTTGTAAAAATGGTTCATGGGAATAAGTCTTATACCTTTGGAAAGCTTGTTGATTTCCCTTTTAAATGGTGCCACATTTGTAAGGAACATGCATTTGTGGGATGAGCAGCAGAGCTGGGTATGTGGGTCTATATGTGGGTATCAGGTGCCTGATTGTCTGCACCTGTGAGAATGGGCCCTGCTATAGTGGTCAGCTAGTGTCTGCTCTAAGAATTTGCATGCCACATCTGACTGATCTGGATAGGGCCCGTGCGATGGGGCTACATCAAGCTTATGTCCAATACCAAGTTGCGGCATTCTTTGGAGTGAGCCCTAGTACCATCTGCAAACTGAAGGCCAAGTTCCATAAAACGCGGGATGTCAGAGACAGCCGTGCTGTTCGTGCCAGAGTAACCAACACAACCAGGTTGGCTGACTTGTGGCAAATGCTAGTTGAAGAATGGGATGCCATCCCACAGCAGTGGGTGACCAGGCTGGTGACCAGCATGAGGAGAAGGTACCAGGCTGTTGTGACTGCGTGTGTTTGTTAAATGAATAAATTGTAAAATTTCTAATATGTCTTGTTTCTTAAGACTTAAATCTTCCAATCCACCAAACAAGAGTCAACAGCAATGAAAAGCTGTTTAGCATTGTCAGAGAAGATTTGGCACATTTTTCATGGGCCCAGTCCACATACTCAGCTCTGATGCTCATCCCACAAATGCATGTTCCTTACAAATGTGGAACCTTTAGAAAGGGAAATGAACAGGCTTTCCAATGGTACATGATTTATTGCCAAGAAGCATTATTACAACAAAGAAATTATCTACCAAACACAAATTTCCTTACTTGTTGTTTGTAGTTCATTATTATTACTGTATGTCAGCCATGATAAAAAGTAAGTGGATTACAAAGGGACAGAGTAAAATGGGAAACACAAAGTTCACCACAGTGTACTACATTGTAAATGTTCAATACAAAATCCACAGTTCAGCCACCAAGGAATGAGTCTCCAGAGGAGTCCATATCTCAACAAAAAAATCATCTTCTAGATCACAGCAAACAAACAAAAAATACAAAAGTTGACACCTCTTGCATCTAATAGACAAGCTTAGTAATTACCTGCTGTAGTAGGTGCTGCTGGCAAGCAGAGCACTGGCTGTTACTCAGGACGGACTGGGCCTGTTCCACTTGTGGGTATGGTTTGAAACGCCACCATATTCCCTGAGCTGACTGGTGGCTGTGTGTGTTGTGTGTAATACAGGTGTGTGCACTGATCACCACAATACACTACTTTTAACCTTTACTACATGTGTATTTCTGTTGTACATTTTTCCTATCCACCAAAGTGGAGGATTGCCCGACTATTTAACCTGCCACTGCCAACAATTAGGTGTTAATTTCAGGCCCTGATCACAAGGCAGCTTAAAGCATACCCTGCTTTATCATGCGACCATCATTAACAAAATGAGCATCATGCTGTATTGAAGATTGAGCCGACTCTTTTATGACCGAGACATCACTAACTTCCACAATGGCTTCACTTTTCAGACCCAAAGGTTGCTGCTTGAGTGTGCCACAGGGGTCTTTCTGGCCCATAGCTATTGCCATAGTGACATGCCCTTTGAAGAACGTCCCCGTGTCACCTTCAAGTGACTGTGTTTTGCTTTTGTTCTTGGTAATTAAAATGGATTATAAGAGTTTTTTTTTACTATGCAACGCTTCTACACACACATTCTCATCCTCCAGTGTTTACTGGAGGGCTCTGAGTGGAACAAATATAGTAGAGGAGAGAGAGAGAGAGAGTTACAGACATATAGTCATGATGTCCCATTAACCCTAAAAAATAAGGATGGATAATAAAAGATGGAGTTATTGTCAATACAAATAATCTTGTATAAAGGAAGCTTAAAGGAATGGTTTGACATTTTGGGAAATACACATATTTGCCGATACCACACTTAACTCTGAAAAATACTTTGAGGATACAGCCAGCATCCAGTCTGCTTAGCTTAGCATAAAGAGGAAATAGAGACAAATTATAAAACAAGACATTGTGGTCTCACAAGCAGCCAACCTGCGGTTGAGATATATTTTTGGCCATTGAAAGCTAGTCTGGAGGCATGCAGCCTTCCAGAAGTCCCATCTACAGGTCATTTGTGAAAATAGGGTTACCATTAGCTAACGGGAAGCTAATGTTAGCAAGCCATTAGACAACTCTGGAGCTAACGAAAGGCACATTTCTCATTACCAGAGAGTGTATTTCTCCTCTTTAGGTGGAGACTAGCTGCCTCCTCCCACCTCCAGCGCCCGAGCCAAACGAATCCTCCACCAAATTCCCAGCAAAGCCGAGACCCAAAATGTCAAAGTAACAAGCATTACTCGCATTAGTAACTATAACGTTATTACTGAATTGTAATTCCTTCAACTACTTGTCAAAAAAGTAAACACATTAGTGTTCATTGGCCCAAAGTCGGTCCTGGTCACTGTAATTGAAATTGCAAGACTAATCTAATTATGCCTACTGTGGAGCTATGCTTAGCATGACAAGATGGCCTTGTGGTTAGAAACAAAGTCCCATGACTAAATGATCTAACTTTCAACTGCAACAGCCATCTGTCCTGTCAAAGTGTCCTTCAGAGCCCCATTAATAAGAGCATTAGCTAAACTGTCTGAACTGCTGTATAGGAGCTATCAGAGAGATGTATGATGGGGTCAGCCTTGATGTATAATTTCACTAGTTCTGGAAAGGAGTGCAGTGACAGTGATGGATATCCCAAGGAAAGGGTAAAGAGGAGAAAAGATGGTCTGATAGACAGAGAGAGGGGGTGAAAAGGAAAGGTTTCAGGCAGATATGAAAACTAAAGCAGACATCAAGAGGAGGACTGAGAAGTAAGCCACAAAGGGAAAGAAGAAATTAGCTTGAAGCAGAGTAAGTGGAATCAAAGCACCAGAGTCTCATTCCAAACTTTCTTTTTTCTTTTTTTCATTTATAGAAGAGCTTTGGATCTGGATTACATAGAGGAACAGCGTCAAGGACAGAGATAGGTGGGGAGACAAAGCGAGAGAATGGGGCAACAGAAGGAAAGAGAGAGGGGGCGCTGACCTACTTTGAATGGGAATTCTAATTCAGCCTGCTAAATCAGTGAAGGGGAGAAAAAAGAGCAAATGAAAAGAAGAACAAGATGATGGAGGCGTCTTGCTACCAGAGGTTCCTCCAGCAAATTTAAACCAGGCAGTAATTCTACCACAGAGGACTCTGTTGTCCTACACAGGCCTTTGTCTCACAGCGACTCTTTGAAGAAATGATGTGGCTCCACCGAATTTCCAATGACTGCTATTCAGACCAGCGCTAATCAATCTTTCTTCATAATTTGTCTGCATTAGACTTTAATGGAAACAACCCATACAAAGCCCATTCGTCTTGTGTCACGTTGCACGTGAAGTCCTCAATCTATTTTGTTTCCTTCCCTATACCCTATTGTCAGAACCTGAATTCTTAATCCATTTATAATGTAATGTCATATACTTTAAAGGACAGGGGATTAATAAACGGGAAGGTGAGAAATGGTGGGCAGAGAAACAAATATTGACCAGAGGAACATAAACTGACATATGGGAGAGCCACAGGGACTGAGAGAGGGGATTGTGTGTCTTTTGTTATAGTTGGTAAATATGACAGAGAGATGAATGGTCAGAGCTTTTTAATCTTGTGGTTCAGTATGAGTAAACACACCCAGACATATACACACCATTCGTACTGTCCTGGGGTTGCACGGTTCTTGTAAAAGGGATTTCCACTTCAAATACCTAGCTACACACACCAAGACAATCTTCCGGAGTGCACACAGATAAATACACACATAAATGGATCACTGTTGTGCAAATTTGTGGAAAAAATGTAATGCAAAAACACCAAAGAAAATACAGACATATGCATTCAAAAAAATTGATGCTTATTCCCTAAGAGTTAGATACCAGTCTCTTATCTGTCTGTTAAATGTGAAACTACAGTCAGCAGCTGGTTTGCTTAGCATAGAGAGAAACATGGGAAGCAGCTAGACTGGCTCTGTCCAAGGACAAAAAAAAGCTACCCGCATCGCTAATGCTAATGCCCCAATAAACCTCAAATTGTTTTCACAGCTTGGTTTTGTACAAATTAAACAAACCAATTGTAAACTGTTCATTAGGTGCTGCTAGGCAGAGTTATTTTTACCTGTGGACAGAGCCAGGCTACCTGCTTCTCCCTGTTTCCATTTTTTATGCTGAGATAAGCAAACTGTCTCCTGGCTCTAGCTCCATACTTGCTCTAATGCATAGACATGAGAGTGATATAGATCTTCTCATCTCTCAACAAGAAAGCAAACAAGCGTGTTTACTTTAAATACAATCTCGAAGTCCACTTCACAATCTAATTCACCCATGACATTGAAGGCTTATCAGACACCAACGTTCTGCACAGAGGTTCATAATAATAAGATACAGGACACTGCATTATCCTGATGACAACCATTTTAACCTCCCTTTCCACAAGTGTGTGATAAACAATACTCTGTGCTTGTCTCAAAGTTTGCTACTAGCAATGATTGCTTACATGTACTTTGTCAACACAGTAGGTTTCCAGATGACTTGCATTGTGTGTCATCAGAAGTTAAGCCAGGTTCCACTTTTTTGCTGCTCAACCCTGTGTTTTTGTCCCCAAAGCTCTCTGTATCTGGACCCCGCCTAAGGGTACATTTTCCCATGCCCCCCTCAATGAATAGGTCAGAGGACAGGATCATCTGTAACCCAGCACTTCTGGAGCTGGTTGTGAGTGCTCCATGCTCAGACACTTCATTGGATCACCAGTGCTTGGCTGTGCAACGGTGTTTACCTTATCATGTGAAAATTCAATAGAAAGGTAGATAAGGGTAGTGAATGAGTGTGACTCTCAGATTGCTTTTATAAACAACTATAGCCAAGATGACCGCGTGCAAAGAACTGAACTATCAGTTTTGAGCTTCTCAGCAGCCAGCAGTAGAGGACTTTGGTTTTGACTGGGTCAGTTGACATGTGTTAGTGTATTGAACTGGATTCATTTGAAGCAGGGCATCCCTAAGTTTGTCCACTAAACATTTCTGGAAAGCCAGAATCTTACTGATCTGCGTAGTACATCTTATCCTTAAAAAAACATCTAGACATTAAACAAGCCTCTGATGATCTGATGTCTAGCAAGAAAAAGGTATGCTTTGTGTTGGTGTTTACAACACCTTAAACAATAACCCAAGTTGTTTTTTGAGTATTCTGCGGTACAAGCTTTTGATGAGTATGTGCAAGTGCAGGTGGTCATGCCCATTTTGGCACAAGATCTCATCAGAGCCCCCCCCCGGGTACGTAGAGTAGATAAGCCTGGGATTTGATGGGAATAGAACGCGGTATGCTCACCCTAGAGGAGGCACTCAACACACACACACACACACACACACACAGGAACATACATACACACAAAAATACACACAAGACAGCAATGCAACAACACTCAGTAACAGAGGGGTAACAGAGGGATAGAGAGAACATAGCAATGCATTTGTAATGAAAATAGCAATGGTAATACAATCTACTGTAAAGTCACAGGCAGTAAAGTCTCACTTGCACACATATACACCCTTTATTTAGCTTGTGTCTTTTATTACATAAGTGTGTCTTTCTTTCCAAGGGTAGGACTAATGTGTGATTTAAAATTTTATGGCTACTATGCATTTTCTTCATTGATTTCATTAAAAAAACAAAACAAAAATTGGTTCCTCAGTCCAAGCCTAAAACTCTCCAAGCAGTCAGAAGGCCCCACAATCTTTTAAAACACCCTTCTTTCATTAGCGCTCAAAACCAATTAGCTCTAAATCTCCATATGTTGCAAAACTTCATATGGAACTATAACATTTTTAAGGCTGAACATATGCCCAGCTGCACGCTCGCTCACCTTTTACGTCGCCACCAACCAACTGTTTCCAACACATACCCACGGGCTCATGTTCATTAGCTCGCCCTAAGTGTGTGAGAGGCTTTTCCACACACTCTTGGTGCTCTAATGTGATTGTCTCATAGATTGTCTGCCATGCCTCTAGCAGACTAATATGGAAACTTCTATGCCAGAGCAAAATCCCCCATAGAGCAGACACTGGTGAGCGTGCACATAAACGTAGTTGTGTGAGGGAGAAGACGCAAGACAGGTGAAAACAAGCATCAGCGACACCCCCTCTTCCTGAAAGAGGATCTCTCTGGGTTAAAGATTTTCTCCCCTACTTTGCTTTTTCTGCGGGGGTAACAAAGGGCTGAGAGGAGAAGAGGATGATGTCATTCTTACAATCGATGGAGCAGCGAGTCTACTTGATGTGATTTCTGTTAAATTTATTAGCATCATACGCCACAGGAGCCTCTGGGGTGAAACTGAGTGGCAGCAGGGGGGATTACATGACTCGGTCTCCTCCCCACACACATCTGCACACTCCTCTAATAGAAGACACAGTACGTCAGCCAAGTACCAATATACTGATGGACTGTTGCATGCGGATGTTATGTGGCCATACTAAGAAAATCACATAAGTCAATCACTTATTGTAACACCAAAAGGTCATCACAATAAACTGTAAAATACAAAAAGGTAAAGGATGCTCCATCACACCTCTCCCCACATGGGGACTCAAGGGTTAAGGGTCTTTGTGTCTCACTGGTGCTGACCTCCAAGTCTTGTAAATAAAAGAAAAACCCATCAGACACTTCAGAGCATGCGGGAGGTGGGGCAGCTATCAACAGCCTAGGACCAGCAGGAGGATAGAATCCATGTGAGCTCATTGTTTGCCTGTGTATTTCTTTTAACCATTTGCCAAATAATTTAACTGTGTGTTTACATGTGAACGAAACAACAGCATGTAATGGATAGTGAGCATATGGCTGCATGTCCGCCTGAGTCCTGGCATATGTTGAATATGGTTATCCTCATCCATCCTCACCTAATAAACTTGGCATGTAACCATTGTCATTTTGACCATGTCACTGTAGACCTCTGTCTTGTTTACCGTCACACAAAATCATGCTTGCTGTCACAAATCAGCCTTAAAGATGTGTTCGTTCACAAAAACATAACAAATAAACACAGAAAAGTGTACAGATGGCCATTATGTTGAATATTTGATGGGCTGGACTGGAACATGGAAAGAAATAACAAAAGAAAAGAGAGAGGAGGGAGTAAGAGAGTCAGGGAGAGGAATGTTATGATCATTATATTGCCTCGTAAATGACCATGCCCAGCCAAAACTGGAAGGAAAAGTATCCATAAAGGGTATGTGGAGGTTTTCGGTATGTGTATAAATGCATCTATTTCACAAAAGCTTGCATGTGCACCATGTGCTGTTTTCATTTTGGCGCATTGGTGTGAAGTGTATAGGCACACTTGCTTGTGCTTTATGTTCTTATGTAACTATGTGGGAGAGGATAAAGTGAAACTATGGGGGATTATGACGATTAAGTCATGAGTGGAGGCCAGTCACAGGGTACAAATGCCCAGAGATTCAGGATCTAACCGCATCCCAATGTCACCAATTGTCTCTTAGCTACAGGGATAATAGGGGGTCTGGTTCAAGGAATATGGGATTTACACAGATAGAGCAGAGAGAAGGTGGCCATGACCTGCCATGAAAGACCAGCTGAGTGGTGTAAAACTGTATGTTTCGGTTGCAAACATGCATATTCCGTTTGTGTGTTGTGCACAGCGTCATGCAGAATGTGTCACACTTCATCAAGCCTAATTACATGTGGGAGAGCAGTTTAGATGCAAAAACGACCTTCACGGCAAGTAACAAGTTCCAGTCTCCTTGACCACAAACATGCATTATGTGCATGGAATGGCATACATAAACACACATACCTGATTTATGCATGCTGTGTGACCATTATGTTATAGTCCATAAATCAGTTATACAGAACATCTTGATGCTAAAAGATTAACGTTCAGGGGGTAAAGACAGTGTACTTGGGGACAAACATCCCTTCAGGCTTTCTCCTGGCTGTTATCATTTGACTGTGTGCTTAAGGTATCACATGACACAGATGCTCATAGCCAATAGCTATTTAAACTGATGTCAGATGAGGTTACTTTTTATTTGCAAAAAAAGTTCACCACCCCTTTCTTAACTGGCAGTTCTCGACATTTTATTTTAAGGTTATATTTTACAGCAGCTATGTTTCATGAAGATATCACTTAATAAAAAGAGTTATAATTATTTAAAAATACATTAACAAACACAAAAAATATATTTGTAACAAAATAATTTGGGTTTAAATAATCCTTATATACGCTTACAATGGCTTTGTAGATTACTTTTAACATATTAGCATTTGTAAGCAATGCTTAGAAAGACATTAACATGGGTATATACTGCTTATACATTTTACTTAGAACACAGTGTTAATAATATGGTATACGTGTAGTCTTACATAATATCTTGTAATACCTAACTTATTCCTGCACTTCATTTAATTGATGACCTATTGCCCCAAGATGAAGCCTGACTGTTGGAAAAAGTTTGTCATCTTTTTATTTACTGTGTGACAACTGGTAATTAGCTTTGATACATTCTCAATATGACTGACAATCAAGGACATCAGAATAATAATACTCCAAAGCAGGGCGTAACCAAACCTTGGGGTAAATTTGAAAGATCTTAAGAAAATTAAAGGGAAAAATTATAGAAACATTCACTAACAATTTTTTGGGCTTTTCTTGTGACATAATATCTCTTGGCTCAACCTGAAAAGGAAAAATCACTTTGTAAGCAATGTAGTGTAAGTGCTCGCAACTCACCTCCACGACTTGTGCTCTAAAGATTAGCTTACTTAAAGAAAAATGCTCAGTTTTTCAATCAGAAGAGGCCTCATTAAGAGAAAATATTTATTGACGTGCACAATAAAGATGAGAAATGTTTTGTCTTGGGCAATTAGACCCCATCATGACGTCATAATATTTTAGGGTGGTAGTGAAGCTGTGCATGAAGAGAATGGCTGGATTTGGACGGATGTGGTGAGCCTGGGTCGCTGGAAGTGGGTCACTAATATTCACACTGAAATGACAGCTGACAGCAGCAGAGAGGACAACAGAGTTAAAGTTTGACCGCAGCAATATGACTGATGGAGATCGTGGCGAAATCTGTTTGGTTTACTGGAGAGTAAATGCCCATATCTATTACACAGAAAGCGGGAGAAGAGGGAGCAATAGTGAATGAATGAGTAACATAGTCTTCCTGATCGAACTTACACTAAGCCTCATTTGAGTTTAAGAGAAACTCTTTCTACTACTTTTTTTATTTCAAAATGCATCCCTAATAAATGAAAGACTTTTAGCAGGTTCACTGGTGAATATGTGAGTAGTAATTTCCAGCTCAGAAGAAAATGCAACTTAAATACCAGATATCACTGTGCTAACTGCACATGAGTAAAATAAGTTGTAGATGTCACTTTATATCTAGCTCTACCACCCCACTAAGGAATAGTATTCCTTTAAGGTTAATACACCATTGTCTACTACTATAAAGAGGTGAAGTACAGTTTATAGAGTGTCTTAATCCTGGGTGCTGACCAGAGTGCTTAATAACAGTGTAGTGGAGCCACAGGGCAGGACAATGAATACTGCCTTTCTTTTCAGTCTGCCAGGAGACATCAACGGGGCCAATTGTACTACAGGGATTGGTGACATCATTCATTCTCTCAGCAGGGTAACACACATGCACAAACACTCACTCACACACACACACACACACACACACTCCCACAAATCCTCCTGGGCTGCCCTCTCCACAGGCCAGTGGCTCTAAAAGGAGCCTCATACAAAGCACAAGGTCAAAAAGTCCAGTGAGCTTGGGCGGGCAGAGAACTCCATTGACCTACATCACAGACATAATCAACAATGGTCATTTGATGGGTCTCCACAACAGCTCTTGCACACACACACACACACACACACACACACACACACACACACAGGCCTACTATCACTTTCCACCACACCACAACCTGCATCTGTCTCAGAGTCATAATAGGCAGCTTGTTATTAGCAAGCTGTCCTGACCCCCGCAGAACTGTCTGCCGAGGCCTCGCCAGTTCAATGAGCCTCTTATATTTGCAGAGATAAACAGCCAGTGCCAAACAAGAGAAGGAACGGCGTGGGCACGTGGGAAAAGCATGGGCGATCCGCGGCTTGTCTTGTGATCCAACACAATAAGTTTTAAATGGGAAAGCTGGCAGACAGAAAACAAAACAGATAGATCAACAAGAGTGAAAGTCTATAGCCACGCTTGCGTTCCCATGTGACATGATGCTTCTTCCACACCAGAGAACAAAACTGTTGGATGAATGAAAAACTTACCACTAATGAGGAAAAAGAAAAACCCAAACAACTAAAGTTAATACAAAAACTAAAAACTAAGGTTTTCTGTTCTCGCATTTTGGTATATGTCAAGTTGTCAGTATGCTTCAACTGAACTGCTTGTTGAATGGTCGAATATCGTGTGAAACCTCCTCCTCCCACACATTTCTGACATTGGATTTAGGGGGCTGTGTCCTACAATATTTGTAACTTTTACAAAACCTGCAATCCAACATTCACACCCACTTCATGCTGCAATGGACCAGGTTTGCTGGGTTGTGAAAATAGGCAAGCCCTCTTTTTCATTCTTAACACTAACTACTCTCATCGTTTCTTTGTGTGTGCAACCAAGTGCAACACCATTAATACCGCCAATTAGACACCGTCCAAAAGCGTGTGCCAGCAACCTCATTTACATTATGTCATGTCTTCCTCTCGTGAAGCATACTGAACCCTAAAACTGTTAGTGGCACCACCAAAGAATGGGGCTCACCATAGTCATAATGATTCAGCCCGAGCGTGAAATTCGTATGACACTATGTTGCGATAGCCTATCAGCGTTCAGACTGCCTGGACGTCACAAACGAAGTGTTGTGTGTAGAGGACAGGGACACCGGGCAGAGAAGAGGGACAAACAGCTGCTGAGCTACGGGGAGGTCTGGAGGAGAGTCCAGTGGCATCGCTGCAGCTTTTGGACAAATAAACACCCACAGTTGGGCTAGATTCTGCTCCGATAACAGAGCCATTTAATGGAGGAAGGAACTCAGTGTTAATTGCTTTTATTAAATTAACTTTGTACTTGTAATTTTTGGGATTAAAACACTCTTGCTTCTCAGCAGCAAGCTACCGTGTTTCCAACCCCCACTGTTGTCATTGTAGCCGCCAGATCTCTGTGGCCTTTGGTGTGAGAGACCTGGGTTCAATTGGGGAACCTAGTTGCTCTAGAGGCGTGTGACCTCTGATATAATTAGCAATTGTAAGTCACTTTGGATAAAAGCGTCAGCTAAATGAATAAATGTTAATGTTAATATGAAAGAAGATAGCATAGCATAGCCCTGATCGATCTGAACTCCATTTGGGAAACAAGCATTTTAAAAGTTGCTTGCTGACAGACCTGACATAGCATGAATTAATATTTTTAACAAATCAACATCATGATGTAGTTATTTCGGCATTAGTTTGATCCGTTTATTGCAGCTAAATCACAGCAAAGCATTTGTTTGGGTTCATACAGCTGCCGTAATGGCAGGCTGTGTTTTTTCTTGTGCGAGTAGTCCAGCGGTCAAACTCATGCAATAAATGTGATGGGAATTTAAAATATGCGTTGTGTGTGAAACCGCCATTGATGTTTTTAGTACCCTGTCATGAGCTGTATTGGATAAGTGGAAAGTTTGACCAGTTGGTGCCAAAAATACAACTGGATTACCAAAGTCAATTGGATTAATTTCTGAGGATTGTCAATGACAAGGAATGTTTAAACAAAACATCTTGTTAATACATCAAATGGCTGTCAAGATATTTTACTCTGGACCAAAGTGGTGGACCACAAAGTGACTGATATTGTCTTCCCTAGAGCTACAGCACTAAAAACCTTTATAAAACTACAGAAAACAATTCTAACCCTAACCCTAACTCTTCAAAATAGGCCAATGAATTACACCAAACACCAAATGGAACAGATATACCAACACCAGGGTCACAAAATGGCCGACTGTTTATGATGCAAATCATTGAGTCTCATGAGGATCCTTAGAGATGCCGTGAGTGCTGCTGTGTTTGCATGACTTGGTGGGCATGCTGTGGAACCAAACAGCCCAGGGACAGCAAGTCTGTTGGAAAAACACACAGTCGACTCTATCACCAAGGAGTTGTTTCTAAATCAACAAAGGCAGGCTAATGACAGCAGATGATGTGTGGATTTCAGTTTCTTATCTGTCAAACTGCTCTCTGTGTACCGTAACAAGTTTGCCTGATAATCCCTGCACTACTTAAGACCAAGTGTGTGTTTGAATGTGTGCATGAGAGCAAAGGGTAAGAGTGTGTACAAAATGGATTGGGTATTCATGTGTGTGTGGCTGATAAGCATAAACAGTCCTCTCAGACTGTAGCATTTGCCAATGCTGATTACATCTCTTTTGCCTTCTCCAACCAAATCAGTCTTGCACCTTCTTGCTGCGCGCACACACACACACACACACACACACACACACACACACACACACACACACACAAACACCCAGATTAAATACTCAAGCAGCCACTGTACAGGCATGTGATATATAAACACTTCAAACACAGCAGATCTGAGCCAGTCCAAACTTCCCCATTTGGCTGCATTGTCAACAAACAGGACGTTTTGCCTATGCAAATTTAAAACCCCAGAGGTAGTTAGATGGAAATCTTGGACAATGATGAACTCAGATTTTCCTGTGCTCCTATATGCTAATGAGAGGCTTTATGTGGAGGAGTTGTCAGGGGATTTATAATTACAGGGCTGTGGAGGAGGGCTAAGGAGTAATGAGCCATACAGTCTGTTAGGTCCTCTGACTGAAGGACTAGAGGCTAAATGCCTCCTGTTGATCCTGATTCAGCTGTGTGTGTGTGTGTGTGTGTGTGGTGGGGGGGTTATCAAGTTATCATTCCCCAACTGTCCCGCAGACGTGAAAATTGTTAAATAGTTGGATCGACGAGATGTTTGAGAGTTTCGTGAGCTGGTTTCAACATGACAACACAGAAAACAACCTAGAGCCTGCAGGGTTATTGTTTGGCAGCAAAAAAGTATAAACTATTAAAAGCAACCACAAGATGAAGGTTCATGAAAGGGAACAGCTCTTGGGTTAAAGATTTAGCTTAATTAGCGCTTAACCTTCTCCTTAAGGGAGGGGCTTCAGTCCTAAAAACAAATGTGTTGTTGACTAACTCACTGCTTCGCTGGAAGAGTTCCAACAAAACAGCACATGTAGCATGTCATTCAAGAACAGTTTGGAATCATCTTATCGTTCTGTCTAACTAGTTTGCGCTGCAGAATGAAAGGTGTAACTCTGCCAGATTTCATTCAGAGCATGCCAAACATAGCTGCTTACTGTTTTTCCCCATGTAATGAAATAATAGTTTATGAATCTTAAAATGTGTGTCAGTCAGTGTATTTTGGCAGCCAAGCATCTGGCGATGAGCAGCTGTTAGCCTGGAAGCCATATTGTCCAAAACTGGTTTTCCCTTTGTTCCTACAACTGTGGTTACCTGACCTATAGGCCCTTAGAGCTGTAAATTACTCACCAGCAAACACACAAGTTTCAGTCATTCAGTCTTCTTAAATCACAAAAAAAACTACAGCAACCAGCATGTTGGTGATTTCCCAGAAGTTATCTTGCTTTAGTACTGTCTTTACTGTTTTGAGGACAGGGGAAAAGTCTTTACTGCAGGAAATCATATTTAGCTGCTGAAAGAAAACACATACAGAGTTAAGGTGTGTCCAGACAGAATTTTTGCCTCACATCATTCACACAAACGCTCTACGGTTTGAATTTGTGCGCCCTGATGAGTCAATGTACCAACTGCACAGACGTTAGCTGTAAGCTAGCTATCAACAGATGCACATGCACTGTGTGTTTGTGTTCAGCTCAGCCTACAACTGAGCTCAACAGAAACCCAGGTTCTTTGTGTTATTTACCTCCAGGCTCTCCTTTTTCCTGTCATCTCTGTATGTATCTCTCTCATCTCTGCATGAGTCTTTGTGTGAGTTCGGACAAATTTGAGTCTAAACATGATGATATCTCAAAAGTTCACTTTGTGTTCTGTCTGAACACACAGTTAGGGTTGGACCAAGTTTTAAACAAAATGTGTAAATCTGGTTTATCCATCTTTTCTGTCAGTGTTGGTCTACATGTGAGTTGATCCAAATTCAGCTGATTGCTGTAACAGACTACAGACATGGAGCAGGAACACAGGAGTTTATTCACCAGCTAGTGTCTTGTGATTTGGCCTTTTAACATCTGTTGCAGACTGACTGACCTTTGCACTGCAAAGAGAGCTCTGCAGAATGCTGTGTGTTACTGTTTGTCTGCCAAAAACATGTTTTTAACTATTGTTATTTTGTTGTAGTCATCAAAATGAACCGCTTTTACAAATCCACTTCTGTCTTTTCTGTTTCCCTTTTTTGTCCCAGTCTCTCAAACTCCCCTCTTCTTTTTGTATTTACACCACAAACCATAGCTGGGTCACTGAAATAAAAATCCCCACACTTCCCTGAAATAGGAAACTAGATCTGCTACGACTGCCTCACTGCCACCAGACAGAGAAAACTATGATTGCTCTGGAGATGAAAATAAATAGACCAAGTCAGTTTGTTGTATGCTTATGAAATGCAAAAGTGCATGCGTTGATAAGTATGCAACCATCCTCTCATACTTCAGATAGGCTCTACACATGTCTCCTCAAGGGCCTCTTAGAGTGAGGAATGACAACGCAGGGGTCCTCGAATTTATCTCATAGGCAGTCACATGCACAGGGGCAATCATTTGATAAATGGGTCCCCTAGATGGGACTATGCTATGTCTGTTCCCCACACCATCAGTCTGACCTCTAATTAGATGATGCCTGGGAGAGACGGAGTTAATGTATAGATGAGGTAGAGGCAGCGGGACATAAAAGAAGAAGATTATAAGAAGAGGATGACAAAATACCTTTTTTCTGACTTGCATATGTCAGTAAGTTGTAAGAAGTTCCACTGCAGTGATTTCCCCTCATACATTTAACGTTCTCAGATTCACCACACAAAGATTAGAGAAAAGTTATTGTTCCTCTTTCGTATCCTGTTAATGATCTTGCTGCCCTGTCTTGTGGCCCTTTAAAGGGGGTTTGTTGTTAATTTGTTGTTAATTGTAAATTGTTGTTGTTCCATTGTTATTTTTATTTTTATTATTATTGTTATTTTTTATATTGTCAGTTGTATTATTTTCTCTATTCTTCTGTTATTCTTATATAACTTGCATTTGTTTATTACATATTTATATATTTCTACATCTATTTATGTCAGCTGTATGTCTGTCTGTGTGTAGCACCTTAACACCAAAGCAAATTCCTTGTATGTGTAAAACAGTACTTGGCAATAAAGCTCCTTCTGATTTTGATTCTGATTTGTTGTTGTTTGTTTGTACCTTTTAATTCAATATGTTCAAGTCTCTTAACCAAGGTTATGGACTTTAACTGAGTGAAAAAAGGCTAAATGAAATGAAATGAAGAAATGGAGGACTGAGAAAAGTTCTTCATGCATGTCAACATTAAGGCTCCAGACATTTCTAAATCCAGCCAGGAGGGGGGGTGTTTTTTCTGAGTGTTTGATTTCCCTTGCCTCTACACTACCTAATTATGGTTTGTTCCATTTGACATGGGAAGTCGGAATTCAGTTCAAAGACAGAAATTAAAGGGAACGCCCCTTTACGACGGATTTCCGACTTGGGAAGTCGGGAGTACCGCACTACACTGACTTTGTGATCCAAGATGGTTGCTCCAGGTATAGTAACAGTTAATGAAAGCTGTAGTTTATACTGTTTATTAGCACTTCCGTGTACTTGTGTCTTAAATTTTTGTACACAAAGTGCTCTCCAACTGCTGGCTGTGGACGTGTTGCTTAAGTGTTTCGTATGAGTAAATACCGCACAATGCGTTTTTTTCATCAAACGGCGTATGGCTAACCTGGCTAGTTGTAAACAACGGCTGGCCGAGCGAGGTTTTCCAACTTGATAACTGGAACGCCATCAACTCGGGTGTGACATCATTCCCTGTTCCAACCTCCGACTTCCGAGGTAAATGGAACACTCAGTTATTCCCATTATAGAAAAGTAGGCTACGTGCTGTCCTGTTAATATTTGTTACTATTAACTGAAAAACATTTATTTTGAGTTATGCAGCAGAAACCAGCATTTCAGTTCATAAATTAATGGATTTATAAATGATCTTCGAGACAAATTATTATCTGATTATCACCCCATATGCTTCCTCCACTTACTTAGCAAACAGAAACATCTTTTTCCTTTGTCTGGAGAGTTTGAGGTCGATTGGAATAAGCAAACAGAAAGGGCATCTTTTTTTTAATGCCACAAATAATGACATGTTGAAACGGAAAATTGAACTGACGTGCCCAGAAATCGTTGCACTCCCACACAAAGCCCGTATGCACATGCACACATGCTGGAATCACACTTGCAAATTGAGCAATGAAAGCCAGCAGGTCAACATAACCTAATTTGAGATATTCAGATCAGCTCTCTCCTCTTGCACCACATATGTCGAAAATTACATTTGTGAAAAATCTCCACTCTTCTTCACATGCACTTGGCAATCAGCTCCATGACTGAACCCCACTTCAATCTCAATAATAACCTGATTTCATACAGACACACCGTAATACAATTTACCCATCTTCACCTTGCTGCAAGGACGCACTCCGTAAGAATCAGAGAAGGTTTTACATATATTAGAATATGGGACGTCTCAAAGCTTAACATCTCCGGCTATGAAAGCAGTGGAAATGTGATCCTATGAGAACAGTGTGTCAGTCAAGTGCATTGTCTGTGCTTGGGTGTGTTCTTTGCTACACAATGGCTTATGGATTACATTTGCATTTGTCCCCTAAAGATACCATTCACTACCAAAAAGAGAAAAAACCCGGAGTCTTTTTCAGGGAGATGGGAAATATCTTTTAAGAAATGTGCTGCATACAAAATACTGCATATTTTCAGTGTTTCTCCATCCATACGGGGACAGCTTTTTCAATAATAATGTGCTATATAAGACTTTTCTTTTCAATCAGAAGTCAATTGAATGTTGCTATGTAATAAGGTCTCCTGTTTGGCTTAACATTGTAGAACCTTGGTGTCAAACATTTTGTTTTATTATGGAAAAACTCCTTAGCTAAATATCTTGATGCAGCATGAACATGGAAGGTCTACAGAAGTGTTTGTGTTTTCTGCTTACTTTGGGAAAATAAAATTCATTATATTGAGCAAGGACTTATAACATGTTTGAACCCCTAAGCTAGACCTTTTGCTGGAAAGCATTGCTTTGGCCAGGCAATGGTGGCCATCCTGTGATTTAGAGTTGGACCATAGTCATTTGAACAGCCAGTAGCAGTAGTTCTCTTTCTCATCTCTGCCAAGTAAAAACATCCAGGCTGCACTAAACAATGCTTTATGAAAACTAAAGCCACACTGCCTCTTCCAAAATTTAAATGTTACAACTGTTAACTAGATGCAGAAGCATTCAAAAGTCTCACAATGCTTCCTTTCTTCATATCTTGTTGCATCCTCAATGACACATAACTAGTGTATGGCAAGTTTTAGATGATCAAAATGAAAGACAAAAAAATTTAAATCAATAAAAAAAAAAAATACATTAGCAAAATGTAACCTAACTTTAGTAAGTGTAACATCAAATGCCAATGTTAGGTTTTTAGCTACGATGTGGACTTACAGATGTTAGATAGACCCTCTAACTTTTTGTGAATTTAGAGTCACCACTTAACCTAACCTGCATGTCCTTGGACGGTGAGAGGAAGCCCCACGCATACACGGGGGAGAACATACAAACTCCGCACAGAAAGGCCTGGGACAACCAAGGTTCTCACCTGAGTCTGACAAAACATTAAAATCTAAGCTGGAGACGGAGTTTTCAACCAGCTACAGCTACTAAAATCTGCCAGCAATTGTTGTTACTGTTAGCCGGTAAAATTGATATTCACCAACTACAAATCTGAAGCCTGCTTCTGTCTAGTTCTGTCTAAAGTGAAGTAACCAATTGTTTCCAAAATTACCATGAATTTTGAGTGATTAACCTGACAAGGTTTGGCACTGTGAACTGCATATGTGCAGTGATAGATTGGAAAGCTACAGTAGCAACAGTAAGGGTATGTAGCTTACCCAAGTTCATTTTGGTTCCTGCATGTATTGTTGTAGATTTTTAGTTTCTGACAAGGCTTCTAATGTACAGATAATTAAGTATTCCAATATAACTACATGTGCAGCACAGGACAGAACCAATGTTCAAGAGATGAAGGGGCCCTAACGGGAAAATTAAAATTACTTTCATAAAATATAGAGATCAGATCAAATGATATCTATTTTTACAAGATATAGATCCTACTGTGATTTTGGTGGCTTCTTCAGCTGAGCCCTTGTACTCAGCATCTTTCATCCACAGGTGACAGAGCTGTTGTTGTGAGGTGACAAACCTCAAAAAAATCAGTATTATCCATTAAAGTCTGCAAAAGGTGAAGGAAGAAAAAATGGTAATTAACAACAGTGAGATTCACTCCATTATGTGGCATGGAGGAGGAAGATGGGTAATGGGGGAGTATTGGGAAAGGCAACAGAAGGAGATGCAGACATCACCCATTACCTCATTACCATTACTTTGTGATTTTGGAGTTCATGAATGAAAGAGTATAAGAGCAATTTAATTACAAGCTGCAAATGGGAATGGGAGCTGGTTGAGAATGGGAAAGTGAAGAAGAAGATTAAAAATAATTATAAAAACAACAACCAAAAGCTGTTTCAAGCTGAAAGAGCTCTTCCCACACATTTGTTTAATAAAATGGATAAAAAATGCACTATTTTGTTCTTTAAAAACATGTTTCAGTAAGCTCTTTAAATGGCTTAAACCTTATATAATTTGACTTACACACAAAGAAAGCTTGCAATCAGCATAATGCATATTTTATGATGTCTCTCATATTCAATCCATGTGCATTAAAGTGTGACAGCTCATGTCTAGACTCAGATCAAACAGTGAGAATGAGCCACCTGGAGTTCTTTTTCCACATCTCGCACAACACAAACATTATCCACTTTCCTGTAGGCCAGGCAATTTTCCCTAAGCAAATTACATACATTGTTTGTTCTACCAGCATAATCACTGGGAAACAACCCCACCTGTATGAAGTGGAGGGGGTGTGGGTTGAATAAAAGCTAAAGTGAAGAACTCAATGATCTACAAAGCTACCCACCAACATGCTAGAATTTCTAAAATGTAATCATGCTTATGTCACAAGGACACACAGGTGAGTTATGAAGGATTAATTATGAATGAGCTCATGAGAGAGTTGTGTGGTGTTTTGGGAAGTGTCACAGGGATAAAAGAAGATGATCAGTAATGGAGTTGGATTAGCAGGAGGCCTTCCAAACCTAAAGCAGACGCACACTCGCCACAGCTGTGAGAGCGGGGGGGGGTTCAAATAAGGTGTGTGTTGACTGAGTGACAGACGTGGGATCTGAGTGTAAGGCTCCCGGGGCCTAAGTAGCCTGATAGTACAGGCGTATCTCTTTGGAAATGGAAACATGGGTCAGAAAGAGCTGATAAACAAACAAGACCTTTTGTGGTCTCCCACACTACAGACCTTCATGGGGCCAGAATTAGAAAGCTCACTCATCCGGGCCAAAGGTAACGATCACTGAAGTGACTTCCACAGCTGCTCGTCCACAACGATTTTTCCAGCCATGCATCACCTGTTTATGGTCATTCTGGCCTTTACAAGGTCATATTCTTTAGCATGATAATTCAAACAAATTAGCTGTTTTCATTTGTTCAGTATGTTGCTTCTGCCAATGATCCGTCTTTGCAGGATATCTTCAATAGTGTGATGGGGGTTTCTTTATAGTACACAGCACAGATACAAGTCTTGACAGTTACTGAAATCATGTTGACTGGAAAAGGAAGTAAATGCAATTTACAAGGAGAAAACAACGTGATGATCATGGGCTTTCCAGATGTATTCAAATTAAATGAAAACATTTCTTGCAACCATGTCTCCTTGAAATTACATTATCTAGTACTAATTTGCAACAGCAAAAACATTTTGTAGGAATCAAATGGTGCACAAATTTTATTTTCAACATAATGAGGAATGGTTTTTAATTAATATGTCTGGCAAGTTGTTGTTGTTGTTAAAAAATTTTATTGTAAAAAAACATGATTTTGTTCCGTGGAAAAACTTTCCCTTCAAACATAATTCAGGTCGCAATGACAAAACAAATCAGTAGTATAGGTAATTTCTAGGAGACATGTCATGTTCATTTGTCTTCTGTGGTCTTCTGTTCCTGTTGAGTTGTTCCTGTGAAGTCTGCTGTAATGTTGTGAGTCAGGATCTGAGGGTAGTAACAGCGAGCTCCTGCTGAGGAAGCTGTGGCTGGGCTTTTTATATGGCCTGTAACGATGCAGTTCAGGCTCACTGACACCTGATAAACATGACTTCTTAGGAGACAGAGTCGGGGAGGTGGTATGAGGCTGGAGCTACTACTATGGACATGTTGTATGTACATACTGCTTATCTGTATGCACATTCGGCTGTACATGCATTTGTATCTTCTCTGTGGACATTTAACCACTCACACACTGGAACCTAAAAACACTCAACACCACAACCAAATACCCACATTTATTAGCCCATGTGCTGGTAGGCCCCTGTTCAGTCTAAGCCATGTTTTATGACCATGGTGGAGCCTTTCCCTCTCTGCAGGGTCTCTGGTAACTCCGTTAACTATGTAAACATTTGCAAAAGTCAGTTTTGGCAGCTAATACTAGAAGTAAAACAATTATTTATTAGCTACTTGGCCGTATCAAGAAGGTGTTTTTCCATTTATGAGCAAGAAAAGATGGATGACTAAATCTAAGAGAGCAAGGCACTGGACCACAATGTGTATGGGGATACTGCAAAGTAGGAAACCTTATAGAAGAATTTTAGAAGTAAGTAGTCAAATTGATTGAGTCCCATGGTTTTACACTAACGCTACTCACTACAATCAAACTATACTAATCTGCAATTAAACAATCAGGGATCAAGTGTCTTGTTGAAGTGGATCTTAAACTTATTTACTAAAGAACAGGAAAGCATTAAACTTTCTTCCCCCACATCTTCCCAGCCTTTACCGGGATACCAGCCAACCATAATCCCCCTTCTTTAACCTCAAGGCTAGCCGCTCCCTAATGACAGAGGAATACTGTATGTGAGCATTTTCAGTCTTGTGCAAATAAACAACAACAATCTACTTGTCTTCCTTTAAGGCAAAGCTAGAAAGTTATAAATAGGAATATAGGCAAACTGCACCCAGAGAAGCAGATTGTACAAACATTAGGAAAACACTCCTATATCAGGAGCACTTAACTGAGCTTGAATCCATGTACCTCCTCCACTTTATCTGCAGCTTCCTTTCATGACTGAAGTTGATTTTGTGGTATGTGAAAGTGATAAGAGATCATTCTGATCTAAAAGTTCCTAATATTTCAAAAATATTTCAAAAACTTCCTCTTCCAATCTTCAAACATGAAGATACGAAGAGGAAGAAGTGCTGTATGGGATTTTAAACTGCTAGACCTTGTTTGTGATTAAATGCCCCTCTAAGTAACAGTCCATGATAATGGAGATGTGTTCCTTTGTTGATTCATACGATGTGTATAGACTGTGCGCATGCATGCAACATGCTAGTGTGTGTTTGTGTGTGCGTCTCATCCTTTCCTTTGTCATCCACCCTTCCCTGGTGAACTCTGTAAGCCATTAAAGGATGGCAAGACTGCAGCCATTAGTGTAACAGGATCAGACCGTTAAGATCCTTAGAGACTGACTACACACATGCATATATATGATGTAGACTTTCACTCAGTAACAAGCGGGCAGGCACACACACTCAAAGACACACTGGAAACCATTACTACAGTTCCCTTCACAGCAATAAAGTGGGCAGATAGTTATTTTGTATGTGTGTGTGAGTGAGAGTATATGGATGCCTGATTGAGTGAGAAAGAAAAAAGGGGATAAAATAAATACAGCAGCAAGCATGCCCACTTTTTGGCAGGAAGTTCAGAGGAGAGAAGAGCAGCCGCCATACTGATAGCACCCCAAAGTCACCCACACAGTGCTGCGTTCTGTTTCCCAAAGGAAATATGGAAGTCTCCTTTCTTTCCCTGCTGTTTTTCCTACCCAATAGGCAGCATTCAAAGCCAGCCACATCTCTTCCAGTAAGCTATAATTATCACCAAACTGACGCAGATTACTGGAGAAAGGGGGGAGAGTGGGAGAAACAGCGGCAAGGGTTTCCAACAATGGCTGAGAAAATGATAGGCTTGATATTGGGGTCACATAATAAAGGCAAATAGGTCCTAAATGAGTTGATGCTATGGCTCACAAAACATTCCCCATGCTTGGCCAATAGAGACAGAGGGGGTTTTGTCCTTGGATTCAATCAGCATTTTGCACAATTTATGCTGCTGGTAATTACATTTGCCACTGAAAAACACTTGAAAGGTTTGAAAAGACAGAGAAAAAAAAGGAACATTGTTATCTGTCTGTGTTGTGCTCTAGCAATGAAATTGCTGTTGATTGAATCAGGAACATGATGAACGATTTCTTATGCTAGCCCTTGATGCGTGGGCAGGCCTGACCAAATGGGCTATGGGCCATATTTGGGCCAAATGGTGTTGTGTTTCCGCACAGCTCATGTAACATGGGACGCCATATGCTGTGAAGGGGCAGGGATCAGAGATGTTATGAAAATCTACATCTGAGGGGGATTGTGTTGGTTCCAAAATGAAACACATATGGCTCTGTGGCGGTGGATATACACAGGCAATCATGCAGACAATGAATCCCAAACACAGACTTTCACATACAGGTCAAAAAACACAAACACACCCACATCACACACACACACACACACACACACAACACAGTTCATGCAAAACCTCAAAACATTTGGAACCAGTTTGACTCGACAACACCCCCATCAACTGTCCAATCACCTTTAGAGTGTGTTCGTCTCAATCACTGTATCAATCTTGTTAACCACCTTCCTCTACCACAAATTCTGGCACACAGCGCACGCACACATTAACAAGATGTTGTTTTGCCAGTGCAAGTGTGTCGGCCCCTCCCCTACTCTCCTATCACCAGGTATTTCTGGATTCTCATTGGTCTCCTGAGGAGAGAGATTGCAACACCCTCTGAAGGTTCAGTGACCTCCACTCCTGGTGTCAGTCTAAAACATCAACATTTGATAAATGACTCAGAAGGAAGTCAGTTGCAGTGAATAATACTGCTTTGCTATAAGATGTTTTTAGTGCAGCTTATTCTTTTTTCATACAAGGCTTTGTCTGACTTTCAGTTCCCATGAGCCATCACATGTAAACATAATTTCTTAGACAAAGAATGCAGAAGTGATACATGTGTGAATGAGTGTACTTTTGTATGCACATATACTTGGAAACCAACACCCACCTATTCAATAGAAACAACTCCAGGCTATGGAGGTGTGATGCGCTGTTCACACCCGAAGACCCTCAGGTTTGAAAACCAAGTTCTTTTCTTTTTTTTAAACCAAGATTCACCAGGGAATGTGAGGAAACACAACTCTCATGGGCTCTATACGTGTGTGTTTGTGTGTGTTGGGGCACACAATGAGGTGTAGGTGCAGGTTAAACCCACACACCTGCATCCTTTTTAAGGAAGCAAAAACACACAGCAGACAGTCCTGCATTTGTACAGCGGGAGGGGAAGCTGTGAAATACCGTCACCTGCAAGGTATACAGATGGCTTGGCAGGATCTCAAAGTATGCACTCACAAATGGTAAAGCAACATGGCTGCCATTAGTGGACTTTGTTTGCTCAGTCTGCTCTCAACTCTGAAGTCTTTCTAGTCAAAACAGTTCTTGAATGGAAACCATTTAATTCTGTCTGTAAGAAAATTGTTTTTCACAAAATAAAACCACCATGAAAGAGCGCCACATTAAATATATGTATAGCACACACAATATACGGTATATGATAGAGTATATTTTTTACAGGGCAAAAAAGAATCAAAAGCTTCTTAAGAGTGATCTCAAATAGCCGCATGCTGTTACTTTAAACACAGTGTATGATAATCTGATCCTTGTACCTCCACCCATTTGAAATCTAATAAGGGATTAGAAGACAATAACAACCTCTGTGTCACTCTAAGACCGGCAGTGGTATAATAAGAGGAAATCCTTGTAGCATACTGATCAGCATGAATCATGTTCCCCTGACTCGAGACACTGGTTTTTACATTGTGTGAATTATGTAGCCTTTATAATGTTATATGTGCATTATTTTTGAAGTTATTAATTCAAAACAGTTTCTTGTTGATACAGAACTAATCAAAATGGTCACAAAGTGCAATTAACTGCACTTTGTTCCAAAGCAATGCAGCACAGTAAGATTTCACAATATTAAAAGCCTAAAGTGATTTTCCATGGTTATAATTGAAATCTACACTTATTTTTTAGTAGAAAATGGGTTTGAATTCAGTGTTAAACTTTAGATGTTAATGCTTTTTCTGGGCTGTAAAAGAAAACCAGAAGCTAGATAACTGAAGCTTTTCTTTGGTTGTTCAAACTTACCAATGTGAACTAACAATGCAATATGTTCCTAGGATACTGGAAAGGGATAATGGGCAATATATCCAGGGAAACAACTACTGTTTGGATTCATAATACCTCTCTCTCCACATATGGACATAATCTAACACACAGTTTATAGCCAAACCACAAAGCTGGCCAACCTGTGGCACAGGACCGCACCCTTGTCTGGGGGCTCCCCTGCACACATTTGTTTTTCACAGTCTACATGGTTAATGTTTCTGAGGTTGCATGCATGGCCTCTGGTGCAGAAAAGGGTTCAAAGCTTAAAAATATCCAGCTCTACATGCTTGCAGACAAAAGATCTGAACACTGTAAAGGATGTTTTCATCTTAAGGGCTCATCCACTGGCTGTTGTTGTGTGGTTGTGCAATTTTTTGATTCTTGTCAGACCCTGTATGATGCCGGTGGGTAATTGTGCCATTCTTGAATAGGCAGAAAATGACAAAAATAAGTTTTCTACATATTCTTCCATATTAGAAACTAGCTAAGAATTCCACCCAAAGCGCATGGCAGTTAAAGCAAGTTAAAAAAATCTGTTTACCTTGTCTTTAGCTAGGCTGCATCAAATCTGCCTGAAAAGATAAGATAGAACTTTATTAAATTTATTAATCCCCCTGTTGGTACTTTGTGCTGCTATTTCAACCGAAATAGCAGCACAAAGGAATGTAAAAGAACAGATGCAGTATTGTAGAACTTTTACACACTATTTACACTATACAATCAACAATAATTATTTACAACCATTTACAACCAACTAAATGTCTGAAATATAATCAGTATAAGTAAAAGTATAGTTTGGTCTATCTACACCCTTATTTCCCCTGTTTGTAATAACGACCATTTAACTGACTGATAATTTATGCTCATTTTATTGTATTATTGTTTGTGTTTTGTATGTATTTTCTAATTGGGCTTTGAAAAAACACAAAACTCATCTAAGGACAGGTATTACAAAGTAGCTTATGCTATAAATACTTTGCTATGTGGCACAGATTCATGCTTTATTCTTGACTTAATTTATATAGTTTTATGAGTCTTTTGGACATACCCCGTTCATGCAACAACACCAAAATGTTATGTAGCAGTGGCCACAACTTAAACCTTGCCTATAGTGCCCTAAAAAGGCTACTGTCGGTCCTGCTACTGTGCAAGAGAAATACATTTCTTGGCTCCAAACACGGAGTATGATGACATGAACTCATTGGAATGACATTCCAAGCAGCTCAGAGTGGTGCTGTTTATAGTTCTGCATCCGTTTTTTATGGTATGCTGTACTTAAGTATGTGCATGCAAGATGCAAATTGATGCAGTGAAATCCATGAGGTGGCTGTCTTTATGGGGAAAGTCTGCACTGGCTTGCCAGAAAAAATACAGTGTGATTTTCTGCTCTCACTACTCTCTCAATACCAGCTGGCATAGTTAAGGCTCTGTGTGTAAGAATGTAATCATTCTGATACTGGTTATGCCACATATGTGTAACAGTATAATAACTCTTGTCAAAGTCATTGATTTGGTCAGAACTGTGACTCTCTCACATGCTAAACATCGACTTGAATGAGGTTGATGATGGGCCATAAGTCATCCAGCTCTCCCAGCAGGTTTCATGATGTTAATCTCTCACCTGCTTTTCTTTATAGGCTCTAGAACAAGCAGGCCAAAATGAATGTATAGTATCATTTCATCCACTTAGAACTGGTGATGCAAACAAAGGTAGTAAATGGAATGGCACAGATGCCCTAAAGAGCTGTGCATTACTCTGGGAAGGAATCATGTCTTATGAAGTGATATTGCTAAATCAGGGAAAGTAGAGGAGAGTGTTGTCTGGACTGTAGACACACTCTTGCATAATGAATGAAGCGGACTTTGTGCTCACGTTAACAAATATTCTTCCAGACAGCTTTCGTATGATCGAATGTCTGCATGCACTCACTTACAAACTGAGGTAGGTATAAACACAAAAAGTCCGAAATTGCACGTTTGTCCAAATGTAAAAACAAGGCATCGTATATTATATGAAATAAGTCTTGGGACTATTTAAAGTTATTAATGTTTTCTGATGCTTCTAAAGGCTTACATCAGGCATTTTTGAAACTATGGTAAATACTAACGGAGGACAATATTTAAAATGGAGGAAGGTTTTAATACAGCACAGATTTTTTTGTTTGTTTGGTTTTTCATTCTGTTTATTTTACTGGAATTGAATGTCAGAAAACATTTTATTTAATTCCGTTCCTTTGGCTCAACACTCACAGCACCGTTTATTAAGCACTGCTAAAAACACTAAGTAGAAAAAACTCTGCATCCATACATACTGTATAGTTTCCTGTACTTCATATTGTAGTCACAATATTGTGCAGGCTGAAAGCATATTCACTCGCATAAATAGTATCCAGCTGTTTAGAAAGATAATATTCACATATTTGACATTTGCTTCTACACAATATGGCAAAGCCACTGCTGTTACAATGTCACAAATGATTCACTGACTAACTACAATAAAAGCACAGTTTGCACCTAAAAAAATACCAATTTGTGGGAGTTAGGTGTTATTACATACTGGAGAAGTAGTGTTCAACCTGGTTCGTGGTTTCCGCTGGTCCAGACAGGAGTGTGTCAAAATCAGAACATGTCTATTTTTCACCAGCAGAGATGATCTACAACTTTCTGACCCTGAGCTAGAAGCAGCAGAAAGTCAGAATGATGACTATGAATGAGACCTTTGTTTTACAGACAAGACCAGAGCATGGAATAGTGTAAAATCTTGATGTAATTTACCCCTGAAAAAGTCTTGTTGGGCTTATATAATTCCATGAAGAAAAACTATACATCTACTGTCATAACAACAACAAAAGAACTGAGTAAGGCACGCTTCAGATATATCCGCCGTGCAAAATAGCTTTTAGTGTCTGTCTGATTGTGTGTCTCCATTTAGAAATATAGAGATTGTGTGAAAAGATCCACATGATCAGTTATCAATCCAGTTGAGTGTCTGTGGTTTGCGTGGTGCTGAGGTCAGCAGGAAGTTCCCACAGACCCACAGAGTGTAAACACAGCTGTCTGGATCGGGGGGGGGGGTGCGTGTGTGTGTGTGTGTGTGTGTGTGTGTGTGTGTGTGTGTTGGAGAGGCAATTATAGGATTGGAGGTGGGGCGGAAAGCAAGGGCAGTGAGGTCACTCCTCAGATTGAGGGGGGAAGGGGTTGCTGCATCTTTGCATTGACACTGCGACTCACATTGTGATTTCTGTCTGCTCTTTCTCCCTCCTCGATTTTATGTCTGTTTTCTTTACTCTCTGTGCTAAATCCACATTACTACTACTACAACTAGTTTTTATTTTCAAAACTATCTTAGCATTTGGTCTAGCCTTTGTTGCTGCCCTGTTGCATGCTCCAAACCAAGCCTAGTCTAACAGGTTAGCCTCCAGTTACCTTACAGCTAATGCCATCTTGCTAACTGTCTTACAATGCTTTGTTTTCACTGTTTCACCTTTTCAGATAGTGTGTCTCTTCTAGAGAGACATGTCTGTCGGTTTGAAGAGTTCATCCCTGCTAACGTTACCTTAGATATCATGGCCACTCCAGATGTCGTCAGCCAAAGGCCTGATAGCAGGCTTGTTAGTGATAGCACTAGCGCAGCCCTGTCTGCAAATGCTGAAGAGTTTATTCCTGTTCAGCGGCGTGGGATGGCTAGCAAGTGCAAGCAACCAGTTGTGTGCTCTGGTCTGTAGTCACCTCTCCCGATTGCAAAACCGTTTTCAAACCTCGCCAGCCCCTTTGATAATCCAGTTGGCCTGCGTGTCTGCTCTAATCTCGCCAACAGGGTTAAACAACGCACAATAGTAATGAGGGACTCCATTTCCCACAATGTTAGATTAGCATTGCCAGCCACTTTTTACTGTCCGACACAGAGGCTAATCTGAGGTTGCTGGCATCATGTGTGGAGAGTCGTTTGCGTACAGATTGTAAAGCCCCTTGAGGCAAATGTGTGATTTGTGATATTGGGCTGTATAAATAAACTTGACTTGACTTGAGTGTGGGGGTTGAGAAACCTCAAAGAAACATTTGTGGAAAAAGTTGGAAGGTTGATGTGCAGAGCTGAAGGTGTAAACAAGAGGGTTGGGCTGTGTTTGGGGTGCAGTATCAGATAAGAGACAGTTTAGGGGAGTGGTTACAGACTACAGACAATACAGGAACTCACAAATAACTGTGTTTATGTCGGGAAAGCCCTGTTCCAGGACTTTCATGCTACATAATATGGCCTGGGTGGACATCTGATTTTGATTTAAATAAAGAATGTTGAAAATACAAACTCATTGGAAAGAAAGCGTTTTCTTCTTAAGGTGTGAGATAGGTCTAAAAAAGTATTGGCGTCAGTCTGTATCAGACTATACAATGTTGTGGTGGCAGCCCGGCTGACGGTGAGTGTCCTGTTTTTTTCTCCTTTTTATCAGTTTTTCTGCTTTTTTCCTTGGTTTTCTGTTCTCTGCCTGCCTCCCTGTGTTTTCTCCCCTGTGTGCTCTCTCTCCCTCTGCTCCTGAGCCCAGCCAACTACCTGCACCTGCATCCCATCAGCCACCTCGTCAGCCTGCCACACCTGCCAGTAATCACCTCATGACCGCCTGTATTTCAACCCCGGTTCTCCACACCATCCTTGCTTAATCGTCGTTGCTCCATACCCGGTGCCATCCCCACGTTCAGGCTTTCTTGTTTTTTCACGTTTACCCTGTGCCTTGTTGCTGTCTTCCCTAACCTTGTCTCTCTGTCTGTTTCCCTCCCAGGTACACTCGCCCTCGTCCTCCGTTCGGCTGGGCTCATCCACTGGCCCACTCCTCCTCGGACTTCCCTCACGGCGTCCTCCCTGTTCCCCTGCCTCTCCTCGCTTCCTCGGCCCCTGTGTTCCCCGGCTCCCTGGCCCCCTGTCTCCTTGGTTCCCTGTGCTTCCCCGACGTCCTCCTCTCCCTCCACTCCAGTCTCTCTCACCCTTTTTCCCTCAATAAACCTCCTTCCCTCAGAGTGCTGCGTTTGGTTCCTCTCTGTCCACACACCACGCAATCCCGTAACAATACAATATCAGTTTTGAAGCAAGACAGAATGTATGATGAAAGCAAGATTGAATTGTATTGCTATGATGTGAATAGAAATTTAGACTTGCTGCTTTCATGTTCTGGAAATGTCAATTGTGCAAAGTGAGTGTGAGGTAAGAATGTGTTTCAGCAGTAGCACTATGCGTATACTGCGTCATTTCAGTCAATTTTCTGATTGGTTGGTTTGGAGACGTGGGTCATAGCAACAGTCACATTGAGGGTATTTGGTCCGAAGTTTGACACTGCAGAGGATCCACCACATTGAGTGCCATTCGAAACCAACGAGGGAGGAATATTAGTGAGTTGTTAAATCCTCCAATGCCGAGTGAGCACCGATGTCAGTTTGTTGAAGGTGTGTAACACCCTTTGCTGCAGGATGGGGGACCTTTCTTTCAAATGTGAGTTCCGTGTGACTCAGCCGGTTAACATAGGATTTTTAAATTCTGAAACTACTCTAACATTTCATATCATTCATATAAAAAATGCTCTTGTCTGATAGACAATCCAACTGTCATTCATCTCATATGAAAATCTTCAGCCAAAACAAAATAGCCTACATTAAATGACAGAATAATAGAACATGGCACAACTCGTTACACAGGGGATCACGTAACAAGCAACAAAGGCATTAAAGAAAAATAGCTATGTCTTTATACATTTTAAATGTTTTAAATTCTTTAGATTAAATAATGCTTCAATATAATGTTTGATTTATTTTGAAATGTTGTATTTGTGAATGTAATATTTTTTATATAAGATAAAGAGAGAGAGACAAATTTATTCAGTTTTGTTATTTTCCTCAACATCAATCCTGAATACAACTGTTGTTTATTTGATTGATGACATATTATAGCAATGAATGCAGCGGTAACATCAGATCCTATTTACACTAGGGAGAGGGTAGTTCGACCAAAAGTTGGCCGCTGTATTTAAACCCTATGCAGGTTAGGGAGCTCGATTTGGCTGTGAGGGTGACTCCGACCATAGTTCACTCCGTGTCAGAGTGGAAGTGTCGAGGGTCTAGTTTCAGAAAGGCCCTGGTTGAAGTTCCACAAACCCTGGATCCTATAATTCCCATAATGCAACTCTAAAGCTTCTTTTGTTAAACCTGACTTTGCCTTGTAAATGCCAGCACCTTTCAAACTCCACATCTTCAGTTTGTAACACAGACTTTCTGTTTGGACAGCCTCCAAGCCAGGCCAATTTGAGATAACCCCGATGACATCACTATATCAGCTCTTCCTTTCTATATGTCAAGTGTCCTGTTTGGCTCCCCAGAAAATAACACACAGAATGTAAACTTGTGTATTTGATTAATTATTATTACTTATTATTATAATCTTATATATATATTATAATATCCATAAATATAAAATTACACATAAAAAAACTTGCTTCTTTGCCTTTTTGAAAGAGTTCAAACAATAGATTTTATAAATTCACAGTCTCCAAAGAAAGACACAATTAAAACTGTAACAGCCTGTATTGTATTTAAAGTTTTTACATAGTCCCTTATTCCCCCCAGCGCTAAACTCTGTACTTTTGAAGTTGCTGCATTGTTGCACTGATATATTTGTTTCACACAACTCTAAGAAAAGTTGTTAATAAATAATATTAAAATGTCAAGTGTCCTTGAGCAAGACACTGAAACCCAAATTGTTCCAAATGAAGGTAACATAAAATGTTTTCACAAACTTGACAAAGCCTCCTTCACAGCCACATTGTTTGCACAGACTGAATATTATTCAGCACAACAGGTTAACTGATGCTGATGTGTAAAATCAGTGGGTTTCATCAAGTCTATGCAACAAGAAGCTGCAAGGTTTCCTGCTCACTCAGTGTGGAGTGGAGTGAGGAAGCAGCATCGTACACAGTGCTGCCACTGCTGGCCAGAAACTATATTGCAAAAACACTTATGTAGAAGCATTGACTGCTATAATATAACCTCTGGCCACCAGTGGTCATGACATGTATGATGTCCTAAGTTTTGGGTGTTCAAGTACATTTCTGGGTGCAGACTAGAGACATGTGAAGTGCCTATTTGGGTAAGGTATATGAGTTGCAGAGTGCAGAGACAAGAGAGTGTTTTGAAAAGGTCAGGACACAGATGTTTCGGCCACTGAGGGAGTTTTTGGTCAGCTGACTCACAGGGCAGAGGTTTGGGAAAGGTACAACACAGGCGAGGAGATGGAGGCAAGTGTTAGGTATAAATTAGTGTATGGTAATATGTTGGTGTGTGCGCATTTTGGTCTGTGGTAAGATGTGGTCAGCAGTGAGGGTAATAGTGTTTGCTTTACAGTCACCATGAAAGATATGGTTAACTGTGCTATGTAATTAGGGCCATGAGTGTGTTTTAGTCACAGAAAGCAGGACCATAAAATTGACAGGAAATGCATTTTCATCACAAGCTTCGTGGTATGTACAGGAGTGGAGTTGTTTTGAAGCTTGTTTTGGAGCAAACAGAAGAGCAAGCGACTTAGTCATGGGGTGAAAGGTCAGGGGTCAGAAGTCACACGGGGGCAACAGGGAATTAGAAAGTTGAGCTCTTCAGAGGTCCTTTTAGAGGCAAGCACCTTTGTTTAGCAGACAGATTTATTTTGGGAAGCAGGGGGAGAAAGAAAAAAATCTCAACTTGTTCTTTACAAAAAAATAAAACACCCCCCCTCTCCTGTTTCGTGAGAGCATATTATCCTCATATTCCTCCTGTGTTTATACAGGAGGCTCCCACGAGTTGTCTCATCATTAGAAGTTTATGCGATGGGAGATATTCTATGTTCATACATAATGCATCATATAGCATGTGTGTCTTATATAAGACGAGTTGGAGACGATTCTCTCCCACACCTCATCCCTCAGCGCAGAAACATGGGAGCTCAGAGGAGCGTCAGCCTACACGAACACCAACGAACATGCATGTCCGAAGGCACCACAAGCGCACACCTCTTTAACTGCACGCAAACAATTACATATTGATATGCAAGGTTCCACCCAACAGGCCACATGCAAGGATTTACAATGTGAAAGCACAAATAATGTACACACTGAAACAACCGCTCTCCCTCACATAAACACACATAGGGATATGAAATGTCAGAGGGATGAGCTCAGAGATCAGAGGGAGAGCACCACAGTGTTTTTTCATTTACTGGGAATAAGGAAGAGCTTTGTGCTGAGGGGAACTCAGAAGGTCACTCCACTGGCAGAGGGACAAACCCTGAGAGGAGTTGTGTGCAACATACAAGCTCGATTGAGTGCGTACGTGTACATGAATTTGTGTGTTTACCAATGACTACAAATACACAAATGATAGTGAAAGTTATTAGTGGGTTAGGGTTTGAGTTGTTGCATTACCATACTATGTGAGTGTGCAGATAGAGACTGGTGCATCACCATGTCAGTATAGTCTGAGTAAGAGGAAAATGTTTCCCATAACGGTATGTGAAGTTGATGCAAATAGGTCATGTTGCAGCAGAACACCAGTGAAAATAAGTCAAATGTACAAACACAAGCAACCTAAGCACGTGCACAAATGCAGTATAAAGGACACAGAGGCCCAAATAGAGCCTTTAAGTCTCATTCTCTCCGATACACTCATGTATTTTTGATCATTTCTCTCATGTCTGGCAGCTCTCGCATGTTTAAACTGAATCAACTTCTTATCCAAAATAGGTCACACTTATGCTGATTTTACACTTACCGAGGTGGTATGAATACTGCTAATAAAATCCCCTACAGAGCAAAAGCAGGTGATTATGCTGTTAACTATGTAACCAGAGTTTAATGAGAAAAAGATAAGCCATTGACAAATATTTAATTTAATGTATTACCAAAGCACAACTTCAAACACAACAAATACTGGGTATACTGCAAACCACAAGACACACATCCTGAATTAAATGAGGCAATGGCGCACTCTGCCTGTCAACTTAAAGACAGCAGTTCTTAAACAGCAGATACACTCACTGGCCGCTTAATTAGGTACACCTTGCTAGCACCGTGTTAGACCCCTTTTTAATTCTTTATGGCATACTTTCAACAAGGTATTGGAAACATTCCTCAGAGACTTTAGTCTATATTGACATGATAACATTCCACAGTTGCTGCAGATTTATCGGCTACACATGTATTGTGTGGTATTCTGCAACTTGAAAGTCTCTGTTTGTTCAAGAAAAGAAAAAAACACTTGTGCAGAATATCCAGAACTTAAACGTAATGTAGCACACGAGGAATATCACACATTTTTGTTCTTTTCAGAACCAAATCCACAAAGGCAGGGTTCAGTGTATTGCACTTCCAGGCTTGTTGGAGGGGTTCAGTGTAGGAAAGCAAACGGCCAGACTCCAATGAAGGTACTACAGTGAGCTACAACAGGAGGATCTACGACATTCACTCTCAACAGAATAAAATTGTGTTTTCAGAATGGCCCTTGTCCTCCTGTCTTTTTGAGACCAATTACTGGGTTTTCTGTGATACAAATACAGACAACAACACATTTGTAAAGCCTTGTATCTTCAGTTTTTCAGACTGCATCACAGAGACACTTACTCAACTATATGTTATTTTTGGAAGTTGTAGTGTTGCATTGGGCTCAATTACTGTTGTCCACCACCTGTAAAAGGTGTTAGCAAAACATGTTAATAACAGGAACTGCAACACCTTCAACGTGACTGCACTGGAGCCACAAACTTTACCTTACAGAAAGGGCTGCTTTTAAATGAATTCCATACAAACTGTAAACTCAAAATAATATTAACACAAGTATGTCAAAATAACATGATGATAGGTTAACACAGTACAGTGTCAACCACAACTACGCCTACTTGTGGTTAAGACACTAACAGCCTATAGCTTCTTTGAAGTGCTTGTAAAATGAAAACAACAGCATGGTATGATTAACATGAAGGTTGATATTGGTACCGAATGTTCAGTGGACGCAACGGCGTTCAGTTGATCCACAGTTGTTAACTGTTCAGAGCATGAGTTCTCCTATACTCTATGGAGCCATAAAAAGTAGTACACATTAGTACAAAGAAATACTTATCACTAGATTTAACAAAACACACATATTACTAACAATATCATTTATTTCTGGAAATTATATTATTACAATGTTTATTAAATTAGAATTTTCTCAGATCTGAACCCTACTTGAAAGTAATATTTACAAATTTCACAGTGAATTTGGTACATTTGGTTATAATATCATGGAAAGAAGCCTTTTCAAAGCCCTGTTAAAATTAAGTTTCTCAAAATAAACAACTCTGAAAGAAACAAAGGAACCACAAAGTCATATGAAAAGTAAAAAAAAACTAAAACATGAATAGGTTAATGATATTAAGGCAGGGAACAGGTAATAGCAATTTAGCCACTTCTGGGCAATGAAATCCTTTTCCATCCACAACAGTGCAATAACGCAACACAACTAAGCGTGTGGGCCTTACAGCTGTGACAGTATGCCAATGATCAAAGGTATGTCCAGTGCACTCTACCTACCAATTTCATTTACAACCCCAAATAAGAATCTATGTTACAGTATCCAATCAGACAGAAGAGTGCGAGAAGGTCCGAGCTTCAGTTTCTGGCTGACTGAAAGTTCATGCCAGTTCCTCATTCCTACTAATATCTTCTGGCAAGATGGTGCTTTGTTGTGGTAGGTAAAATTTAATAAAAGGTTTGGGGATGAGAGTTGTAAAATGATCTCTCAGCCAAAAGAAGCATAAAATTATGATTCTAATTCTCAGGAATTTCAGGATGGCCAGGTGGACATGCGGGACTAGAAAGGGGTGGTCGACGATTACAGCAGGAGCTCGGATCAGTCCTGCCTCTGAGGCACGCAGCCTTCCATCTCCAACACCTCGGGCCAGCCCTCAAATTTGTTGGTGTCTGCACTGTTCTTTACATGCTGAGGAAGAAAACACAAGACGCACACCTTGAAACTAGATAGTCTGCATTGTCTTTATAATCCAGTGGATGCAGTATTCTGGTTTGACAAGCCCAAGAAGCAGGGTGTGGTATTCTTGTGAATTAACAAATCAGTTATTAGAGAAAGACTACATGACACTGCCCCAACACATACAATGCTCAGTAACCAACAAAAGATTGTGTTCTGCATAATAAAGATGAAAGACACTAGGTCATATACAGGAATTACAACAGTATTGCCAGGAGAACGTTTTTAAAACCTGAATGGAATGTGCCCCAAGTCTTCAAACTGCATTCTGCATCACCTCTAATTATATAGAATATTATATATATGGTATCACACTTTCAGGAACATGAAACGGCTGACAGAGACACAGACAGACGAGTAACCTATTAGGTCACACAGTTTTAGTGATCTGCCATCATGTCATCATTTAAGTTTATTGTAGTGACTGATGATGTCATGCTCTACTTCCTGCACTTGAAAATTTTATCTTATCACAGAAAGACATATTTAAGGTAATATTTTTTTTTAGAAACAAGGACAGAATCAATGTGTTCCTGATGACAGTAGTGGTTGAAGTTAAAGAGTGTGGACCTGATTGGACTTATTTTAACATGGAACTACCAAGTTACAGGGAGTAAGGCCACATTCAGAAAAACTTGAGTCATGTGTATAAACAGCGCCTTCTCAATCATTTGAATAGTCAGTCTGTCGCTGCAGTGGGGATACAAAAAACCCTCTCCCTTTTAGCAGGTAAAAACTTTGAGCAGCCTGAGAGTGGACGGCCATCTGCCTCGACTGGTTGGGTTGCGAGAGAGGGGGGATATGGGGGAAGAGTGAGAGAGACAGGGACAGAGAGAGAGAGAGAGCAGGAGGAACGAGTACACATCGTAGCCTAACAGAGATGTAAAATAATAGTAACGGTAGTGGTAATAATTCAATGAAAATGAATAATAGTACTGTGCTCGACAACAACGGTGGCCCGATGGCCCGGGGCCAGTAAAATGTAACGTCGGGACAGTTGAACTAGCAACTCACTGGCCTGATCGGGCCAGTGCAAAAACATTAGTAGGCCTATTTAAAAAAAAAAATATGAAAGTCAACATCCTGCAGTTGTTTTGCAGCTCTTGGCACGCACCGATGTCCAATCCAGACTTGTAGTTACGTGACGAGAGGTTGTCAAATGTTATTTCTCTAATCTCAATTACGTGGCAACCTCTGGGTTCAAAGTGAAAATGTATGACGGAACTTGATGCATTCTCTCTAACGGCCAGCAGGGAGCGAGTTCCATTAGAAATAATGGTATAATGTTGCTACTTCTCAGCTGATTTATTACCTCAGTAAATACTTTCAATAAGTTTATAGTCTTAGTTGCTAGTTTCAAGTCATGCATGATGTTCATTTAGCATATTATAGTCCTATTTAGGGGAAAATAGACGATAATGCAGCGTATGCTTTTGGACGGGACTACCTTGTGATTGACAGGTCGCTACCATGCCAACTGTTCAAGATAGAGGCGACTCGTGTCCGATGCTCTGTGTACGTTTTCCATAAACGGCTGTCTGCAGGAGAGCACGTCATGTTTGAGTCTGTTAGTATGTTTTGTTTTAAAAGTAAATTGTTATGTTAACCTTTTTATTATTTTTTAACTGTGATTACAGTTTGTTTTATATCCAGGATGTATTTAATAAATGATTAAACACTTTTGTAAGGAGGGACAGTAAAAATTATCTTTGGGCCAATAAGTTTCAAACCCACTGGCCCGGTGGGGCCAGGTGCAAAAAAGTTTAACGTTGAGCCCTGACAGTAATAAGATGCATATATATTGTATAATAACAGCAGTTGAAAAAAGTTGAACCAAGCTAAACTTTTGCTGAAAGCTGTGCTGGTAGATCACTTTGTAATGTGAACGCTTGACTTTTACCGGTAATCTCATGATCGTCGTAACAAAAGATAAAACAAAAGAGTTGGAAAATCCTGTCTGTCTGACTTCATTGATTGTATTTCATCATCTCACTGGTTGCTTCAATGTTTTAACACAGGGCTGTTTTCTGTCTGAATGCCCGATGAAATGCAAACCCAACACGCTTTTTTACTCCCTTTCACTCACTGAATCAGAATGAATATCTACTTAGATATGCATGCGTTCTCAATAGCATACACCTCGCAAACACACAGTTCCTTTGTTAAAGGAAAAACAGCTGAAAAACAAGCTCTTTATTTCAGTTGTTGGGGTGAACACTGATATTTTGGGCTAATGTACTATGGAATTGCTGGCAGTATAAACTTTAATAGTTTCACCTGATGTAAGGCTGATTTCTGAATTAATTGCACCCTTGAATTTTAATATTTAGAGTTACATAAAGACAAGGATACAGTTGTTGCTTTTGCTTACATTGCCTTATCATTCAGCAGAAACGGTCTAATACTTTGTTTATGGGAATAGATGTAAACATGAGATTTGTGGGTCATGTTACCTGCTCAAATGGACTCTTGGTCTTGATGCCTTTCCCTCCTACAAAGATCCAGTTATCCCGGAAGCCCAAACTATTAATAGCTGAGCTGCCCAGATCAGCAATTAGCTTCCTGGCTTCATCATTGAGTCTACAGAACAAAGAAGATAGATTATTTCATTGCCACATCTGCAGCAACAAAGCCAATACCAGAGATAATTAAAGCAGTTTACATGAATCATGTGAATTCAGTAAATCAGTAAACCGGGGGATATTGTGGGAAAAGCCCTTACTTTGTTGAGGAATCATCGAATGAAGCCATCATCACAACTGTCCCTTCCTCAATTTCCTTCAGGAATTTAATGAAAGGAGCCACATCTACACAAGGTTACACATGGTTAACACAATGTATATGTGTTTTTAATTCACCAAAACAAAAAGATTCTGAAAAATACTCACCTCCTGCCCACATATCAAAAAAGTTTGTCTTGATAACGTCCCCTGTTTTCCCTGTGGAGGATACACATCCCAGTTTAGACCACTTAAAATCTAATGTTCACTACGAAAAACAGGAGACTTACCCTTTTTATTATGAATTAAAAACTGCAACACAACTTCATTACACACAAGTACACATTCTTGGTAATGGTTAATTGCTATTCACTATAGCAAGGGTATTCAATTAGATTTCAAAGAGGTCTAGTTAGAGAAAATTTCCTGAAGCAAAGGTCCGGAACATCAAAACGACGAACTTGCGTTATCATTCAGTACTATAACCTATAGTTGTATCAACACATGTTTTTAGTCAACAACGGACTGTCAAATCAAATAATATTTCAGTCAGTTTTCACATCAAACTGGAGGGATAATAAATAATAACTATTCAAATAATAAATTCTAAATTTAAGTAAACTAAAGTGCCTAATTTTTAGAAAAAATGTAATAAAAAGTGTAGCTTGAAGTGATGAAGTGTAGTCTTAACCAATTTTATAATAAACACTCAACACATCATAACAAATGAACAGCTGTAA
>NC_060165.1:16263290-16287144 GCF_021292245.1 Micropterus dolomieu | reverse complement strand
TGACCCCCAAACTGGGAGAGTGGCTACAGCAGATTCCAGGTAAAACATCAGAGGTCTCTGTCCAGAAGAGTGCAGTCCTAGAAACAGCTAAGATACTGCGCAGAAACCTCAAACTCCCAGGCCTCTGGTAGAGGACCCGAGCTTGAGGATGACACATACCACCCCGCAAGGGGTGAGAGGGGGGATTTTTTTATTTTTTCTATTGTGTGTATATATATATATACTGTGTGTATATGTATGTGTGTATATATATATATATATATATATATATATATATATATATATATATATAAACACTATATAGAAAGTGATATTCACCTGTTATTGTGTTCCAGCTGCTTGAGGAGAACATTGTCAGTTTTGTGAGGGATGAGTTGAAATGGTTCCAGAGGGTTCTGAGTCTAGATTACCCCGAATTCTTAAGGAGGCAGAGGGAGGATAAGGAGGTACAAGGTGAGGAGGACGAGCAGAAGAGGAGCAGAGAGGCATTTCTGAAGATCACACTACTCTTCTTGAGGAGAATAAATCAGGAGGATCTGGCTGACTGTCTGCAAAACAGTAAGAGGCTTTTAACAGATTTTATATTTAAATTTCATTCTGCTGAATTTGTTTTCTTTTCTGAGCTGACCACAGAAGCAATTTTTCTTCCTCTGATGAGCTGAATAGTTTTTTTAATACTTTATTTATTGGCTTTTGTTCATCTTGACTAAACATCAACAATTATGAAATCCCCTCCCTTCCCCTCACAACAACACAATACTCTTGGAAAGAAAAAAGTAACAAAAAAACAAAAAACAAACAAACAAACAAACCCCTCAAAGCAGTAAGTATAATAAATAAAGCAAAGTAGACAGGAGGAAAACAATAATAATATTAACAATAGAAATAAATAAATTGGGAGTTGCATATCCACAATTTTTTTTTTACAGGTATAGATTCTTGAAAAGGGGAAATTATATGTAAACACACATGTATGCACATACCTTTCTACAACCAACTAAAGTAGGAAAAAACAAAACAAAACAGATCATTCATGTTGGAAAGGTGTCCATATCCTATAAAAACTATTACACGTTTGGCTTGCAACAGGCAGAAGTTAATTAGTATGCATTTCTTTACGTCAGATGAGCTGAGTAGTTTGATAAGTGTAGAAAACACATCAGCCACTCTTTAATGTTTGTTACTCAGGTGTACTTTGGCATCTCCCGTTGATTTCATGTCAATTTTTCATTCAGGAATCTGTTTTGGACTGTGCCAACATAAAGTCAGGTCAAATCTGCGGAAGAGGTTTCATTGTGTGTTTGAGGGAATTGCTAAAGCAGGAAATCCAACCTTTCTAAATCAGATCTACACAGAGCTTCATATCACAGAGGGAAGGACTGCAGAGGTCAATGCTGAACATGAGGTCAGACAGATTGAAACAGCATACAGGAAGTCAGCCAGACCAGAAACAACAATCAGGTGTGAAGACATCTTTAAACCCTCATCTGATAGAGATGAACCAATCAGAACAGTGATGACAGAGGGAGTGGCTGGCATCGGGAAAACAGTGTTGACACAGAAGTTCACTCTGGACTGGGCTGAAGGCAAAGCCAACCAGGACGTACAGTTTACATTTCCATTTGCTTTCAGAGAGCTGAATGTGCTGAAAGAGAAAACGTACAGTCTGGTGGAACTTATTCATCACTTCTTCACTGAAACCAAAGAAGCAGGAATCTGCAGGTTTGAAGAGTTCCAGGTCATCTTTATCTTTGACGGTCTGGACGAGTGTCGGCTTCCTCTGGACTTTAACAACAATGAGATCCTAACTGATGTTACAAAGTCCACCTCAGTGGATGTGCTGCTGACAAACCTCATCAGGGGAAAACTGCTTCCCTCTGCTCGCCTCTGGATAACCACACGACCTGCAGCAGCCAATCAGATCCCTCCTGAGTGTGTTGGCAGGGTGACAGAGGTCAGAGGGTTCACTGACGCACAGAAGGAGGAATACTTCAGGAAGAGATTCAGAAATAAGAAGCTGGCCAGCAAAATCATCTCCCACATGAAGACATCACGAAGCCTCCACATCATGTGCCACATCCCAGTCTTCTGCTGGATCACTGCTACAGTTCTGGAGGATGTGTTGAAGACCAGAAAGAGAGGAGATCTGCCCAAGACCCTGACTGAGATGTACGTCCACTTCCTGGTGGTTCAGTCTAAACTGAAGAACGTGAAGTATGATGGAGGAGCTGAGACAGATCCACACTGGACTCCAGAGAGCAGGAAGATGATTGAGTCTTTGGGACAACTGGCTTTTGAGCAGCTGCAGAAAGGCAACCTGATCTTCTATGAATCGGACCTGACAGAGTGTGGCATCGATATCAGAGAAGCCTCAGTGTACTCAGGAGTGTTCACACAGATCTTTAAAGAAGAGAGAGGGCTGTACCAGGACAAGGTGTTCTGCTTCATCCATCTGAGCATTCAGGAGTTTCTGGCTGCTCTTCATGTCCATATGACATTCATCAACTCTGGTGTCAATCTTGTAGAACCACAAACATCCTCCTGGTGGTCGAAACTATTTACAGACCAATCTAAACTAAAACACCTCCACCAGTGTGCTGTGGACAAGGCGTTACAGAGTCCAAATGGGCACCTGGACATGTTCCTACGATTTCTCCTGGGTCTTTCGTTGCAGACACATCAGAGTCTTCTACAACAGCTGGTTACAGAGAAAGGAAATGAGTCCAAGACTAAACAAGAAACAACGGAGTACATCAAGAAGAAAATCAGTGAGGATCTCCATCCAGAGAGAATCTTCAATCTGTTCCACTGTCTGAATGAGCTGAAGGATCATTCTCTAGTCGAGGAGATCCAACAGTACTCACTCACTAGAAAGGATCTTTTTCCTGCACAGTGGTCAGCTCTGGCCTTTATGTTAGTGTCATCAGAAAAAGATCTGAATGTGTTTGATCTGAAGAAATTTTCTGCTTCTGAAGAGGTTTTTCTAAGGATGCTGCCAGTGGTCAAAGCCTCCAATAAAGCAATGTAGGTGAAAAAGGCAACTCAATATATTAATATATAATATATTATATATCAAACATAATGTTTTCATGAAGCAGTCTTATCCTCTTGATATACTGTATGTAAAACATACAGACACAACATGACATGTTTATATACAAAGATATCAGATATAACATGAAAATAACTACATATGTAAAGAATATGTTTATATTTTATTGATGAGAAAACCTTTTGAGTATTTTCCTCACTTGCTCATCTTCAGGCTGAGTGGCTGTCATCTTTCGGCGAGAAGTTGTGAAGTTCTGGCCTCAGTTCTCAGCTCCCAGTCCTCTTGTCTGAGAGAGCTGGACCTGAGTAACAACAACCTGCAGGACACAGGAGTGAAGCTGCTCTCTGCTGGACTGGGGAGTCCACACTGTATATTGGAAACTCTCAGGTCAAAGAGATGTCAATGCTGGTTATAACATCTTTGTTTGTTTTGTAGACATTACATTACATTATATATGTGTGTGTGTGTGTGTGTGTGTGTGTGTGTGTGTGTGTGTGTGTGTGTGTGTGTGTGTGTGTGTGTGTGTGTGTGTGGTAGGCATTTTGACGAGGTAGCCTTTCAAAACAAAAACCAACATGGCAGCTAATGAATGAGATGTGCATTGCTGTGTTCACTGTCGCTTTACCTGGTCTGCGCTTGTAAAATATCCACAATGTCACGACTTGTAACGTAATAGATAGCAACTCTGTGTTTCTCGCCTATGACACACCCACCTAACGGGAGAAAACATACCTCGTTGCCTATTGGACAACGTTGCAAGGAAACATGTCGTTCAATCCGAAGACGTTGCAAAACGTTTTGAGATTAAATTTGCCCCAGGTCTTCAGCAGTGTCGACCAGCACTGGGTCTCCCTCCATGCTGTTAGAGTTTATGACCTAGTGCAGGGGTATTCAATTAGATTTCAAAGAGGTCTAGTTAGAGAAAATTTCCTGAAGCAAAGGTCCGGAACGTCAAAACGACGAACTTGCGTTATCATTCAGTACTATAACCTATAGTTGTATCAACACATGTTTTTAGTCAACAACGGACTGTCAAATCAAATAATATTTCAGTCAGTTTTCACATCAAACTGGAAGGATAATAAATAATAACTATTCAAATAATAAATTCTAAATTTAAGTAAACTAAAGTGCCTAATTTTTAGAAAAAATGTAATAAAAAGTGTAGCTTGAAGTGATGAAGTGTAGTCTTAACCAATTTTATAATAAACACACAAATTAACAGCTGTAATGCCTCCTCTTCTCTTTCATTTCCTCTTACAGAGCTACCACTTTCCTACTTTCTGTTGTTCAGTGAGAAACGTGAGCTCCAGCTAGCATATTGGAGATCTATGAGATATTCTGGTTTTGAACTGCCCGTGGGAGGAATGTACATGTAAAAATCTGTACATTCTTGATTAAAAGTCATGTGAAATCTCTTTTATCTTTCGTCTCCTCAATTCGGGTGTGTTTCCAAAACGTCTCTGGTGAATCTCGCGGACTCGACTCACAAACATCGGAATGCACAGATTTGATTGGCTGAGCAGCGTCACATGAGACGATTGGAGCACATGCGATTGGTCTGTGAGTTTCCTGGTCCTCTAAACCAGTACAGTAAATGCTAGAAAAGCTGCGTGGGTTAAAATAGAAACGCTCCGTCACGAGGTAGTAAGTCTCAATAATAAATGTGCTGTAGGTCGGCGGTCCGGAGAGGATGGCGGCTGGGTCCGAATCCGGACCGCGGTCCGCCTATTAGTGACCTCTGCACTATAGGTTTACCACTAGGAATGACAAATTTGGTTATGGAACAGACAGCATAGTTAACCGGCTGTTCATGATATGAACTGAACTGATTAACAGGTAATAATACAAAATGGGAATATATATGTAGAGCCTAACTATTCTGCTGCACCAAGGCTTAAGATATTCTTTTCAAATGGCTCCATTCATCGAACTAATTCTACACTGCTGCAGTATTATATTACTATCAACAGTGGTCTATTTATAAAACAAACTGACTTCAAGGTGTGAAACTCCAGCTGATAACATTACCATTAACCAGGGCAATGTTGATTCCTCTCCCCACATTGTTCTTAACACCGCTCATTAGTCTGAAACAACACAAAGTGTAAAGTGATACCCAACGGTATTGACAAGACAACAGGTCCTGTACTTACATATGCATAATTGTTCAACCTTTATCAAACAAACAATTGCCAGGACTTTTTAAAGCTAAGCTGTTTTAGCAAACATGTCACAAAGCACAAAAAAAGATATTGTCTTTATCCGTACTTTATCTAATTATAACATTTACTTTTTCTGTGTTGTTGGTGGTGGTGTTGTTTTGCCATTTCATCATTTAATTTATATAACATTTAAAAACCATCTTGTTTTGTCAGACCATTTTACTTACAATTTGTCCTCCAGACACATTCTGGGCCCCACCACACTGGCTGCCCCACTCGCTATCTTGAAGGCGAAGTGTCCAGGTGGACATGACTTGGACAGCCCACACTTGTACTTGACTGGCTTTACTGCTGCGAATTCACACATCAAGAAACAGGATGCACAATATTAGGTAACAAGTGGTCCAATCACACAGGGCTATGCACAAACATGTGGACTATCAACTATCCAAAAACCAACAGTGCAACTTGAACTCTATCAGAGGAATCTATTTACACTCTAAGCTAAACACACACAACAATTGTTATTACCACTCTTGTGTCGACTGGTATAGAGAAATAAAAAATAAAGAAGGAGGAACTTGTATGAAAACGGATTAGTCATTGAGAAAAACAAAGCAAAAAGATGCAATGATAATAATTTAAGCATACTTACATCCTTCATTAACTGGCATAGATCTTGCTGAAAAAACAATAACAAGAATGTGTGTTTGAAGAGATTTTTGGTGGTCATTTAAATATTTAAATGCTTAAGTTTCATCTTGAAAAAAATGATACTCACACAACACACTGCTCAGTTTAAAATCCATGTTGATCTCTAGCAGTTGAAAAGCCAGAAAGACGGCCAAGAGGAACGCAAAGATGAGCGCTGCTAACTTTAAAACACCTGTAAAAGTAAGAGATACAGTAGACCGGTAGATAAACAGGACGGTCAGTTACAAATCATCACCATTTACGATATTTTAAACATCACATAAAGGTTTTCCATGCTCCTAACGTAACATTATACTAATGTGAATAAACTTAATAGCTTAAACGGTATAAGTTAAGGTTACACTTACCGCCAGCCCTGACCATCTTAGCGAGCCTCCAGCCACTTTTTCAACAGCTAACGATCTGTGATTATAAACATACAAAATAACTAGTTTGTCAGATAAATATTCATGTCTATCCCCGTGTTCCACAGGCTAACTTTAACTTCTGTTGTAACGTCTTAGTAGTAGCTAAAACGAGATGAGCTAATAGCCTATAGTTGAAACGAGACTAGCTAATACCACAGAAAGTTAGATGGGTAACGTTCCATTAATTTATTTAAGTCAACGTCACTTTAGCTTTACTGAACTAGTTACTAATTTCCGAGGTAGTAAATCGTAATGATGCACTTAACCACCTTTAGTTGACTGTATGATACTGTACATTACAAAGCTTGGAAGCTAAATTTTGAAAAGCTAACATTAACCGTAGTATTTAAGTACGTTAAAACGGTTAAAACAGACCCTACGTTGATTCGTCTGCTGTGTAACTTCCTCGTTTTTGCACAGGTATGCTAACTGACACTGAAATATCTCCAGCGGGTCTTATGTGGTAGTACTAATTTGAAAGTAACGTAACAAAAAATATATTTTGGATGAACGCTTACACCTTGTTAAACGTTACCTGCCCCAAAAGCCACGGTAGCTACGAATTCTGGTATTGCTCAAGCTATCCCAGATATGAACGTGATCCTGTAATGACAGCTGAGCTGGTCGGCGGAAGAAGAGAGAATCCACTCAGTCGTAGAAACCAAAGACGAACAAGCTGGCAGACCTGTAGAGTCGACAGGCGTGTTTCTCGAGTTGGGTATTTTTATCCCGTTTGACAACATTAACATTTAAGAGGTCCATCAAAAATATTATTCCCCACTGTAAATCAGCATAAGAAGTTAGATCATTGCAGTTCCCCAACACAGCAACATGTGATTCGGGTCTCATGGCTAATTCAACAATATAATACATGAGTTATGTTATGGGCAACCTTTAGGAATAGTTTTACTCACGTTTTTGCCCAAATATTTGTATGAGGATGGCATTAAATACTTGTAGTCACTGGGCCAAATATAGCCTAGCATGGAAGTTATGAGCCATCTCTGTGTATTTCTGATTTTGAGGAGCAGTGGTACATTTTTTCATGTTTGAGACATCTTGTTAATAACTCATCTTTGTTTTTTCTTCTTCACTGGTCACTTCCAAATAGAAGCGTTACAGCGCCACCAGTGTCCAGATGGACAGAATTGAACTGATGAACTCAAGCAAGGATCTTTGAAAGGTTTATTGCGTATTGTTCTGATCATGGCATAGCTATTTAAAACTGTAACATACACAACAGAAAGAACACATAACAATATGCTGTATTTTGTTATGTTTTTTTTACAAATGCACATTTTCAGGATTGTCTTGTTTGTTTTCACATTGATCAGAAAATACAAAGATGTTGCAACACAGAGTCAAATTAAAATACAAAAATACTGTACAAATCAAACAGTAAGCAAAGTAAAGCTCAAGGCATCATCATGCTTGTCATTCAAATAGTCAGAACTTGCCATGAAGGGTCCAACAAAATGCCGTTGGCAGTCTTTTTCACCACAGCTACTTTCAAAAGTGAAAATTTATTACATCCATTCAAATGTGTTGTGTCAATCAATAAGATCCTGTTTTTAAAAAAAGGACAAAAAAGGTGTCAATGTACATGGGAAAATCACACCATCTGAAATATTTTGTAAGTTCATAACACACAAAAAAAAAAAAAAAAAAAACCCAACAGCGCTAAATAGCCCTTACATCATCTGAGTCCGGCTGAGAGGCAATGCCATTGCTACTGGTGGTGCTTTCAAGATCTGCTGTGATGTTGTTATCATCATCCTGAAGCCGGAGATTGGAGAAACGGTACTCTGGTGTCCTGTAGAGGAAGACATGAAACTACAAGTCAGCTAAGAGAGAGAGAGAGAAAGAGAGATAGAGATATATAGATATATAGATAGATAGATAGATAGATAGATAGATAGATCACCTGTTTCTGTAAACCATCCTCCTGACAGCATAGACGGCGGAAACGATAGCTACCAGGACAATGACTCCAGCTCCTGCACACACCAGGATCAACACCAGCCTCTCTTGCTGGAAAATACATGCAACAGGTGTTATATTCCTAAAAACCTCAACATGAACAGTTAAAAACATAGACACACACTGATTAGAGCAACAAGTTTACTGACCGGTGTGTCAAAGTGCGTGACTGTAGACGATGGCCTGGCAGGTGGACTAGGGTTGGGTGTAACACCACAGGGTCTGATGACTGTCTGCACTGCGAGCTGAGGAGTGAAGCCCCTCTCACAACGATCACTCGGGACCTTACGGTACCTACAAACATGGTCAGAAGCATGTGAGTCTGTCCATGAGGGGTGTCTCTTCATTTAAAAACAAAAAACAAAAAGGAGTGGCCATGATTACCCCGCTGTCAGAAGCTCATCCTCCTCTCCATTCAGACAGCGCTCCAAGCTTATATTTTCAGTGCTGGATTGTCTCACACACTCTGAGGTGTTTACGTGACGATAGTAACCATAGTCGCTGTTGAAGAGGAGAGGGGTTAGGGTTAGGGTTTCACAAGGGAATATCTTCCATGCTGTCTTAGTTGTTGGTGCCAAAACATGTTCCCATACCGTTGGGATTCCAAATTTGAATATGGCACAATATCTACATAGTCCTTATGTCATGTCACAAACATATCAACGTACCATAAGTAATCTTCTCTGGTGCACAGGCAGGGGCTTTGCTTCTTGCTCACCACATAGCCTCTCCCATTTCTGCACATGGATTGTTTCTTTAGCCTCCTATAAGTCTCTTTGACACCCAAGATGCAGCCATTTCTCTCCAGGTCTCCTCCATTTGTAGAGTGAGCCAACCACTCTTCATAGTCCTGGTCATTACCTGATGAATTAGATGACGACCCGTCAGAACACAACTGTTTTATATCACGGGGAAACACCCTCTAGTGGGCTTCCGATTGGTAAACCAAGATGAGAACAACAAAGCGTAGCCACTGTAACTGCACACTTCCTGGAGCTAAAAATTCAGCCCTGCTCAAGAGGTAATACCAAATCCAAGCTCCAGTGACTTCCAAGTATTGCTAAGAGTGCTGTTGTCACATCACAAGAAAGATTAGTAGTATAAACACAGAACAATAACCGTTGTTTTACTTCAAAGTCTGCACCAACAACCATTGCTATGACCACACAGCAAAACTGAGCAGAAGAAACAATTAAAGCCCCTGAGATATTGACTTAAAATCTGAAGTATTTCTCTATGACATTAAATATTCATGACTTAAAAGGCAATCAAAGATAAAAAAAACCCCCATCTTCAGTTACTATTAGTTAAGAGATTAACTGTCATCAACTGTCATCAGATTCTGATTCAAATTATTTATTTGTGCTCCCTTCAAAGTAGTGAAAAGAGCCCAGAGAATAAAATGCAAACAAAAATCTCATATAAGTTTAGGTTACGGAATGTCCCAGGTCATGGGTTGGTAAGTTTCTGTAATGGAAAAACTGGTGTAAGACTCCACCTCACTGGAGACATCGTGTTACCACCAGGTAACATGCCCCATAAGGGGCAGAATAGATAATAGCAGTAGATGGCATAGTTGCATCTTGACTCACACTCTCTTGTAATGAGGCTCTGGAAATCAATGGTGACGGCCACCCACATGGGCTGACCGTCTTCCTCAGGCCGGAAGCCCCACACACTGACACTCATGGCCTTGGTCCCCGGCTCGGATGCCAGGCCTGCAAAGAAGAAAGGCTGCTCGGTAAAGTTGTAGGATTTCCAGCACTGGCCCTCGTCTGTGGAGAACCTGGTGACGAGAAATGATAGTTTGTGGAGAAATTTGGGTGAAAAGAAACTTTGAATATAAGAACTTTCGGCCCGCCATTGCCAAAAAATAAAATTTTTTCATTAAATAAAAATATCTGCTCAGTACTTGATAGTCTTCACTTGTCCTTCATGCTGGGCCTCCACAGCCACAATGAGACCCCCAGAGTCCAATATGCTGTAGTGGTGAGTACCCCTCAGTGTCCCCCTCCAGCTATAACCCCCGTCTGAGGAGACAAACACATCTGGGTGCTGTGACGATGACAGACAGTCACCTACAGTACCTGGAGAAGGTATAAATACATCTTTAAATTATCATTACATTTGATTTACAAGTTAAATACATTTATTAAAAAATATATTGAATTAGAAAATGACTCAGAGATGTTTAAAGTTGCATACTTGTACCATTTTATCTAAACTTTGACATTATTTGTCCTATGTATCAAAATGTCTTGTACTGAAATTAAATATGGGTGCATTGCTGTTTAATTACCATGGGCGATAACCAGACCAATAGCAGTTGGCTCAGACAGAGCCAGCATGGGAACGATGCGGTTGTTGCGACTGTGTTCTCCATGAATGTGAAGGTTGCACTGATGGGAAAAAGCACACATATAATGTTTTAGTGAACACGGCCTAACTTGTAGGATATAATGTTAATATGCACACGCAGACTGGGATTTTAGACATATAACACACATTCTTGACGTGTTCTCCACATTCCAGATTCTCAGGTTTGTTAAGTTGCCTCCACATCCCTCCTCTGTTAAAGGAAATGACAGATCGTATACAGCCATCTGCAACAAAACACATTATTAGAGTCAAATTTCAGTAATTTATCAAAATGAAAAGGTGAACAAATGGCTGGCAGACTGACAGGTTAGTTGTGGGATTTGTGTGGGTATAAAGACAAGCCGTTTGATATAAGGGAAGATAAATGGATATATCCATTGATGAAACTATATATCATGATAGACATCTTACCTTTCTGACTTAAGTTTAAAGGATAAGCCTGATATTACTTTGTCAAAAAGCTGTCTGTCAGTGGTACTGAAGACATGAATCTTTAAAAACATGTCACAAATATATAGTTTAATTTTGTTATTTTTTAAAGGCTCACTAATTAGCTAAAACAGCTGGGCACTGTAGATTTTGTGCATTTAGCATGTGTTGGGGATTATTTCAGTGGTGGATTATTACACACTTGGCGCTCTAGTGAGTATTGTGGCAGCAGTGGGATTGACTTGAAATCACAATATTCATCACAATAAAGAAACATTTTGGATGACAGTGGAGTTCTGTGGCACATAGGAAATTACATCAGACTTTGGATACACAGATAATACTTGTGGATAGATTCGGTTTTGGTTTTGATCTTTTCACAGGATCCGTTCAAAAATATAGAATATCACCAGACTTATTCTTTAGGGTTAGTTCAATGGTGTGCAGACAGGAAATTGACAGGCAGGACAAATAGATCAGCTTGCCTTACTAAGGCATCAAATCAAATTACATGTAGGTCATTGTGTAATAAATTAAAATCATTACTTGAATGCGCACAAAGTGCACTGGTACACACACGGGTTGCAAACCATACCTTCGTCTAGTTTGTTCGTGAGGTAGACTCCTCTCAGTGAAGTTATGTTGGTGAAGTCGCTCTTCCGCTGCCCATCAAAGAGATGGCGCTCTAGTGATTTGGAGAAAAGGATGCCACGGTCATCTGACGTGTACATGGTCCCAAAGAAAGTGTCTGTGGTGAAAGAGAAGACAGCAGAAAGAAACAAAGGATCATTTTAGTCTCTCAGACACATAGTTAGCCAGTAGCCTATTTTTCTATGCTTATGCCTTTTGTGGACTGTAGTTACAGTAATGTCTCTTTTCATTGATGTTAAATACAACATGCATCACCTTCAAAGAGAATCAGCACCTGGTATACCACGTTTGCACAAACCTTTCAACATCAGCATAATTACAACAAGTCACCATCAGTCATATTTTAACTTTGTGAAGATTACACACGTGTCAGCTAAAGCCATGAAGGGCAAGCTCAGCTGAGGGAGGTGATTGAAGTGGTTTACATTTTCAGTGTGTGTGTGTGTGTGTGTGTGTGTGTGTGTGTGTGTGTGTGTGCTTGTGTTATACCCTGATCCCTAGATATGTTTGTCAGCTTTTGCAGTGTAAACTAAATCTCCTGCCAACAAAAGATAAAGCCCCTCTACACCATATCTCCCCTATTTATCTCAGCAGTAGAAAAGTCCCATCACCTAACCCATATAGCACTAACTGGGGCACTTGCCAGGGAAGAAGATATAATTATAATAATGTCAGAGGAAAGCAGACGTGAATAAGAAATAGAGACTGAGTGAGAAGGAAACCAGGAGCGGGGAGGGAGAAAGAGAGTGAAAGAAAGGAACAAAGACTGGGTAGCTGGACTTGCATGCCGGAATGATTTGTCAGCAACACGTAGAACTTGTGAAACCAGTCCGGCCTTTACCGTTGAGCTTTTCCATTACAACAAAGAGCAACTGAGAGACTTTAAATTCAGTCACATTGTCTTCACAACATGGGCATATTTGCTAACATGTGTCAAGTGTGTTTTTAAGGTAGTTTTTCAAGGTAGGTGTGTGTTTGAGTGGAAAATGCAAACAAAGAATCGTCGGTTACCTCCTGGGTTGTCCACATGCATGAAGAGCATATCTTCATCTCCATCCAAGATGGAGTAGAACTGCAAACATGCTCACATATATGGAGGGAGAGAGCACATGTGGGTGAGAAAATGTGGAATTGCAATTTTAAAAAACTACTTTTTGACTAAAATTGTCTAATCGCCGCGAGAGAAAGTGCTTGTGCTGTCAACAAGATACCGTGGGTTTGTAATTGTGTGCGTGTGTGTGTGTGTGTGTGTGTGTGTGTGTGTGTGTGTGTGTGTGTGTGTGTGTGTGTGTGTGTGTGTGTGTGTGTGTGTGTGTGTGTGTGTGTGTATTAATGCATTAATGTATTAATGTATTTATTTTAAGCAAACCAAACTCTGTAACGTCCAACCACCAAAAGGTATGCACTTGACACCATAGTTTAAAACTTTCCCAACTCCATGTCTGACCCAAAGAGCAAGAGAAACATGTGACAAAGGACACAATTACATTAACATCTGTACATTTACTGTGGTTGGGCAGGGTATCGTGTGAAATATTTCGATACTAGTGCCGGCACCTGTTACAAAAGGTACAAAAGGAGCCAAAGTTCTATAAATAAAAATATAAATAATAAATAAAAAGTCTAAAATTGGCAAATTTATCTATCAGATCAGTGCATGAGTAAACAAGATAAAGAGTCTTACTGATCAACACCAGCTTTTGATACTTGTTGCTTTATCAATATCAAAAGGTACAGTGTGGTTTGATAGCAAACCCCATTCCTGTGCTGTTAATAGACTAGCCAATGTCCCTGATTTTAACTTAACTTCAAGTTAAATCAGCTAACCAAGCTTGGAGATGGAGGCCATTTTCAAATAATACAGCAACTCAGCAATCAAAAGATTACACCTTGGGTTTTATTTTTGTTTTCATATCCAACAGAAATGATGGACAAAACTATAAAAATAATAAGTTGTGATGATAAAGATTTTTTTCCTTAGGCAAATGCGAACCTCTGTTCATTAAGTTGTTTAATCTTTCTCACCTGCTCAGTGGAGGCAGAAGGGAGCAGCGCTCGACTGAAGGTGTCTCCTTGGTCTGATGAGAAATACATGACACGAGGGGATCTCTGGAAGCAAAACAACGCATCAGTGTGTAAACACTTACGGATTAATGAACAGAATGAGCAGTGTGTTGGTAACGCTCAACGTTTTAAAGTAATAGTGCAATATTAGTGGGCTTTTATGCGATCTGACTACTTAAGATTATACTATATCCTAAGTAGTAAGTAGTTAAGTAAGTAGTTAAAATATGGCACATTATAAACTCAGCTGGTCGAAACAGACCAGCCCTCCTCTCTACCAGCAGCAGCAGAGGGAGGAGGACAGGAGCAACTGAGTTGTTCATTCTTTCTAAGCTTCACTCAGTATGTTGATGTCAGGAATATGATTTATTTTACTGACATGTTAGATTTGTTTCCAGTGAGCTATTTGTGACTTTGCTGATGTAAATCCTGTTGCTGCTCTACAAACAACATTTATTTTTATTTTTTTTTAATAATACATGCAATTTAGTAATAAATAGGATTGATAAGAGCATCATTAACAATAAGGATTACCAATAAAAGTGTGTCAATAAAATCCTAATGATCCCAAATCCTGAGAAAATGTCCGGCCCATCTCTGTGTCCTGGTGTTAAAATCTAACCCAGTCGAATCTGTAATCGAATAGCTCTGGTCTAGTATCATAGTACTATATCTTCCTTGCGATGAAATGTACATAACTGTATGCAGCATTGTAGACATAGCATATTTTCTCCTTGTACTCCATGTTTCCTTTGGATATTGCTGGAAATTGCTGGAGTCCACCTCCTTAAAGGGTAAATTATTATCAAAACAATTTAATAATGCATTGCATTGAAACAGCACTTTTCATACACAAAAAGCAATAACAGTAGCCTACTGGTCCTACCTGGCTGGATATGCAGTCTACCAAAATATTTATCCCCCTTTATAAAGCACAGATGATGGCCCACTATCAAGTATTTCATTTTGTGTATACTTCACATCAGGACTAATAACAGGACTGAATATGGAGAAGTTTCTATTTTCCAAGCAATTTTTTCAGACTGTGTTTTCAACCTGCCATAAAACGTATCCCCTCTTTATAATGCATTGGGATACAAAATACAAACTGGGATTTAGAGAATATCTAGTACACTAGAGCTTCTACTATTCATTAAGTCTTACAAAGAAGTGTTGCATCAAAGAATGTACTGTAACTTGAGATAAAGTTAACAGGAATGTTTTTTTTAATAAAACTATAACTAAGTTACTGAAAAGATCCTGTTACTGAAACAAATAACTGTAAGTTACTAAAACATTACATTATATATTAAACAAGACATTTTGAAAGCTTGAACATTGCCTTTGTCCCAGATTGAATGTGCCACTCTGACAAAACAACTGGCCCCAGCCTGGCCCCCTAAATGAACTACTCACCGAACTACTTATCACAGAGAAGAAGAGAAAGGCTCCTATGTAGCCAAAACTGTAGATGTCCTCGTGGATTGTGGTGAAGGTGTTCCCCAGATCTTTTGTCCTCTTCAGCACTAAATCCCCCCTCTCATCTGCCTTAACTATGGCGACAAGAAGCAAGACTGGTGATGGAAATATGAGACACTCAACGCTCTTATTGGTAACAGGTGGAGGTTGGACTTTTCCCCTTGAAGACCTCAGAGGGTCGGAGTAAACACTGTTTGCCTATGCAGTGCATGTACTCTATGGGCTCCATTTACAGTCTCCACTGGGGCAAGGAGGTTGATGACTCTGTCATAGAATCTATCCTGACACTATCACTAATTTGTTGGTATGGGAATGTGCAAAACAGGAATCAACTAGACAACATTGTGAACTCCGGAATTAAATCGTTGTTGTGCCGCAGCATTTTCAATCGACAAATCACACAGAGACCAAAATGCATATAGTGAATAGTGAATCTGCTTTAAAAGTCTGACATCCTCCCCCCAGTCAGAGATACAGGTCCCCGAAAATGGGGGATAACAAGCTTAAAATTTGATTTATTCCATTTGTACTAAATGTTCTTCCTTCAAATGTATCACATATGCCCTGATTTATTGTATTTTATGTTGTGTGTACAGGACAGGACATTTTGGTAATCTATTGTTATGCTGTGTTTTTATTGTTTTTATGCTGCTTTACTGCAGAAAGGATCTCTTGATATATTTTATGGGACAATAAAGATCTAAACTGAACAGTAAACATCCACACAATGGTGTTTATTTTTTTAGATTGGATTAGATTTGATTTGATTGTACTTTAATGTCAGAATTCTCTGCAAGGCGAATACTTAATACATACATAATAAAACAGAAACAAAACAAACATCTGTATAACAGTCCGCCTGGGGTTTGTGTATAAGAGAGGTTAGAATCCTACAAAAGTCATAAATGAGTCATTCAGATCAAATGACTGACCACATTTTTCATACTGTCAGGAAGTGCATTTCTTTCAGTTTCTTACATGTGTCTGTTCGGCTGCAGCTGAAGAACAAATTAACGCCAGCACCCCTGATGGAAAGAGGAAGTTAAAAACATTTCACAAACATCAGAAATGTCACAACATTTTCCATATGAACTGTTTTTATGGGTTACTTTTCTTCTCCAGAACAAAACATACTGCATATAATGTCATGTACATTCATTCAAAGCAATATACAAAGTATTCAATAAAAACTGTAATATTGTTTCATAGAAGTTTTTTGCAAATTCATTCAAATTCCTGGCCTGCAGCTTCACAAAATATATGGTTCATCTATCATATGCTTTCTTTTAGACACACTGGGATTTGGCATGTTTCCTGTTTGTACTCACCATGAGAAAGAAAATACCTCATCATGAACTTTTGTCCACTTGGCGCCAAAGTCCAGAGAGAGCCACAGACCGTCCTGCAAGACAGGAAGGAACAGAGGCATGTTTACCTTTACTTATGTAAAGCTTTAGCCCCGAATATCACACAGAGCAAGGGAGACCGCCATGACCTTGAAAATGAAAGTTTAAAAAAAGTAAGACAAAATAACATTTAATGGACAGAAAGGAAGCGATCAGCCGAGTGACTCACATCAATGCTGAGGGCCACAAGGTAATCAGGGTTAAGGAAGTGGTACGTGATTGGCTGAGCCAGGTGGAACGGCAGTTGGATGAACTTGAAGGTCGCACCGGCATCCGTGGAGGTGAAGATGATCCCGCCTCTGTTGTCCAACGGTATGTCCGCTATCAATATCACCTGTTAATTAAAATCAATTAAAAGCAGTCCAGAGATGGAAATTTGGCAGGGATGATGACAGGTTAGTAAACATGAGTTATAATGAAATGAAAATATAAAAATCCTTTTGTTTATGCCTGCACTCATTGGAAAAAGAAGCTAGTTTTTAAAGGGAAAAAATATTTTCTCTGGATTTGTGAAAAAAAACTTTTTACATTTCCTAACCCTCCACCGTTCCTGAAAATATGTAATTAATGTATATTTAAACCTCCCCCAGTTCACAAATATATATAATTTCATAAGCAAGCTGAAACTATGTTGATTATTAAAGAAAAAGGCTAAAAAGAAATGGGGAAAAAGAGTGAAGTGAAACAGTGATGCATTTGCTCTGTGTGCGTCAACGCATTTCTGTGGGTGAAGCTGTGGCACAACTTGATTAGACAGCAGAACAACAAGCAAGATGTCTCCACACGTTTGTGAGGCAACATCTCACACTCCTCCCCGTGTGGGAACATGCAACACAGCTGCCCAACTGAAACACCGTCTGCGCACCAGCGGATGTTACTACTGTTAACTTACAGAGCTCCCTGGTCCAACACTGACTCCAAACTCCTCCCTTATGAAGGTGTTGTTGATCCGATGGGAAATGTCATGGAAGGATTTCCCGTAATCCGTGCTAATGAGAGAGGAAATAAAGTTTTTATTGGATGTTTGAGTTCTGCTTAAGGGTGTGCTGCTAGTGTTACTTTGCAATGTCACATAATATATCAGACACTTACTCACCTTCTATAAAGTCTTGAGGAGCCTCCTTCTATGAAAGAATCTATCGGAGCACTAAATGTTGACAGCACCAGGATGACCTAGAAAATGCAGCAATGTAGTTAAAATGTTGACATGATAGAAACATATCCGAATCTGCTTCACCTAATAGCAACTACAATATAAAACATCAAAACTGATGACCAAATAATGAAGCATGTATGGCCTTCAACTCAACAGAGCCACAGTAATGGCCTAAAATCTGAAACTTGATCAGTGCATGAAAATTTTTTTAGATTATATATATTTATTTCAGATTAATGTTTTAATAAAAGCAAGTTACAAAACTTATAAATATAATATTTTTGCCAAAAAACATTAAAGTTCAAATAAAACTGTGTGCTGAATATTCACACGTTTCAGAGTCAGACTCCATCTCTGAAGTGATAAGCAGACAACATATTCTGTTGATGATCTGAGGTTGTGGTAATGTAGTGACACTAAGATACTCACTCCAGTGCCATCACCCACCCATGTGAGGATCACATGGGAGCCATCATCACCGTTAAACCCTGTCTGGAAGAAAGAGAGGAGAGACACTGACAGACATGACAGCATCACTTCTAAAGGTACAAAACACAACTAACAAGCTAAACTAAATTTATTCACTTCTAGCCTACCATAAACATGCTTAAGATATTGTTGGTGTCATAATTCCACGTGTTTCTATATTAGTTTTACTTGTTTGTTGTGTTTTTTAAGAAATATATTTTCCTTGAGAGTCTTGAAACAAGAAAGAAAAAAAGTAAAGCCAATAAAATGTCACTTTCTGTTCTTGAAACAATTTTATCTTCAGATATGCATTTTCCTTTTCTTTTTAAATAAAACTCAAAGATTCTACAAACACATTCCTTCTGCTTAAAAACCAAACCCTCACCAGCTTCAGAACAATGTCACAGAACTCAAACACACCTCACCTCATGTGTATTGTCATCCAGGACCTTGTGCTCGGCTGGTGTTAGGGGGGTCCGGCAGGAGGTGAAGGTAGGACTGTGAATGGGCTTGGGGGGGCTGCTGTCCCTCCTAGGGCGCGCTTGGCCCTGGCTGTCATCCTGCTGAGTCCGGTGGAAAGTCACCGTCCTCCCCCCTCGGCTTGTGCCTTCAGCACCCTGAAGAAGGACGTACACCCCAACCACAACCACAAGCTTGCAGATCATATCCAATGCAAAAACAAGAGGACACCACACTAAAAATATGAGTGTAAGTGACCAAGGCGCCTTACTATACTGGCAGTATATTAGTGGTGTGCTCTAAAGGAAGGCAGGGGTGGGACCTGCTTGGATGGGTCATTAACATAAAAAAGTGCTGTGCTAAGTGTTGCGTCCTCCGCCAGCAGGTGTTTCTGCCCGCATGCAGGTGACCTGAGCTGCTGGAAGGATTAACATTTCAAGTGTATTTGACATAAACGTACCTTGTGGTCATTTGCAACCAATGCAAAAAAGCAATATTTGGTGTGACAAATTTTTCTTATGTTGCAAACAAAATGTGTTTTGGGGTTTAAGTGTTACCTATTATTTTGTGTTTTATTTTGTTAAACATTTCCTCTTGTGTCTTTGTGAACTTTTCTTCCTGTTCTGTGTTTTAGAGCTTATGTTTTTTCCCCTTATTTATTCATTCGTTCCCCTTCCTCTTATGTATGGTGTGTTTCACTCCCTGTCTTTGTGTTTGCTTGTCCTCTTTTTTGATCGTTTTATCCCTGTTTCCTGTTTTACTTTGGTATTTACTACTCATCAGTTAACTTCACTTTCCCCTTATGTGATTGTTTGCTCCTCCTTTGAACAAAGGTGGGGTAAGCAATTCTAGTCCAATACATTACTTTTTGTCAAATTCAGCGATATATACAGCCCTGGTTCTGTAAATGGGTAAAAAAAAGTGTCCTGCTCCAGCTTCGCAGAAGCAACTGTAATGACACCATGCTAAAGTAAGTTACATTACCTGCTGGGTTGTTGCTCGCTTAATATCATGGTATTTGTCATGGTGTTGGATTTCTCCAGAATCGCCTACTCCACCTTGAAGATCATGTCGTCTCAGTATCTTGTGTGTTATTTGTCTCCCTCCAAGTCTTGCCTGTTCCCTGTGTTTGCTTTCAGACTGCTTCCCAAACTCTGCCTGCCTTATCACCTGTTTGTGAGTTTTCCATCCTTCCATTGTACCCGCTTGCCTGGGGGGCCAGTCTCAGCTGACCCATCCACGACCAAGGTTCGAACCCAAGACCTTCTTGCTGTGAGGCAACTGTGCTAACCACTGCACCACTGCACAGAGGGGAGCAGACCAACTAAATACTTAAGTGAAGACAAGATAATGAGACACAGGTGAGCTTAAGGGTGGAGTAAGCGATTCTGGAGAAATCAATGATATAAAGCAAACAACGACCCAGCAAGTAATGTAACTCAAGTTAGCATGGTGTCATTACAGCTGCTGCTGTAAAGCCTAACATGCAAAGAGCCCGAACACCAGCTCCAGACAGCAATACTCACAGCTCTCTTGCGTGGGAGGTGATGGTGCAGTGGATAAGGCGCATTCCTTTGGTGTAAGAGACCTGGGTTCAATTCCTCTCTGTGACACATCCACCAATATATCTCTGAGCAAGACACTTAACCTTTAGTTGCTCCAGAGGCGTGTAACCTCTGACATAAAAAGCAATTGTAAGTCGCTTTGGATAAAAGTGTCAGCTAAATGAACAAATGTAATGTACTGTACTATAGGTAACATCAGAACAACAGCATACCTTGTGTGTAAGTTTTGACCCAGTTTATTGACCTGAACCTGCTCTGTCTCCATTATTTGCATTTATGTCCAATCTTCTGTGTTCCTGCTACCCTATTAGCAGTCACTGTGATAGAATGGAAAGTTAATTCTGAAAGTGGAAAGATTGAATGCAGTGTAATACAATCGCTTTCTTCCTGATTGTATTTGTAGTGGGCACAATGAACGCAAGAGAGAAAAAATGTGACTACGACACAAATGAGGTTTGAAAATCATTAAACTGATGGTTTGGGAGTTAATGAGGATCCACTGAACTTGACTGAGCACTAATATATGTGAGAACCATAAAAAAAACACAAGACGCAGGTGTGCACCAAAAGCTGCAACAACATCAACATGTAGACAATTGATAACGTCTGTTGGTCTATTCTGTCTGTGCACCCACCCTCTCTCTCTCTCACTGTGTGTGTGTGTGTGTGTGTGTGTGTGTTTGTGTGTGTGTCTGTGTGTGTGTGTGTGTGTGTGTGTGTGTTAAAAAAATAAAAATATATTAAAAACAAAAGAAATAAATAAAACAGTAAGCGTGTGTGCGTGTGTGTTAAAAAAAGAAAAAAATATTAATTAAAATAAAATGAATAAATAAAACAGTAAGCGTGTGTGTTTGTGTGTTAAAAAAATAAAAAAATATTACAAATAAAACAAATAGATAATACTGTAAACGTGTGTGTGTATATTAATAGACAAAAAAAAATTATTAATTGATTTTTAAAAAAGAAAGAAATCAGTATCAAATGAAAAACAAAACAATTACTAAAATATTAAGCAATCAAAATAATAATAATTTGAACATTTGTACAATTACTTATCAGTCTGAGTTTCCACTGGTTGTCCTCACTTCATGGCATGAGGAGACATATTTTGCAGCAATTATTTGACATTTGGGCATTTCTCCCAGTATATAGGGGAGTTTCTGTGTGTCTGATATGAATTCGAATTCGGAGTATATTTGGGAAATGTTTGCAAAGTGTTTATGTCTTAGTGTTTTATATTTAGGGCATGAGGTTAGAAAGTGCAGCTCTATCTCTACCTGTCCTGTGTCACACTGGGAGCAGAGTCTCTCCTCTTGTGGTAGCCAGCTCTGTCTGTGGCGACCCTTTTCTATGGCCAGGCTGTGTTCACTCAGTCTGTATGTTGTCAACATTTTCTTAGTTTTATATTGTGCTCAGGTAATTTGCCAGTGTGAATTCTCTTTTTAGGGTCAGATAACATTGTAATTTACTTTGTGTTTTGGTCGTTTCCTTCCAGTATTCAATATATTTTTCTTTCTGCTTGTTGATAATTTGGTTTGGTCTGCTTGAGTTGGTGCTCTCTCTCTCTCTCTCTCTCTCTCTCTCTCTCTATATATATATATATATATATATATATATATTTGATTGGTGTTTACAAAATATGTGTATCATAGAAATTTAAGTTGTTTATACCTAGTTCAGAATTTGTTTTTTCAAGGCAAAGTTAGCCGTACTATTAATTTGAATACCAATTATCTTGTGTTGTTTAAAAATCCCAGAGATAAATACCAAGTCATGCTAATGGCTAGACAAATGTTGACGGCATGCTGATGGCATAAAAAGAAACCTGTCTTTACTGCAAACTATGTACGGAGCATCTCCATCTCAGAGAGTGAATATTATTAAATCTGCATCACCAGACCTTTTGGTAGCGTTATGCGAAGTAGCTTACAATGTTTTAAAAGGTAAAATTCCTTTAAATAAGACACAGTATCAAAAATTTTAAAAGAAGAAGGCGGGGATTAGACTGCTTGCCAATAAAAAGGTTTGCGCTTCAAAGAAAAAGAAGACATTGCTTAAACAGTCTGGCGGTTTTCTTCTCCCCCTCCTGAGTATCGCTGTGCCTTTTATAACGAGTCTCATTGGTTCAAGACAAACTTAGATGACTATGGAGTATGCACAAAAAATGTTTCTGGTACCAAAACAACAGCTGGATATTTTAAGACCTCCGGCACATGAGTCTATTCGAGAAACTGTTGAAAATGACCTGGATCGTACTATAAAAGACATTCTGAATCAAAAGACTGAAGATCTTCAGATTTGAGATTTCTCACCATGGTAAGACAAGGAGAAAAAGACCAGTACACACTAACTTTGTCAATGCCGGTCGCTGAGGATTTTCACTCTTCAGAGCAGAAGAATCAAGAAGGAAGAGATTTTGTTTTTGAAGAAGTTTTAAAAAACATGCCAAAAAACAGCAGGAATAAAGCTCAGCATATTTTGGATAAAATGTCCTCCTCAAAAAACATATCTGCATGGACTGAACATGGGGAGTTTGTGTTTAACGGTAATGTTATTAAAGGTTCTCATGTGTATGATTTGATAAGAGGAGTAATTGCTTCTCACAACGTGTCTGACAGCCAGAGACCTACATGTTGGGATGAACATCAGCAATCGTTGGCTATACTGAATATACCTTTATCAGTTGTACCAAATCAACAGGTCAAAAGAAAAATTGATGAGATTAAGAGAAAGACTTTTGGAGAATCTTCCCCTCTTATTACTGGACCACCATCTACACCTCTTGTTACCAGAGGACATCGATTAGCAAACAATGAAACAAGTCCATTTGTATCTCCTGAAATGCGATTGAGTGATTGAACTTTTTAATTGTATATCGTTATCGGTTTTAAATAAATACCTAGAGACATAACTTTATCATTTCAAAGTGTTTTTATTTATATCACCATAATAACAAAAAACATTGTCATACACGTTTCAATCTATAAATCATTTTGATAATGAATGGCACACAACTTCTAATATTATTATACACACTTAAAAGAATCTGATATTTGGACACACTGGTTACATTCTGCATAATTGTTTTGACCACATACAACCGAGGGTCGTATTTTTTTCACAAATTTGCAAACCATAAAATCATTGCATGACCGTTTATTTCTATATTTAGCCATTACACAAGATAACCCTCTATACATGTGGTAAAGAAAAAACACAATGCTGACCGCACACTACAGAATCCACATCTTACACTTGTCTAACAGAATGTTGCGTGGACTTACAATTACTGTTGAGAAAGACAGAAAAGGATTCAGGAAAATGTGAGTATACCGGAGAGTTCCCAAAACTGTCAAAGAATGATCCCACACCCTGCTTGTCAATATAGATAGCGACCCAGTGTTGTCCTCCCAGGTGGGAGGGGTCTGTGTTTACCACCAACATGGCGGGTCTCTTTTTAATAACTGATTTAGGAAGCTG
>NC_060165.1:16224309-16263190 GCF_021292245.1 Micropterus dolomieu | reverse complement strand
GTAGCAGGCTGCTGTCTGGCTTAGTGTGTCTCCATGTATGTAGACGGATCCCTAACAGTATTAAATCAAATGAACGCAAAACTAGGTGGCGTCATCATGAAGCCCATAAAAGATAACTGTATCCCCTTTGGTTTTCTGATTTTTTCTCAAAGGATGACACATGAAAATTTACAGAACACATGCATGCTGTAGCAGACAAAAAATGCTGTTTAATTTCAGTTGGATAACTTTAAATTAAAGGAATCTGGTACTCCTCCTCATGGACCCTGAGGTGGTCCCTGGGCCTCACTTAGGATACCCATGCTCTGAATCGTGACATTTTATGGCCACCAACGACTGTTTGAATCTGCCATCGAAGCTCGCGGTGATCTCCCCATTGTCTCTCTAAGCTTACTTGTGTTCTTTTGCCAGGGGTGGCTGTCATCCATTATGCTCTGGAGTTTCTTCACTGGCAGCAGCACAGTTTGCTTCCCCTCACAGTTCACAACGCTGAGACTAAAACCCTTACAATCCCTCTAGTTGCCAATGAAACCATCCAACATGCGGTTTTTAAACATTTGACAAACCAAGCCTTGTCCTGTCACTGACAATAGAGAAAAAGGGAAAAAGGGGTTAGCTGCCAAAGTTCGGCACTTCTCATTTCAGTATATGTATGTTTTTTATTTTGTAGAGGAGGAAAATACCAAAAGATTCTAAAATGTTTGACAAAACACAGTAGTAAAGTGGATTCCTTTTTATGGTATTCACACATTGTTAGTTTGTGAGTTGTATAGGTATTTTTATGTCCTTATGATGCACAGTAATTAGGATAATGCATCATCAATGGGGGCATCCATCTCTCTGCCTATAGATATATTGATTTACACATTTACAAATCCATACACATTTATGAGACCATATTACAATTGTCCTCAGTCACCTTACTGTGTCAACATACTGTAGCAAAGACATCTACAGAATGTTGACACAGAAGTAACTTCTATGTAATATATCAGTCTTAATAATGTTCAGCTTAATTAATTAACTGGTTAGAGCAAGGAACAGTGACACCATAGTAAAGGTGTATGAAAAATCTGGTTAAAATAACACAATCTTCATGTAAAATGTTAATGTTTACATGGAAATAATAGTTTAAAGAAATTAATTATAAGATGAAGCTGATTTAGCCCTTCTCATGTAGTGGGATTTGAGGCAGCTTGAGTGTCTGTTGTGTTCCTTGGTTTTCAAGAGGCAGAATGTGTAGCTTAGCAGGCAGGGTTCCTCACCACTGTCAGCCAATTATTAGTTTTTTAACACAGTGTGTCTTGTCTCAGTACAGGCAGCAGAGGGGCACTGGGCTGTTCCAAAGTGAGACTGAAGTCGTTTAAGGTTACTCTTATTTCCCCCTAGTTCTGACAGGGAGAGGGTCGCACTGAAAGTGATTTGTGCTGTGGAACAGTGTTTTTCTCACACCCAGCCTTCCCTCTGGTGAGGAAATGATACCCCTCTTGTCCTGACAAATACCCACTCTCTCCGTGCGTGTCTACCAATTTCTACCATGCGCACACACACACACACGCACACAAAACTTGTTTTTTTCTCTCTCAGACACAAACTCAACTTTTAAGTGAGAAGCTGCAAAGACATGACAGGCTGAGAGGGAGAACGAGTGAGGAAGGCTCTCCCAGAACATTCGAATGCACTGCCTTTTAGCCCCTGTACCTGTCAATCACAGTCACCAAAGTCCCGCCCCCTCCTCCCTCCCAGCACCTCTGTGCTTCGGTTCAGACAGATGAGGGAGTCGAGGGAGCGATGAGCGACTCTGAGTGTGTGTTTGTGTGTCTGAGTGAGGTTCAGAGAGAGTGAGGGGAGGAAACTCATGCCCTCTCACTCTCAGAGTAGGACTGGCTCCAGGCAGTTCAGCATGATAGCACACACAAGGCAGACACATCAATTCACAAAACCTCAGCTGTGGCAAAGTCTCTGCATCGAACATCATTTGCCAACAAAACCCCCTGTTCCATTTTTATAAAGAGGTTGTATTTCTGGGAAACCGAGTGGAACAACGACAAGCTGACTGACAGACTGTCTGTAGCGGTTAGGAGGATAAATCAACTTAAAACATAATGACAATATAATCATGTGTGGGTGATTTTTAAAAAATGTTTTCATACCCGTTGAAAATAAAATGCATAATTTTTGACTGTTTTAACATACAGTTAAGATGAAAAAAATTCCTTTGTTAATGGTATGCACTAAAAAAATTGCATGAAACAACCAGGTAACAAGATGGTGTGATGCACCTGAACCTCTCTCAATAGCAAAGCATTGAGATTTTTTCAGTGATGGTGAACTCATTAATTTTGTTTAATTCATTACATTTTTGTGAACAACATATCAAGAAAAACAATGCAACTTAATTAACTACTCAGTATATATATTTAATTATTTTGTTGGCGTGCCTATCAGCCTCATTTACTCCAATTAAGTTTAACAGCAAACAAAAATCTACTCCAGAGATGTCTCATTCATTCTGTCACATTCTTCCATCACTGTGAACAGGAAGCTGTTCTACAATAGTGTGACAGATCTGCAGTCATGTAGAAACTGAGGGTAAACAGGAAATCAGTAAAAACTGAAATGGAACTGTCTTATAAGGGGAACACTGGTCCTTGCTTCTCAGTTTGTATGTGCTTTTGGAAATTTCTGCTTTGTATTTTTTCACCATTATAATGCTAAAACCTTAGACTCGCAGCAGCTGCTGGGTTGGCAGCTGTTCAGCCTTCTCATGCACAATGACATCCATGAAAGCAATTCTTCTGTGACCTGACATCTCTCTCGCTCCCTGCAGTCCAACGGCCTACTGAATAAGATCTGCCTGGAACAGAGCGGCCCGATGGTGAACACTCAAGTGAAAGGGGGCGGAGGAGGAGGCGGCGGGGCTACATATGTGTTCAAGGTAAGAAGGTGCTGAGGGAATGGTGCACTCAGGGACAGGGAGATATTTTTATACTTGATATTTGGGAGCTACACATAATTTTAGAGATTTTGTATGAAATTTCAGGAAAGAATATGTGCCATATGTTTTGACCTTAAGGAGGAAATTCTTTTATACAGTGTATCAATGGGGCACTGGAGCCAAGAGTCCACTAGGGACACGAGTTAGCTTGGTCTGTCCTCATTGAACAGATAAGGTGACCAACGGGCTAATCTTCCATAATCGTTTAAAGGAATAGTTTCAAACAAACATGGTACCAAACATGTTAGAGGTTAAATTAGAAGACAGATACCACTTTTGTTTCTGTCGTTAAAAAATTATGCTACAACCAGTATCCAGTTAGCTTAGTTTATATGCCGGATTATTTCTTAGCCAAGGGACCAAATAAATATAAATAGTCCAGAACATTAACCCCACATGACATAGTGAATTTGTTGTTGTTGTTTTTGTACAGATTGAACAAACGAAATATAACATGTTGAATAGTGAGCTTTAGCAGAGCTAGTAGACTGTCTTTTGGACAGAGCAAGACTAGATGTTTCCCTCTATTTCCAGTCATGCTAAGCTAACCAGCTGAAGGCTGTGGCAATATAATTACCATATAAACATGAGATAGTATTAATCTTTTTATTTAACTCTCAGCAAGAAAGCAAGCAAGCAAGCGTATTTCTAAAAAATGTCAAACTCTTCCTTTGAAGAGCAGACACCACTATATAAATCTAACTGTAAACAACAATGGCCCAGGTGGACAAAGGAGTGTATATTCCTCTCATCATCGCTGCTGGGGGAGGTGGCCGGGGGTACAGCAGCCAATCAGAGACCCAGCTGGAGCAGATGGACTATGACCCCAGCCAACCGGGACGCAATGGGAAATCAAGCGCTGCAGGTATGTGTTGGTACTATGTGTATGTGTGTGCAGCTGTGCATGTGTAGGGAAATACAATATACCCTGTGCATTGTTTGTGAGTGCAGTTATGTGAGTATTAGTGAGGGAGCTTGGCAGGGAGAAAAACATTGTGTGCTGTGTATGAGATATTGAGACCGTGATAAAAAGTACCCCCATTACAGTACTGTATTGTATACAGCTTATCTATTCCCACTTTATGATGAAAAAGGCCGCGTCTGTTCTGTTCCCCTCTGCACGCACACAAACTAATAAGCCGAGTTTACAGATAGCCTGAAGTGGAAGTGTTTATTTGCATGTCTACCTGTACTTGTAAACATATCCATTTATCCTGAAGATGTTTACTTCTGTCTTAATGCACAAGTTACATAGATGTTCCACTTCTGTGAGCCAGTGTTTGTGTTCTGGAGAAAACAAAACACAGCCCTACTCATGATTATTCATATCGAGCACTTTGTTCCCCTGTCATTGCTGGGCAGAACTATATGCACCGTTTCGACCAGTGTAATGTTACATCCATGCTCACTGCAGGTTCCATTATTCATGTGCTCAGAGTTGACGAACGGCCCAGAAAACATAAGATATTGATTTCTACATCTTCACAAAGCCTGAGGTTTACTTTTGAGGAAACTCGGTGAATGAAAAATTAAATATTCAGCATGTCTGGGGGGGTTTGTTGCTAGTGTGGCGAGATAAGTTTTTTTTTCACTTGTTTGTATCTCTCAGGCTTCAGAGGAGAAGGTGGAAAATGAAAGAGGAAAATTAAATTGGCTAGCGTTGGGGAATATAGGAGGGATTAGTTTTAACTGTAGCAGCTATAACCTTAATCTCATGTTACCAGGTCTCTTTTTATGTCTTTGTGCAAAACCGGTATTGTTATCGTTAATCTGGGATTTGTGTGTGTGTGTGTGTGTGTGTGTGTGCGTGTGCGTGCGTGTGTGTGTGTGTGTGTGTGTGTAAAGACATGCTTTCCTGCAGTTCAGCACCTTTTTTTGTTTCCACAGCCCATTTAGGAACTCACTCTCCCTGCCTGACCTGCCTCTCTCCCGTACCCTCTGTCACACACACTGATTCACTACGCAGCACGTAACTCCACATCATATCAAAGGTGTATTGTGTTTGGTGACAGGTGGAGGCGGAGGTTGGAATGACAGTGCTTCTGTCAGTCAAGGTGGCAGACCGCTGGTGTTGGGAGGCCAGGGAGGGCAGGCCTGTCAAAAGTTCTGGCAGACCCACGGTGGCTTCGGGGGCGGCGGGGGTGGCTGTCTGTCCGGGGGCGGAGGCGGAGGATACAGAGGTTAGTCTAAGAGAAGGAAGAAGGTTTTTTCTGGAAGGTCCAGAAAATAAACTTGAGCTGTCAAGTATGACCCAAATGTGAACTTTGTGGTGCCATATGTGTTTGATACTGAATGTGACAGGGTGCCAGATCAGGTGAATCCCAGAAACAGCCACAAGTCACAAGGATTTGACAAAACATCGTTCAAACACAGTATCAACATATGACTCCTTCTTTTTCCTTGTACTGGGTGTATACTGTATTATTAAGCAGTGTAAGGTAAACTAAACTAGTGATCCCAAACAGAAATTACACAGCATAAGGCATGAAACGAAACAAATAAATAAATAATAAGAAATATAAATAGCAAGAAAGCAAAAATGGTGGTACGCATAATGCAAATAACTGTTACATTAGCATGTATTGGGACATAGAGATGAAAAGTGTGAAATGTGTACAAAGATGTGGAAGAAAGGGAGGACAATCAGAGTAGGGCTGACTGGGGATACAGCAGATATGAAAAATCCTATGTGCATAATCCAGCCCTGGATGACGTGAAAAGTGCATTTAAATGATTGTGTTCAATTCCCATAGAATTTAACACGTGTTAATAAGATGGCACTGAGGTTCTGTCACTGTGTTTGCCCTCCAGGTGGTAACACCTCCACAGATGACAACCCCAAACATGATGGTGACGATGGCACGTCCTTCCTCAGTCCAGAGGGAGAGCCCTTCCTCTATCCTCTGAAAGGTAATGTGAAAGGATTCTAGGTGGTTTTTAAATTACAAACAAACTAGTCAGCAGTCAACACATGCAGTCAAGACATTAGTATTCAGCATTTGATACCTTTGTAGTGTTTGTCGGTGAGAGTTAATGTGTTTGAGAATGATGAGGAAAAAACGTTTGTGCTATTGACATTTTTAATTAGTTTTTGATGTGGTACACCTGGTTTGCCGCACATAACTAATATAGATTTGTACAGCAAGATGAGAGTGAGCTGCTTCACTGTGTGACATCAGAAATGTATATTGTAAAATTGTACAGCAGATATGGGCAGGCACAGAGGGATGAGAGTCTTCCAGAGTTTTCCAGTCTGACAGAAGAACCACTCATTCCACCAGAACCACCACGATTCTTAACTGATTAAAACACCACCAGACAGCGAAGAGGAACTGCCCAATAAACCCTGCTGACTCATCTCGGTTCTTACATTTGAACATAAGACAATTTAACAGGCATTAAAACCAGTCTGTAGTGATAAGCTTGTTGACCATCAAAACTTTATCTAAGATTATTCTTCGCTCTATAGGGAAACATAAAATGGACCCATTGGGCTGTAGCAATGCACACAATTGTATCTCTCTCCCATTGACCTTTAATAGGGTGATGCGGCCTAGTAAGGCAGTGCCGCTTTCAACAGCTTCAGTCTTCAATTTTTCATCGACCTTACTTTATTTCCTGCGGAGGAAAAAGACTTTTAGCTGTAAAAAATTTATTGCACTAAACATTATCTTCATTCCTCTCCATTTTGGCAACAGCTGGTCAAGACGCTGACGTATTCTAGCTTCACAGGTCTGTGTTGTTAATTGTAGAAGGAAATGTCCTCAAATGAATGTTCATCCACTAGTTTAGCTATGTTCACAGCAAAAGTTCCTAAAGCAGTGTTGGAGGAATGTGAGTGATATGTATGAACAGCGAGAAAGTGACATGATTTATAACCAATGAATAACCAAAAGGCTTGAATCATTATCATAACCCACAGGATGGAATATCAGGTTGTAATATCTGTAATTTGATAACATAAAAAATATCTGTGTAAATGTCAGGTTTAAGGGCATCTGTGGTTTGAAGTTGCAATCACAAATGGCTACGCCAGTAATTTCCTTCTCAGCTTGAACTGCACAGGAAGGTTCCCGAACTCAAATAAAAACAGCAGGTAATGCCAAACAACCCTGCTGTGTATATTGAAAGACCTAAAAAAGGATCAAATATGTTGACAGAAGGAACCGGTGTCCTAATCCACTGAATACAGGCTGCTTCAAAACCAGTCTGAAGAAAGAATAATACAGACAGGACTGCACAGTCGTCCAATCATATTGTCATCACTATATGCTGGTAGGCACTGAAGAAGTTATTAGAGGCCAGGAGAGCTTTCCTGAATCTCACTTGATGCACCTGTACGAAAAATAAGACATTTATTTATTATTCAACAAGCTTAAGGAGAGAAAAAATACTCATCTGTTCAGGGATAGTTTTCTAGCTGCTTGATGAGAAATTGTTGTGTGGTTATATCATTAAACAAGACATGCAGACAGAATGTCCCTCAAAGATTCAGTGGAGAAGACATCATCATCTTCCTTACTCCAGTAGAAAAGTAACACAACAACAAATTCAACATGGCTGTGTAAAGCTCCACAATACAGAGTATAACAACTACACATTAGTATGCAGTCAACATCTGTTCTTGAGGCATTTGTATTCTTCCTTCAAAACCTTTAAAGTGTGTAGGTTAGATTTTTGTATTTGTACATATAAAGCTGATAACAGAAGAGAGAAAATAGATTTCGCAGAAGAGTGCGTTTGCTTTGCTTACTAAACAGCACAAGCGTTCACAGACAGCCCATAACTAATTCATGTTCGACTGATTTGCCCACGCTCACTATAGTTTACAATAAAGAGAATTGGTTCCATTGGATCTGAATTAAGTAATGGATGCTGTAAAGCCCTTTTAAAACAATTTATGGCTGTATGAGTTGTGTTGTGGAGGACAGATTTTGTCTGCAGATTTTGTTCCAGCCAACACCACAGTAGACCGTTTCACTGATCAATGTCAGTAAATTCACCTAGTTTACGGTACAAGTAGGCTGGAATGCAAGAATGCAAGCTATCAATCCTCTGTACAACATGATGACCCACCCTGGCTTGATTGTTCTCATATAGTTTGTAAAAAGAAATTTAAATCATTCTTTAAAAAATCAAAGCAATCTCGTGGGAATCTGTGAGATCTTGGAAGGATGTTTGATGCTGTTTTAATTATTAGTGAAACTATCATCTACTATATATATATATATATATATATATATATATATATATATATATATATATATACATACTATAACTGGGTAAACTGTATTCTGGGTGATGATTGTGGTGAGAATAAAACTTATAAAAACCCTTCTCATACGTGTGTGTGTGTGTGTGTGTGTGTGTGTGTGTGTGTGTGTGTGTGTGTGTGTGTGTGTGTGTGTGTGTGCGTGTGTGTGTGTAAAGCTATGGAGGGGGATGGTGAGGTGATCATCAGTCCGGTGCAGAACTGCAGCCATTGTGAGAGCGGCGAATGCCTTGAGATAAAGGGCAGTATCTGCTACTGTGAGGATGACCTCATCCTGGCTCCAGACGGGGTGTCCTGCATCAACGCTACAGGTCTGACATATAGTCACACGCATACTTTACAATTTGTAATGAAGAACCACAGTCTATTTCTCTGTCTTCCACACAGATAGGTGAAATTATTCCAAACATAGAAATGAGCTAAGATGAATGTAACTGTACCTGTAATAGACTGTGACTCAGTGGATAGATAATGAATTAATTTACAAAAGTAATTAAGCCTGGGAGGCTCTGTACTTTATTGAATCTTTATCTGGGGGAATGTTTTAACAGTGCCTTAATCATTCATAATAATTATAAATCTGTAGGATGAAGCTAAGCTGTTAATAAAAATGGATATACCTACACCAGTGTTAGCTGCTGTAATTTATCTCTGTGCTACAGTCAGATAAAAGCTCTTTATCTTATCATGTCAAGCATTTAGGATAAAGGGCTTCACCTTGATACTCATCAATGGATTTTAAATGCATTTTATACTGGGCTAAATGAGAGGTGAGTTTAGCACCTGGCTCTGCCCATTAGACCACATCAAGGTTGACTAAAAATTAGTTTGCTCACAAGTGCCATGTCAACTCCTTAGGTTCAAACTGTAACAAAGGGATGTAAACCTGAAAGTGCCTCTTCAATTATAATTTGTAATCTCAGATAAATAATGAGTATATGAATGCAGATCTGAAATTAATTCAAGTGGTGGAATGTCACTTTATACTTTGAAGCAAAAATAAGGGGGGCTATTATTAGCATGTCAATAATATCTTAATGACCTAGAGAGTCTCCTTGCCCTATGATTTGCAAATCTGTTCTCAGTAATAACAAGCAGTAGATAATTTTATGATGCTAGGTCATAAAAGGTCACAATCTCAATATGGTCTCTCTCGGTGTGCAGATTTGTTCCTTAGCTTAGACAAGTGAAATGAGATCGCCCCACGCCACTGAAAAGGAATTAACATGCACCGGCCGTCGCTGCTCCTAAGCTCTGTTGTGTCATCGCTTTCACATCATTAATTAAGTTGGGGATCAGAGTGGCGAAGTGAATGTTAATACTCCTTTGGGGAAGATAACAACTGTGGAACGCTGTTGTTTCCCCTTGTCGTGCAGTGGTGTCCCTGCTGCCTGCCCAGCCGCCTCTCTCCCACCTGGCGCTGGGTCTGTCTGTGGGCACATCGGCCCTCATCGCCGCCCTGCTGCTGGCTGTGTCCGGAGTCATGATAAGTAAGTAGCGACACACATGAGTCAGTAAGGATAGAAAAATGTACCAACTGTTCGGTGAAAAAAGCACTTTCGGTGTTCAGCATAATAAGTCAAAAGACCGAATAATAGAGAGGCTCTGAAGTCTTCATGTTATGCAATACGAGAAACACATAGGCTACACATTATTTATCAAATTGGGTTGGACTTTATGAATTTAGCGCGAGGGTACACATGTGACAATGTCCGGTTTTCAAAATAAGGTGTCTATAGAGTATGGAAATAAGATTAATTGTATTAATTATATTCACAGAAAATATAAAACATATTACCTGTGTCCATTAAAAGTAATTGGACACATGTAATTTACTTTACCGGACCCTCTTGGGCCGAGGGCCCCCCCACCATAGTCTCTCCAAATCCTGTGGGAAACACTGAGTAAAAAGCACATTTTGACAATTTCATTTATCTAATGGTAAAAAAAACTGGCAACATAAATGGATTTTAAATTTTTTTTTAAACCCTGTTCAGTATTCAGTAAAGTTTTTCATCATATTCAGTTTTGGCTTTGGGAAAGAATTTTCATTTCGGTGCATCCCTAGAAAAAAATTGGACAATAAATGTGGCGTTCATGTTTACAGTATTTCAGCTTTAAGTAAAAGCACAGTAAAGCCGGACTGGGTACTTTTTTGACAGATTTGAGAACCTCCTTACCCAGATATGTCACTGGATGTCAGTTTATATTGTAAGTAACAGTTAAAATACTGCTGATGACTGTACTCAACAGCTGGAATTATTCTAGAAAAAAAGAATTGTCTCCGTCAAGGAGGATAAGATACTCTCTCTGTTAGGGCCCACAATTTATTAGGCTGACTAAAATGATGTTTAAAGGAACTCGATTAGAAAGCTATTCAGCCTTTCCCACTCTTGGACATGGCTGCTGGAAGTTACCGGTCGCAGTTGAGTACATTTAAAGTGAACATGTCTCAGTTTGAAAGAGTCTTTGTTCCAAAGTCAAATCTAAGGGGTCATGAGATGATTTACGGGATGGAAGAAAGAAAAAACGTGTTCTGTTTTATTATATTATTGGTGAAGTGCTTACAACTCATATGCAGCTTGTGACCAGTGGTCACAAGTACTCACCGGGAACCACTGAGAGAACAAAGAACAACAAATGACAAGCAGTGACTTAACCCAATGAAGTTGCCACCGACCCAAATGAGCATGGACAAAGCAGTAAGCTGAAATAGCTGTTATTGACCATAAAGACCTACACTGTGCTGCTGAATGTCTGAGAGGTTCATGAGTACTTGTGCAGTCTGCTTCTGTATTCTGTTTGCACAATAGACCCACGTTCTCTCTCTGTCTTTCACACACACACAAAGTTCTCCAGTGTCTGGCCTGGTCCCTCTCAGACGGCCCTTAGCAGGTTGTTGTCAGAACTGTAAGTGAGCCTCGCGGCCATCACAGACAACCGTCTGCCCGCCCGCTTTCAGGCTATTACAGCCAGACATATGCACTCATTGAGCCATCATCTCCTCCACACAAACACCCACGCTCACTCTCACACTTGCAGACCAACACACACACATCCAGATTCCCACCTACACTCATATGATGCACGCACGTCAGTAGACGAGGCAAGGGTGGTGGAGGTGTGGGACTACCACGGTGATGAATGAAACACGCTAATGATGGATGGCTGCTTAGCCGGCAGCTGACAGCACTCGTACATTAGACAGCACTTGGTAAATAAATAACTCCCCTACACACACATAAGCATACACACACAAACAAGTCCCCCACCGACTAATGTGTTGCCAGCCCAGGTCGAGGCTTCTAGCACTATAAATATAAAGTGTGTGGCTTTGTGTGTGAGAGAAAGAAAGAGAAAAAGCAGGATCTTCATTCAGTCGGCTGTTTTACATAAAATGCATTAGTTTGCCGTATGAAGGAAGGAGCTGTAAGCTGTCTTGGTTTTGTGCATACTGTTGCCATGTTTGCTTATACAGATTTTGTCTTTCACATGTACAAATTTACAAGACACACTTACTTGAGGGTTTAATTCTGAAACATTACGTGTCTGGATATTTTAGACAAATCTGGCATGAAATTAAGAGGAATCAATCTTTCTCAGACACAAAGGAATTCTATTTCATAAAAATTTCTGCTCTATAAGCAAAAGGTCTTTAGAGAAGTAATAACTGTAAAAGCTCTCCACTTTGTGCGCTTTGCCTACCAGCAATAATTTTCTACAAGAAGATGGGTTTAAGGTTTTGTTTGTTTAGTTGTTGTTTTTTTTTGTTAATTGTGGATATCTCAGTGGTGGAATGAAACTTGTCTTTCATTTTCATCCCACCAGTGTACAGGCGTAAACACACAGAGCTGCAGTCTATTCAGCTGGAGCTGCAGAGTCCAGACTGCAAGCTCAGTAAGCTGCGGGCCTCCACCATCATGACCGACTACAACCCCAACTACTGCTTCGCCGGCAAAACTGCATCGGTCAACGACCTGAAGGAAGTACCGCGACGTAATATCTCTCTCACCAGGTAACAGAGAGGAGATTAAAGGTCCAGAACCAACATTCATGTTACTTCAGCAAGCACCCTATCTTGGAAAATTAGGAGCTCGCTATTAAAAAAAGACCATCATGAACAAATTCAAAGACTCAAAGATAACTGTGTCTGAACAAACATGACAAATGCAGTTAACTGTAATTATAATGAATCCATTAGAACAAATTATTTAAATAGGGTTTACTCAAATACAGCAATGTGTGAGACGTAGCAGTTTAAATAAGCCTGAAATATTAAAGTGTGAAGCCTCACAGTGTATGGGTCTACTTCAGTGATCCAAGAGGCTGAGAAATGATTTTTGCAGGGCTCTTTTCAATTTTTAATGTATCTTTCATGTGTTTATAGTTCACCAGTTTATCATTCCGGTTCTTAATCTTTGTGATGGAAGTTCTTTTTTCTTGTACACCCATGAATATTTTCCATCTAGATTTACGCAAGACTCATAAATCAAGTGAAACAGCCAAATCAAGCCTATCATTTGGTGTCGAAGTTCACCATCCTACACTTTGACATCTGCAGCAGGATGCCACATGAAGACAGTTATTTCACTTTGTGGGCTGAAAAGCTGGTGAACCACTAATTTAGAATACTAACAAGCATCTCTGCGGGGCTGTTTAATATTTGGCTCCATAAGTGATCGTTGTTTGGACAGAGGTATATTTAGGACATGTCTTACTGCTGGCTGTTTCTAATATCTTCAGTCTAGACAAATCAGCTTAAATATTGCTCTTGTACACCCCCACCCCTCCACCCCACATCCATATTTAACAGCTTAATGTAAAATATGAATGTAATTGTCAATAATAAATGTGTTTGTGTGTCTCCAGGGGCCTGGGTCACGGTGCTTTTGGTGAAGTCTATGAAGGGCTGGCAGTGGGGATACCAGGTGAACAGAGTCCACTGCAAGTTGCAGTCAAGGTGAGTTCTCACCCAGTCTCTGAAATGAAAACAGCTTATGTGTTTCTCAAAGGTCAAACTTTGATTCAATCAGAAACTAATTACACATCATCCATTTTTGCACTGAGGATATTTATTTCTCAGGATAGGAGATCATGAAGTTGAAGATAAGCAGTTTTTCTCAGTTCAATTTTGCACTGCTCTTTTGCAGTTAAAGGCTTAACAGCACAAGTATTGTATCACCTCTCTCTCACTACCTTATGTTCAGTGTTGTGGAGAAACACATCAGACTTAATACAAAATATAATAATTACTTTATATTTACCATAGACCCTTCCTGAGGTGTGCTCTGAGCAGGATGAACTGGACTTCCTCATGGAGGCTTTAATCATCAGGTAAGAGCCACAGTGAACAAAAGTCTGTCTCTCAAACAGTGCCAACAAAGCCATTTCTGATGACACCTCTGTGTTTCTGTGCCTGCAGTAAGTTCAGCCACCAGAACATTGTGCGTTGTATAGGTGTCAGTCTGCAGGCCATGCCCAGGTTCATCCTGCTGGAGCTGATGACTGGAGGAGACCTCAAGACCTTCCTGAGGGAGACCAGACCCCGGCTGGTGAGACACGCTGGTGTATCCCGCTCAAGTACACATTCTTATTGAATAGTGCATTTTTTGCCACCTAAAGCTACCACTATTGTTCTTCTCATTGAGCTCCAGAACTGAACACACCATGATCCAAGTTGGATCCATCCGATTTCCAAATGTGTACTCATGTATTCTTTACAAATGTGTGCTACCTCTACCACCTTTCCAAATCTGCCTTCGATATAATCACTTACATTCTGGGTCTTTCTCTGCCTCTTTTCGATCAGGAGCAGCCATCCAGCCTGACCATGGTAGACCTTCTCAACGTGGCCAGAGATATTGCTAAGGGCTGCCAGTATCTGGAGGAGAACCAGTTTATACACAGGTACTTCACCACATGACCGCACATTTTGCATTTGAATATGCTAAAACAACACTTTGTTGGCATACACAAATACAGCACATGATTATGAAAGGCTGTACTGTGTTCTGTGGCCCTATATCCCCCCGACATAAACAGATCAGAGAGACAGAGAGAAAAATAAACTGTCAACAATACGCCGTACATGCGGCTATGCTTATAAATATGGAAAATGTTTACAGACTGAAAAAACACAGACTTGCGCACATTCATCTGCTGACATCTACTGAATTATGAGATGACTGCATCCAAGCGTAACATATGGACTCTGCATGCCTTTTGCCTTTCGTGCGATAGCAGAAAGGACAAGGGATAAGTTTAGCATCAGAGCAGCCAGATGGGAAAGCCGGCTTGCCATTTTACGGTCTGTATCCAATGCACTAGTCAACAGAGTGCCCCTTCCATACCCATATTCACACTGGTTGGTGAACCGGAGGATGTGACTAAAGAATTTCAAAATCCTTCTCTTGAACCTGTCTTGCAAATATCTCTGTGGATGTCCATGAGGAAAGTCAAGTATATGTCAAATTTGGAAAAGGTCTGAATTGCTTCTACAATCACATCAAAACAATTAAAGTGCATCCCCCTTCCTTCATGCTTCTCTTTGACTTCCTTGGCCAATGACAAACGGGGCCTATTAAACCTTGTTTGCCCTATCAATCCACCTAATGGCTGACTCTCCTGTGGAGGCTTGTGGGCTTCCATACAGCAAGCTCTTCTGCCTTCAAACCTCTATTAAAATTCACCCAATAACCATCCTTGAGGCTAATTTAAATTTTTATGAAAGTGTTTACCCAGGGTTGAGTAAAGGGCAGGTGAATGAGGTAGGGTGGAGGACTAGTCACTACTGAGAAAATGCAGCTTTTTCCCCGGGATTACAGGGTTGGATGATAAACTATGGTGTGCTCCAACAGGCTAAATCTCAGAGTTAATGCTGTCTGAGAACAACTTACTCTGCTATTGTGTGTTTCTGTGCCTCTCTCTGTGGTGGTATTCATCTGTTTTTTTGGCCAGTGGAGTTCTTTTACAACAGGCTTGGTACTCAATTGTAACCACCTAAAAGAAGCACTATGCTGAGGAAAGTCGAGCAGTTTAATGCAACCTCAGGTGTTAAAATAGTCTAATAACAGATCGGTCTCTAGGTGCTGCAGTAAAATGGGTCTTTAAGCAGTAGTTAAAGATGACTGTAAATAAGCTCTACAGTATGAAGCCAGTTAACACTGTTTTAATAACAGCCTGCTCTCACATCACTGTGCTGCATGTACAATAGCACTGTGTCCTTCCCTTAAGGCCTCAGCTAGCAGTCTGTGACAGCTACTGCTGCATTTCAAGGCTTGTCCTTGCCTACAAGCAAAAGCAAATCATTTGCATGAATTCTTCCAAGCCATTAAACAAAGGACTACTTGGATTTAGCCACAGCACCTCATGAGAAAGGATCCTGTTCAAGTGTCTGTCTGTGTGTCTGTGTGTGCGCACTTCCACATGCTGATTGTAGTCATGCTATGATAGAGATGATTCAGTCTTTCTGAAGTAGATGAGAAGCCCCTAAATGGATTGATTGTTTCACTGCTTTTTCTTGAACTGGAAATCTTGTGGTGATAGCACAGATTTAGAAATTTCTCTCAAGCTGGTGTGATAACTCAGTTTACTGCCATTCGTTTAACTGCTTCAGTCTAAATTGGACTCAAGCAAAGTAAAGAGGAACTGAAAAGCAAATGGATGCCCTAGACACAATGTTCTTTTTATTTCATACTAAATTATTTAATATCAAACTTGAAGTAGTACTATAATATTATAAGTTGAATAGTTCCAAACACTTTTGGCACATTAAAGTGGGGCACTCATGCATAGTGTAGTCCTGCTCTTAAAAAGCCCTCAGTTTAAATCAGTCTGAACTATTACTTTATCCTCATTGTGTCATTTCACATCCAACTTAATCAGAGTATTGAGGCAAAACATCCAAACAATGTGTTGAAAACAGAGCAGTGGTGCTGTCCTGTGTGCACCCCTGCCCTGTCTCATGATCTGGTTTGAGCACAGTGTCACAAAATGTTATTCTGATGGTAAATTCTTGGTATTTATTGGCCCTAGTGCACACTTGTCTATGGTCTGATACGGAGCAGTGTGTTCACAACGTCACTTCTTAAGACGTTAAGAAAGTTAGACGCCTGGGGAGCAGAATACAGTGTGTGGGCTCCATTTCCTTTTCCCCAGACAGGAGAGGAGTGCGCTGTGTGAACTACTGTATTTTCACATAGAATAACCAACTCTGTACAGTGCAAATATGAATTTTAGAAATTTTCTCTTCTAACCCACTCTGCCTGCATATACTGTGGAACATTTCAATCTTCTCTCTGGCTGCTCCATGTGGGCAGAGCTATAAAGGCACTGTAGGAAACTATACACTTTCCCAGCTTGCCCAGGGCAACTTAGTAGTTATACTGAACTTGAAATCCAACAGAGGAGCGTCTGTAGGTGTTTCAAACATACTTTTATAGATGCAAATAAATGAAAAACTTAGTGTAAACTTTTGAAGAGACAAGTGTTATGACCCAGCTTGTTATAGAGAGAGGTAACATAGAAGATTGGATAATTGAATTGAGGTGTTGTAAAGGACAAATCGGATAATCCAGGTTAGTGGCAACGTAACTTAATTGAAAAGTTGAGAGTTTGAACAAAGGTACAACAAAAGAAGCCCTATATGGGTGTTGACTGACAGTAGCTATGCGATACAAGAAAAAGACACTTACACTAAGACATAGGGTTGGCCTTTATCTAAATGGAACACCCTGTTCACAGCAGTAGTAAAAATAAAAATAAGGCAACAAAAGGAGGACAGCAGCCATAAGCTTACAAAAATGGCTCTCAAAACAAGGCAAAGGCAGGCATGAAAGTTTACTAACTCGATGTTCTGGCAAAAGACTTAGTGAGTTCAAATGCTTGGGTCCACTGCTAACACAGCAGGTAAGTTACAAGGTTACACAAACGCACACTCTACTACCATGACCTGAAGGTGCTGCTACGCCAACAGGCATCAGTCAAGGGATCACACAAGTGAAACACAAAATCAATACATTCAATCAGGACAGACGTGTAACTCAACCTAGTGGCAAGGCAGACTGATCGCTGGTTCACAGCCACCCTGAGCTGTGAGCACAAAAACTGTTTAAACTGCAGCTGGGGTTGATCAGAGTCTTCTCAGTGGAACCAGGCAAGTTAACATATACTGAAGGCAACCGACGGTGGCCGTAACACAAGGCGTGAGCTAAGCCGTGTGCTTTGTCAGTATGCCTAGCTCTTTTATACTGTTTACTTACAGTGGCAGTGAGTTGTTGTGATAAAGTGACCAATCACTACCAATCCAAGCATTAAGTGCGTGCAGTGACTTGACAGTCTGTATGTGTTATCTCATCTTTCAGGGACATCGCTGCTCGGAATTGCCTACTGACCTGCAAAGGACCGGGCCGTGTGGCCAAGATTGGAGATTTTGGGATGGCTCGAGACATTTACAGGTACAATAACTCAGCACAGAGGACTGACTGATGTCAAACAGTGGGCAACACATCAAAATCCAGACCAGGTTCAGTTGGATTCTAGATAAGGTCTGAAAGGGAGTTGAGAACAAGCTCCCACTAAGATGGCAGTTGTATTCCAACTTAATATTACACTGAAAATACAAGAACAGTTTTATCTTGTTCCTAATGAATGAAAAATCCCAGCCCACCTAACCAACAGTTATTAATCGCTGCATAAAAAAACACCCATGTGAATATTTACAACTCATATCAGTTAATACCAGGCACTGCCCTCTCTGGGAAAGTTTCAAGTCTGTTGCAACACCCAGCATCACTAAACATGAGCATGCTGTGTGCAGTTTTTAAGTAATTTTTAACTGCATGGACAAAATACAATATATAAACAGGTCAAAACGTTGGAACTCAGCCGTGAGAGTGTTTTTATTCTCCGTCACACTATCTTACTGATGCCTTCTTTTAATCTACATCAGTTTATCTGTAGCCCAGACTGCATCTCATTATTCTTGGTTAAAACTTTTTAATATAGCTACCACAAATTCACATGACACCATTTAAATGAATGCACAATCCAGCAGGGAAATCTCCCAAGCCTTTCATCTGGTAAGAAGTTAGAGCCGGGGACACATGTCACAACATTCAGCTGTATCAACGCAGCACTTTCGAATCATCCGATGGAAAGTCACACGAGAGCAAAGTCACTCTCAGAGCATCCGGGAAAGGCTGTTTCACAATACCCCTGAGGAGCCGCATTAGGAGCGCTTGATTTAATTGCTGATGTCAGTTTTTCAGGTGCCTCGATGTGATTTTGTTTTTATCTCTCAGCCTGGAGCCTTGTGCCGTTGTTTTTTTTTTTATTATCATTGTTATTATTTTGAGAGGAGGGGATGGTTGCTTTGCGCAACATGCCACTACGCCGTTGGTGTGTTAGTTTTGCTGTTTCATGATGTGGCCCTACCGCTATGTGACGAGGGACATGGGAGTCCTTTCGAGGCCATCGCAGGGGGCGGGTGTCACAATGAGGGATCAGGACAAGGCTTAATGTCAGCTTTTTATATTCAGGGAGGAGAGCCACAGGCGTACTTGCATGTGGTATTCCATGGACTTCCTCTCTCATACACAAATTCACTCACACGCATGCTTGCACACCGGTGATGCAGTGGTAAATAAAAAGCTGGGTAAACAATAGCTGCCAGTCAGTAATCATCCTGAGGCAAACGGCCGGCACTATGTAGAGAAATTCACTGTGCTTTCAGAAAAGAATTGGTGTTTTGCCTTAAATTACCATATTCTCATTGAAACTATTAACAATGGTGTGTAGCATGGCTTTAGGTTTTGTTTATTCATGTCAGCCTGCTGCACACACACATGCAAACACACACAAGGCAGAACAAAGGCACTGAAGACAAATTACACTCAGTGAACAGACACAAGTTTTAAACTCCCCACCCATCTTCTTACTCTCCATTCAGCACAGTCTGCCTCTGTCTCTTACTGTTAGTTTTCGTCTCTAATGCTTCTCTATCTTCCGGCTCCTCTTCTTGCTCACATAAGAAATAACGCACAAAACACACACACGTATAAAACACTTCCATTTGTGCTATAGATTTCCTGGGACTGTTTTTAAGCCTCCCTAATCTGCAGCTCGGATTTCACTATGTGTTGGCGGTGTTAGCAGTAGTAATAAATATGTCCATAAACCCCATGCTGAGAAAAAAAGAGGTCGATCCACTGATAGGGGGATTATCAGTCTTACGCTTCACATTTTACCATCCCTCAATCTTTTCAAAACATTTCAGCATTCACTAATGGGCATATAACAGACTGAATAGCAATGTACGAAGGTTTCTTGTGTACGGGTCATCTTTTTTTTAAAGATGTATTCCACTTGCTGAGGTCAGAAAAGGAAGCAGCTAATATATTACAACAAAAAACTTGGAAGATTGTGGTTTTTGTAAACTTCTCTACACTGAAAACGGCCTTTTCAGAGCAGCAAATGCAGGATCCACTGAGTGCCCACTGCAGTTTGATCTAATTGCATCTTTTGATGGAGGCCAGTCCATTTCCCTCACTATTTTCTTTGTTGGGATAGACAGGAAAATTAGAGGGATATTGGGTGAGAGTGGCGCAGTGGAGAAGATGGTAACAGAATTCAATCCTCTAATTGTAGGAGTAAAAATGGGTTAGGTAACTGATCCCCATCACTGGATTGATCGTGTTATTTCAAAGGATAAATAATGGGCAGGGATGTGTGTGACTGCCTTGCAGTGCTTCTTGGCTAATCTGTCAAGCAAACAGTCCCAACTAGTGATTGTTTTCTCTGCTTCATTGATTATGTGGAATTTTCTTCTAGGCTAACTTCTTATGCCAATAATTTGCTAAGTATATATTTCCCTTTCAGCCATATTATCTGACAGCATATCATCTATATTCATCTCTTCTTACTGAACCCCTGAAGACACACAGCTGTAGCTATGAGTTAATGATGAGTGCTGGTTCTTGTTATTTGCCTTCAATCTATACTTTGGAAAATGCAGTTCTCATACTCGTTTTAACCTTCAAAAACATGAATTTCCTATATAGGAAATATCAAACAAAAAAATATGGTTTGAGCAGGTAACAACCACTGCAAAAAATAGTTTTGCCTTTACTCAACCAGGGGAGGCATATGTCTTAAAGGCATTGAAATAATCATGCCAAATGACCTTAATTTAGTAACAGGAAGTAGGGATGTGCCCTCACTTCCGGTTATCAGAAATATGGAGTATATCAAATCACAGAAATGTGATTACTTCAATCTCAATCTGAAAGTTGCCACAGAGTTCTTGACTTGTTGTACAGTGACGTACACTATTCCACACACAAATCATATAATCACATTCTTATATTTCTTATATTCTTATTCTCTTATAAATGAAGGTTTTATTAAACTGTGAACTAGACACACAACTACTAAATACCCACATAACTAACGACTACTATGCATACAAATCTATAAATAAATGAATGAAATGGATAAAGGCATCCTGATAGGGCCTATTGTGAAGAGAGATCCTACTTCTCACATAACGCTTAGTTACTTAACTAGCATCACAGTGTGTTGCTTCAGGGCATAGGTTTCCAAGTGTGTAATGAACGGGTACTCGTCATCGGCCACAACAGAGACAAGAGATGGCATCACACATAATGCTGGAAACTCAGGCCAAGACAGTTGTGATTTACTAAACTGACTTAGATTGTCAGAGAAGGCTCTCAACCTTTGTTGTCCATGCTCTGGGAGTTCCTGTCTGTCTGCTGTCGTAAATCAAGAAATTGTTGTTCACTTTCCATTAGTGACCTCCTGGGAGACTGGAGGTAATGGAACAGCCGTGGTTCCTGGGGAAGAGTTTATCAGCTCTCTCAACAGATTCAAAAATTTGTCATAATTACACCATCACCACCGTGATCACTCTACACTTACAACATCTGTTTTAGCTTTCTGGCATTAGTTGCATAATACTTAAGATTTCATTTTACAGATTATTTTTTAAGGCATGCATAGCTCCGGCTTTTAACAGTAGTTCAGACGTTTTGCCTCTGGTGAGCACAGCTTGAAATCCTTCTCAAACTAAAGACAAAATGTGATGGGTCATGCAGCCCAAGCCCATGAGCTTTGGATACCATATCTGAGGAGCTCAGGCTGCTAAAACCACAATCTTTTTTGGGCTTTTTGTCCCATATTTACCTCCGCCAAGGAGGTTATGTATATATTTTGGCACAGTTTGTTTGTTTGTTTGTCTGTCAGCAGGATTATGGAAAAGCTATTGGCCCAGTTTTCATGAAACTTGGTTGAAGGGTGTAGCCATTGGCCAAGGAGGAACCCATAACATTTCAGAGCACCCGTCGTAATTAAAGTGAACGCTGTGCACAAACATAACAGCCACGTCAAACATCCCTGTACAAACAAATGCATGTATGTAAGAAATAAGCCATCAGGGATGTGATTTTTTTTTCACAATTAATACCGGAATTCAGGATGTACATAATAAATGCACAGCTGAGATGATCATCAAAGCACTACCAGTTACTGGCATACTGCAATTTTAATAGTTTGGGAAATGTATCCAGACAGTGTTTGAGCTTGCAGATTTGCTTATCACAGAACACTGGACTATTTGCCTGGGCGGAGGTCTGGCTATCCGAGTGGCCTTCGAGTTTATCCAAGCTACAATTGTCTGTTTTATTCTTTTCCACCCTGTTTTTAATGTGTTTGCTTTTTGATTCTTTTCTCTATTTTCTTTTGCTTTTAACTTTTATTTGTCTAGGGAATGCCAACTCAGCACAATGCATTTTCCTCATCCTGTTTCACATTCACACCTGGGAGCTGCCCACCATAATTACAGTCCTTTCCTGTGCAGCCATGTACAGCTCCAGCAGAGCAGTTGGTGCTTCAACTCACTTGTCTAGATTTTGAAGGCGAAGAGAAAAGAGTGTGTTACTGCTACTGCTTTACTTTCCCAAAAGGCTCAGGGATTTAAACTGGCAACCTTCCAGTCACTAAACTGTGTCTACATGCTATTACAGTCCTCTTATTTATTATAATGCACTTACCATTTTTACAAACAACTGTTTAGGGAGGGGAAGTCATTTTTTTTGGGGGGGGGGGGGGGCAGTGCAAAACCCAGTTCATGTCTGTCCTCACTGGGCGCCTCAAGCAGGGCAAAATCCACCAGGCAGTGACCATATCAGCACTAACAATCAGATACAGCACACATCAGATAATTTCTCTTCCAGAGACAGCATTAAATACGGCTCAGGCGGGACTCTGCATGGTGAGGAATCTCCCTCCTTCCTCTCCTCTGCAAGATAAGGAGCTCTAAGAGCGCCTCTCACACCGACGTTTTAGGAAGCTGAAAATGTGATTGAATCACAGCGGTGATACACAAACAGTGAATTAATTAATTAATTAAAAAATAATTTTTCTTCTTTTTTCTTTTGAGGGCAGTGATGTTGTCATGGCAATTGCACTGTAAACTGCATTCTTCCTTTTACAATTGTTCCCTTTTTATCATTTGTAGGCAAACAAAAACCAATATTACTATTATTAGCCACATTAGTCATCATGTATTTTACTACTCTGAGCGTGTGTGTGTTTGTGTGTGTGCGAAGGGCAAGCTATTACAGGAAGGGTGGGCGTGCCATGCTGCCTGTGAAGTGGATGCCACCTGAAGCCTTCATGGAGGGCATCTTCACATCTAAAACGGACACGTGGTGAGAATCCCTCACACTTCTCTTGAACTGGCCTCAGTGGAGGCCAAGCTCGCCCTCACTGTGATTTCACCTCCTATATTTTCACACTCAGACATCTGCTGTCCCAACCTGCTCGTTTTCTCCCTTTCTGTTTTTCACCTTCCTCAGTCCTTCACCACTTTTGAACCCGAGCCATGTTTTTATTCCTTGTCTTGTCTCTATCTAATTCCTGTCCTCTGGTCACATCCTTTATAGCTTCAGCTCTGATGATGCTTATAATTTATGACTTGATTGTCCTCAGTCTCACCCTCTTTCTTTCTCTCTCTGTAACTAATCTTTCCTCTCATCATTTGCCTTCTCTAAGGTCATTTGGGGTTCTGCTGTGGGAGATCTTCTCATTGGGCTACATGCCATATCCAAGTCGCAGCAACCAGGAAGTGTTGGAGTTTGTAACCAATGGCGGAAGAATGGACCCACCTAAAAATTGCCCTGGGCCAGTGTAAGTGCAGATCCAATGTGATCCCCTGAGGTCTAATTAAGCATCGCTATAACATAAAAAATAAAGAAAGATGCATAGTTGCAAATGATGCATACTGTGTATACACATAGGCAGCCTTAAAAAAATAAAATCAACACGGTCAGACATGAAATGCTTTGATGATTTGCTGATATTGCCATGTAAATGAGTTGTGACCTAGAAGGTGTCAGAACATTTTTGGAAAGATTGCTCAGCGCTTCCATTATAGAAACCACATCAAGAGCTTTCGTTCATGTTTGCCTCCCAATTTGGAAGAAGTCATGGGGAGCTGATACACAGCTTAGGAACCATTTCCATATCGCACTTTTTCATACCATCTCTCATGCCAACTCTATTATTAAACATATACGCGCAGATGCACGCACACATTTCTTCTCCCTCTCTCTCATATATACACATTCTTGCTCCACGTTGGCCTCTGATTTCACAGCTCTATCCTTCACACTTGGCTAGTTTTGCAGATTACTCCTCGTATCACTTTGCAACCTTGCCTTCCATGTTCCTTATAAATATGTTTTTTTTTTTTCTGTAAACAAGCAGCCTCACAACACAATCTCAAAGTTTTTTATTAAAATAAATGTCTGTTGAGTCACTATCGCCGAGTGAGATAACACAATGGGGCCTGAGCCTATGGCCTACTGATCAAAGTATTCCAATATTTATATATTTGCAGTATTATGAAACATTCTCAGATTATAGTATTAAGTTTCTGCTGATGCAAACTGAACACTTCCTACTGCTGCAGCTTCTCATTATAAACACTTAACTGCGAAACACTTCTTTTATTATGAAGTGGTCACAGGAAATACAATACGTCTGTCAGTGACATTAGCACTGATCGGTATAATTCATCAAAAATTAGTCCTCAAAACAAGACCATTGTCATTTTGGGCATTTTTGAACACTGGATCAGTTTGAAATATTGCAGGGAGTAATGGAACAAGGAGCAGCCACAGTGAGCTGTTAGATGTAGAGCTGCAGGCGACAGGCTCATGCCGTGTGCAGCATAAAATTGCTCACAGAAGGCTGGAAAAAGGCCGATTACTGCCTGACTTCTTCATTAAAACGGCAACCGCGTGTTTTGCTGGACCCAGTACTGCTGGGACCAGTATAGGGTTTTTTCCCCAAATTCCATGTTTTCTCTGTTCATTTTTCTAAATTCTGTGTTTTATAATTTAAACCACCAGTAACTACAAGTAATCTGCATCGCCCATTTAACACCTCCATCATCACTCAAGCTGGTGGGAGATTACACTTTCTTTTCTGCCTGAAGCAATCACAACAGCTATTAAGAATACTTTGTCAAAAGAGATCAATCTGGAGAGGTGATTCTGGTCAACCTCTGTTTTCTTTGTGTTTTCTCTACATCCACAGGGAGTGGGAGAAATGTTTTCATATTTTATGTGCTCATTCATGTGTATCTTTAGGTACCGTATTATGACTCAGAGTTGGCAGCATCAGCCTGAAGACAGGCCCAACTTCTCAACTATCCTGGAGAGAATTGACTACTGCTTACAGGTAACCAAACACAGCCGACTTTGGAGCTCTGACTGCCATGTATACATGAATTAGGACTGAGCGACTTGAAAATGTCTAAAAATAATTTTTCCAATATGGCTTAATTTAAATTATATTCTTTTCTGTAAATCTAAATGTGTCTATAAAGGTTAACATAATCACAACATTATTTCTGAAGAATCAGATTATTGCTTGTTATCCTTCCAGGTTTTTTTTTCTTCTTAACAAGTCAAGTTAACTTTTAATCACCGCTGTCGACGGGGAAAAAATTATTTTGCTCATATTGTGTAAGATATATAAGTATAATATAAGTTGTATATTTGACCAAATCATGACTTCCAAAGTAGGATTACATTTATCTGTAACACTGTGAAGACATACTGTCCCCCGTATGTCTGACCATTCCATGATCAAGTTTAGACTGACAATACCGAATTTACAGTGTTAGCTTCACTGACTGACTGGGCAAGCTGTTTTAAGGCATCTGTTTCAGAGCTTGCAAGCTTGTCCTCCGCCATCCACCAGCTATCAATCACGCACTCTGCATCACTGCCTGTCTGAAAATGCTGTCATGCAATCAGCAATTGAGGGACCAACAATAAAAAGACTCCATTCAAACATCAAAATAAAACAGAGTGGTGGTTCGTACTGAAGAAAACATCTTTGACCATCGTAAAAAAGAAAACAGACATGGGCATAAAGAAGAGTATTATTCAGACAACAGTAATTTGGTTAATTCACAGAATTGACGTTAATCAGCTACAGTTTTCTCACATTATAAGTTGCAGCTTGATAGTAACTGATGATTTAATTTAACACTGGTAACACTGGGGGAAATAAAGATTTTGTGATGGTCTACCCCATTTTAGGACCCTGATGTGGTGACCATGACCCTGCCTGTAGAGTATGGACCCGTCCCTGAAGAGGAGGAGCGTGTACCCATGCGCCCTGACGACTCCTCAGCTCCAACTGTGCTGGTGAATGCCCAGGTGCCTGATGGGGAGGCTCCACAGCCGCCCCCATCTTATCCTACAGAAGAGACCAGGAGAGGTGGGGAGCACACTGTGGTGACTAGCGTAGCATCGGAGGCCAAAGCCCAGACGTCGGCCCAGGCCCTGCCATACCTCCACCAGCAGCCTAACACGCAGACCTCCATCACCATGACTACCACAAACACAGTCACCTCCACGGCCACCTCTGCACTCACTGCCAAGGGACCTCATGTCACCACCCAGCCCAGCCCTGAGGGGGGCCACATCAACCTGGCATTCACCCAGGGCTACCCGGCAGAGAAGGAAGGCCACAACGGGAAGAACACCAGTCTCTGGAACCCAACATACGGCTCGTGGTTCCTGCAGCAGAGGAAGCAGCAGCAGCAGAGGCAGGGAGGGGTGGGGGGAGCAGGAGGGAGCAGCGGCAGGGTGCCTGGCGAGGGGCAGGAGCATGTGGGCCGGACTGTGGCTGAGGTGGCAGGGGCGCTGGGTCTGCAGCACCAGCACCAGCAGTTCCAGCATCAGCTCCAGCAGCAGCACCAACTCCAGCTGCTGCACCAGCAGCAACAGCAGGGTCTCTGCAGACCTCTGTTACCCCCGCCGCCACCTCCTGCCGCCCAGTCACCCCTGCTCTTAGATTCGGCTGCCTTGCCCCCGGTTCCCCTCTACAGACTGAGAAGATTCCCCTGTGGGAACATCGGTTACGGCTACCAGGAGCAAAGCATGCCGCTAGAGGCCGCCCGCGGTAACCCCAACCCCGCTCCTCCACCCCCTCCACTCCAGCAGGGCACTTCCATGCCCTCCTCAACAGCCCATCAGAGGGGCGCCCCCATTCCCACCTCAGTGTCCCTGGGTCGGTCGGGTATATCTGAGGACAGCCGTCCCCTGCTTGTCACCATGGGGACAGTACAGGACCCCAGGCTGCCCAGGATGGAGGGCCACAACGCCACTGTGCTTTAGCCCTAATGCCTGAATTGCTGGTCCTTTTTTTTTTTTTTTTAGGACCACGTCTTTGGATACTGTGTGTTCAGGACACATAGCACGAGACACTGTGTCAGGACAGAGACAGTTTTCCACCGCCCCAACTCTAACACCATTTTGGATTATTTCCCAGTCTGGAAAGAACCCATCTCGCTGAAACACAGCTGGATGAGTCTGTCAGGCTTTTCCCATGAGAACCCTGGAGGTGTTTAAAATCCCCAATGGATGCTAAAGCACATCAGAGAACTAAAAACGCTTTGGGAGGCAAAATGTAGAGTAAAGGCTAGTTTTAAGAGTTTAAAAAAATTTATTTTTTCAACGCTAGAGGGGCCATAGCTGAGTGAGAATACTACTGAGAAAGAGTTTCTGGCACAGGAAGCCATGGGGGCAACTTTCCATCTGGAGCGAACACATATGCCATGTGATCATTGATAGCTGAGGATGTCTTTGTCTATGAGAAGGGACTAGTAGGCGGATTCAAATCTCTATTTGCCAGGCCTGAGACTTTTAGTCACAAACTCTAGTGACTAGTTTGACTGCAGCAACTGTGAAGTTGTCTTCAGCTGCCAGCCACATGTGTCAGTTCTCCTGCAGAATCCTCACAATCGTTCCATCGTATCCACATTCTTTTGGGCAACATAAAACTGTATCGGACTGTTTTTCAAGAATCTCACAGAATTGGACACTGGATTACCAGAGACATTTATACAAAAAAATACTGGGAGAAATGTGTTTGTTGATGTTTGCTTGCCTGCTTGTTTATTTATTTATTCTTTTGTTTATTTATTATTTAGAAGTGGCTCTATAAATTATTCATGATCATGGTTCTTCAAATCCAAACAAATTCATTTTACACCAACTTATATTCACTTTAGCTTCTAGGTTATTTTTGGAGAGAGAAAGGAGATATTGAACAGTCGCAAAAACGTATCAACTCTAAATATGCTGAACGATTTGTTTGAACACTGATATGCCAAATCACTTTAAGGTGGAGTAGATGGATAACTACAGCACTGAGGCAGTTTGGGGAGATGGTTTGACAAAAGAATAGAACAGATTAAAGACAAGCCACCCTCAGCAACATTTAAGAGTTCAGCTTTTTGCTATTGCTGAAGATTTTGTAATAACTCGTTGCCCTTGGAACTATTGAAATCACTGCTCCGCAGTTCTCCTTTTGTTCACTCCATCCTGTTGAAAGACTGCTTCGAGACAGTGAAGTTGAGGCTTTTCTTTACTTATGGCTTTTTCGGTAACCTTTTATTAATTCATTTCTTGTGAAAAAAAAAAAAAAATCTTTTCCTTTTTTGTCTGGATATAGAAACAGTGGATATTGCTGAATCAATCTTAACCTTCAAATTGCTATCTTGAAGCACTCTACGTTCCTAAATTTGCATATTTTATCTTTTCTATTATAGGATGAGTGTTGTTGAATACAAATGAGTCTGAGTGAAAAGTTTGAATGCAAACTGCTTTTGCTCCACATGTGAATGAAAACCAGGACCAGTCCGAGTCATTCTGCTCATTTTCACACACATGGTCTTGTCTGTGCTTAAAGTCTGCTTTTTTTTAAGGACAGTTACATACAGTATATCAGTCAGATAACGCCATGAGTGTGGCAGTGTTGATATTTAGGTGAATGATGAAAATGTGTGTCCGTTTTTATGCTTTTGCTTGACTGTATTTGGCAATCCTGTCAGTCCTTCTGCTGTACAGCAATGATGAGCTGTCATGTACGCGTCATGACGCTCAGTGACTGATTAAGACAAATGTATTCCTGTAAGGCCAAGTCAATGAGCAAGTTAAATATTGGCCAGTGTTTTGCTTTGTCTCCAGTACCTGTGTTAAAGACATTCATTCTGTGTTTCCGTCGCAGCTCATCTCCATCGTTTGATGTAAAAAAAAAAAAAATTTAAAAAATTAAAATAAAGACAAACTGACCTGCACCTGTAAATGTTGTAATTATAAAGTATTGTACTATGGCTCTGGTAAAAGCTGTAAATTGCCCTTCAAAAGACATTCGCCAAAATTAATAAATTACTATATAATAACTGTTTTGCATTTGTCCTTTTACTGCACCTCTGGGATTGAGGCCAAATGAATTATATCAGATTATCTGATTTAGGACTGGTGACTACATTATAATCCGCAGACATACAGCAGCATGTTTCATCAACCCATAACTGCTAACATTAGTAATGTCCTTTAAAGCTGTAACATAATGCCTGCACACACGTAATGCTGTAAAATGTGATTTGCCGTGTCTGTATTACTTTAGGACTTCTAGTTTGACGGCAGTAGCTTTAAATGTTATTGGCAGGATAAATTATTTTTGCTGCCAATAACAATTTGTTATACACTGTATGTGTGTTACGAATGAGACAGCAAATGTGTTCTATTGTACAGCATGACCACAAGAAAAAGTCGAGTTGATAATGTCAGCAGAACGTTCATAATTTCACTCAGAAATTCAATGATTAAATGGCAACAAATGTATTTAACAAAAGAAATACAACAGGTCCAGAATACCAAAGTATATACAAGGTTTGTATCTAATTCCTTACTTTATGCATCCTCACTCACTACCCTTGCAAGATGCAACACATGCAGTGTTTGCTGAAACAAGTTTTGTTGATAACTTCTCAAATGCATAAAATTAACTGGCAAAAACATTATATTCCTTGGTTCTGGAAGCACCAGACTACAGATAGATAAAAAATTAGCAATAAGCCTACTTTATTCTTTAAACTCAAATTTGTTTTTGTTTTGTTCAAGAAACGCAGATTCTGGCAAAACAATGTAAAAGTTAGATCACTTAGCAGTTAGCAAAAATTGCAAATCCAGGGGACTACTTTTTGTGTTTATGTTCAGTCAAACAAGTGTTTTAAATAATTTAGGTAGAATCATGTGTATTTGGAAAGCTGTGGGGGTCTTGCGCTGCTTGCCTCAGTGTTGTTTTGCCAAATTTACTTTGCGCTGGATCTCTACAACGGAGGTGGTGAGCTCATAGCTACTATGACCAATGTTCTCAATAGCCAGAGTTATGAGAATATGGGCCAGGTTGAAAAATACCAGCTTTCCTTTAACATTTAGAAAACTGCACCAATCTCTGCAATATGAAACAGCTAAGCTAACCAACAGCACTCTGATTTACCTCAGCACACCAAAACACCTCTCTGAATCTAAAAGAAAGGACCTGGAGGACAGACAGTTTAATCCCCCCCCCAGGTGTCAAAGACAGACCGTAAACATGGCTAGGTCCCTGGCTGGGGTGGAACTAGGGACACAGTGATTATGTGGTGTATGCCTTCAGACAGTTTAAAGAGAGGTGGACAATAATTTAGAACGAGTTTAATGCAATTGCTTCTGTTCTAATCTGCAAGGAGAGAGTTGCTGTGCTCCGGAGATAAAAGTCTCTAGCTACATTACTCTACTAAACATGCAGAGCAGGATGCTAGAGGATGGGATAGATGAAACACTGGAGCTCATTTTTCTCACCGTATAGAACCACCTGCTAATTTGAGGTCTAGACCCCTGGATCAGAAGCTGCAAGCATCATACAGTGTTTGTTTAGATTAGAGATTTTTTTTGCTGGTACAGGTCATTCATGCTTGGAGTGGAAACAGCTTTGAAGTGTGCTGGTAATAAAATCTTGTTAAATCAATATTTTGTGTCAAATCATTATAGCTCACTTTGGTACAGTAGCTGTGTAATAAGCAGGATTATGTACAGTGAGCTGGTCATTATTGCACATAAGCCTTGACAGGGTGAATGGAGACTCTCCAGCAGGATTATCCCTGTATTGTAAATATGTCTACAAACGTCGAGGCTTGTGCAGCTGCCTGTATATATTTGCTAGAGATAGCAAACTGTATTCCTTGGGTGCCAGCTGTGCCAGCGTTGCTCTCCATCAGGTTAAGAAGCAGACTGGAGTCTCACTTCATGGTCTTACCAAGATCATTTGTCTCCCATCAGGGATCAGCTCTACAGTCAGTACAAAGTGCTGATGGTGCAACTAAGCACTTCCCACACTGTGATACAGTATGTCTGAGGCTTGTTTCAGGTTTTTGCCTTCATCTCATCTTATACCACTGATATCGACCCATTTAAATACAAGATACAGAGGTTTGGGAGTTAAACATCAAAACAGCCTATTCATTATTTCAAATGCTATATCCAACTTTAAAAAAGGATGGCATTTGTCCTGCTACGATTTTTAGACAGCAAAGACGTCACCATGCAGAGAGGCTGAATTTAGAAGCATCATTGCGCCTGCCACCACTTTGCTCATCCACTGGCGCTCTCTGCGTCTCTATTTACTATTTAGCAAGTCATTTACATAAGCACTCGCACTATTAGCACCAACAATGTCATACAGTGTGTGCACTTTTCTCCTTTTCAGAACTGCTCAGGACTCAAAGAATCAAATAAAGTGGTATTCACAATGTAAAGTCACTATTATAACCAATAAAGTAGCGTGTGCCATTTGAGACATGCACTCAGCAGCCTCTTTATTAGGTACACCTGTACACTCTTATACAATCCAATATTAGTGTCCTTTTGACACTGTCATAGTGGTATTGATTCACTTATTAAGATATATGTTTTAGAATTGTGGTCATATTTAGTGATGATGTTGAACTGGACTGTAGTGCAGCACAACACCACCTTTAAATATGACCTCAGTTTAAAAAAAACACAACATTTTACAGCAAAAATATAACACTCAAGAAGTTGTGCATGTTCCTCCTGCCATTAGGTTTTAGGTCAATATAAAGTCATAATATTATATAATAAGGATTTTAAAGCAAATAAGTATGCATAATTATACACAGAAAGTTAGAAAGTATGACTTTAGATTTGTGCGTGTAATTACTGTGTTTTTTTTTATTTCTTGTAACAGCTGAATAGTAGGAACACAGTAAAAATGTCTGCCTGTCGTCAGCTACCATCTGTCACTGAGCAACATGTTACAAGAGAGCACAGATGAAGCCAAAACTCATCTCAACAATCTCACTGATAACTCATAAACATGAGCCCAAGATGTTTGTCCATCATTTCCCCTCTACTACGATGGCCTGAACAGGAAAGGTGATCACCCTAAAGCCAAACACTAAACACTAGTAAAGTAATTTAAAGTAGTTATTTAATATAGTGTATATAGAAGGTGAAAATGTGCTATATTATAAAGAGATTTACAAGAGTAAAATTATTAAGCCATATACAGAATCTCACAAAAGTGAGTACACCCCCTCACATTTATGTAAATATTTGATTCTATCTTTTCATGTGACAACACTGAAGAAATGACACTTTGCTACAATGTAAAGTAGTGAGTGTACAGCTTGTATAACAGTTTAAATTTGCTGTCCCCTCAAAATAACACTTCACACAGCCATTAATGTCTAAACCACTGGCAACAAAAGTGAGTACACCCCTAAGTGAAAATGTCCAAATTGGGCCCAAATAGTCAATATTTTGTGTGGCCACAATTATTTTCCAGCACTGCCTTAACCCTCTTGGGCATGGAGGATGAAAGGATATAATCAAATATTTACAAAACTGTGAGGGGTGTACTCACTTTTGTGGGATATTGTACATAAGAGATGGCAATAAAAACATAAAACAGTAAAAAGATCAACCAATACACTATGATGTGCACATTGGATTGCACAAGTTACGCATGACAGTCAGCAGAAAGAAAAATCCAGCAGAAATAAATTGTCTGTACTTGTATGGCGCCTTTCTAGACTTTCTGATCACTCAGAGCTTTGCACTACATCACATTCACCCTTTCACCCCAATTCATCCACCGACGGAGAGTGTCTAAGGTGCCTCTGCCATCAGAATAAGAAATACACATTCACACACCGATGTTTATAAGAGGTCAGCACTTCCCCTCCTCGGCTTGGGGTTTAGTATGTTGCCTAAAGATACTTCAACATGCAGACTGGGGAGCAGGGGATCAACCACCGACCTTCTGATAAGTAGACGACCGCTCTACCCCCTGAGCCACAGCCGCCCCACAGATGGAGGTTACTAAACAGGACTCACTCTACTCCTCAGCTGCATGTTGCAGTCCTCGATGAAAATGATAGAATGGGTGGCACAGCTTTGGTGGAGCCTCACACAGACTGAGGACACCCTCGTCTTAGTGCGGAGTGTGCAACATACCGTAAGGCCTTCTCCACAAAGAACATGTAGGCCGCATGTGCAAACAAGCCATGATCCCTCCAGCATCCCTGTGACAATAAGAGTTAATCTCCAAAAGCAGGACGGGATCTGCACTGCTCCTCCAGAATGTGAGGTTCGACAGTCGACCGGAGCCTCATTTTCAGCAGCCTGGTGTAAGCAGGAGCGGAGACTAAGCAGTGTTAACTATGATAGCCTGAAAGTATCCCAGACCTTCAGCATCTGGCGGCTTGCCACTGCAAAGTTTTTAGACTACCTCAGTGACCTCCGTCATTGATAGGCAAGCCTTCTCGAGTGCTCAAGCCCTGCCTCCTCAACAGCAGGTGTGAGGTCAGTGCTTCTCCCCCTCTGCTGTGATCAAACAGGGCATATGCCACGCTCACAACGCATTGGATGGATTGGATGGGAAAGATTTCCATGTTAACAACTTGTATGAGGATTAAAATACCGTGCGTTGACTATCAAATAAATTTGGATTTAATTACACTGAACACCACCACTGACTATGTGTTTGGTTCTGAGGAACTTCTGTATTATTTGGAGCCAAATATAATGGATCTTTCAGAAAAATTCAAGTCTTAATTATGACTTGGATGTATAAGTGAACTCTATTTAAGTTTATTTAAGTTGGAAACTAGTAATTACAAAAACTCTGATGTGACAAGAATGTGGCAATAGTCCTGCATCCACTTCCTGGCTTGACTGATGTTTGCTAAAACCTCCTTAAGGCCACATGAAATTACTTCTCTCTGGCAAACTAACACATTGTCTTTGCATTTGGTCTTTTTATTCTTCAGTTCCATAACCCAACTTTGGACAAAGTGTCTGTAAGAGACAAAGCGCTGGCAAACATCACTGTTTAAATTTATTCTGGCAAATAAAGAAACAATCTTGCCAGTCTATTGGCAATGTTGACTTCACTATCTGATTCAAATCAGACAGGACAAAAATTACTTTCAAGTTAGAGAGAAAAGTATGAGGGGAATAAAGAACAAGTTTAAGTAAAAGTTTGCAGTCTAGCTAATGTTTTTTTGTAAATGATGGGGTGTACTACAATAAAATATCTTTTGTAACACAAATGATTTATGTTTAGATACCATTTTTTTCCATTAAAAAAGGCTCTTGGTGCCATTTGTGGTCATTGTAATGTTTTTAACGTTATAGTATGATGGGCATCATGAACGGCCTGGTGCTGCTCCAACTTGATCCGTTTCTACATCTGACACTACTGCTAGAGCTGTTTGTATTTATGTATTTAATTTTGGTTTTTAGTGCTCCCTTGACAATGTGTGTAATTTAATTCTCAACTTTGAATCAGTCTCTTGGGTCACTAGCTTGAACAGGCAAACACTGCTTCCCTGGATCCTTTCCCATGGTTTTGTTATTCCTGTTCCAACTACGCATAGAATAAGCATAGAAACAATTTAAAGCAACCATTCAAACATCTATTTATTTCAGAATCATGGCATAGTAGTGCGTCACCCACAAACTCCCCAAACTTGGAATTGCCCAGGCTGGCGGGGAGGAAACAATGCACTTCAACAGCAGGCTTTTTCAGCTTTGGACGAGATGAGCCCCAGTGGAATCAGATGGTAAGTGAACAGACATGTAACCACTTCAAAATGTTATTTCATTTTCAGTCCCTAATGACAGCTCTCCTCTGCACTTTATGAACAGTCAAAGAAATTCAAGAAATAATTACTTTTTATAAGAATAAGCACAATCGATAAATGCACAAAGCCAAAGAAGAAAGAGAAAGTCATGGAGATAAGAGGTCAAATTAGAATAGAATATTTTATTTCCTTTTTTACAAATACTGTTATTTTCCACAACATGTAAATGCATTAGTCCAAATCCCTGTCTCTCTCACACACACTTCAAATATACACATCAGAAATATCATGAAAAGAAACAAAACAATCTATTACCCACACCAACAAAGCGCCAAAAACTTTCATATCCATCAGTGGAATTTGAAATCACTCATGCTGTAATGCAATTGGGATTGCAGATTTAATTTATCAAAGATAAGATTTGAAATGTGGAACACTAACAAATGCCATATAAAATGATCACATAGATGGCCTTTATGCAAATAAGCATATTTTTTTTAAATAAAGTGTTTAAAATGTTTCAATAGGAATTCGGAAAGACTGCATTTTTAAAACGCTCACTCGTTTCATCTGTGTCAGATATTTCAGACAACCATGGGCCCTGACCACTGCTGCTTTTCAATCATAGGGGGCCTGACCAGACAGATCAATGAGAGAAGGCCATTGGAGATTCTACAGCTACTGTTGTGGCCTACACGCCCTAATTGGATGGTACATGAGTGTTTTACTGAGCAGTGGGCCTGTTTTCCACATGCACAATCGATGGCTTGTTCTCTGCTGGGTTGCCCAGACAGCTCTAATCAAATAGCAAACTATCCTTGAAACTTCTGATGATGCTGCTTTAATTAAGCGTCAAATACAGTTATGCCACACGCAATGCTCTGAAATGGGGTCTTCAACAAATGTAATGACACCATACTGTACCGAAAGGTCATCACGTTTGATATTACATTACAAACTGATTTTTTCCAAATTCAGTTTGTAAAAACGGACATTGTTGTGAGAGCTCTGATGCGCAGTCAGGAGGAACACAAGTCAGGATGTTCCCAGCTGAAGTTAAGATATTTATCAAGGGAACCTTCAATTTGTTATTTAAGTGACAGTTTAGCTAAATATCACTGCCTCAACAATGTTAACAGTCTGCGTAATGCGTCTATGCATAACTGAATCATAGCCAAAGGAGCAAAATGTATGTTTTTTGCTGTCCAATATAACCATTATTTATCGATGTAGGTTTATTACACCATCTGTGGCAGAGACTGATGTAGTAGGAGGAAACATCTTCTGTTGATGCAGCTGTATTCTGATGGAGGTTGATAGAGGTCTTGGTTTAATTAAATCCCTATTAAATCAGATTGATTCATAAAGTGAAAATACAGTTTTGACTCAACTTCCAATTATCTGTAAGCCATATGATGACCCTGGAAAGAAATCACTCTTGTCTCAAAGTGCTCTTAATTAATACACACGCGCACATAATCACAAACACATGCACCCTTTTGGTTAGAGAGTAGGCTACATTACCACCTAAATTATCTGATAAAAATCTTTATTTGATCTGATCAAAATTAGCTTGGGGTATAGAAACAGTTTTCCTGTGTGTACATCGACACCATCCAGGTTATCTTATTCTGATCCATCGTATTGATGTTTCTCAGTGCAATCAGATTAGAAGTAGTGCAGTGTTTAATGTCTTATTAAGACTTTCCCCCTGCATCCTGCCATGACAAATTCAAATAAGAATTTCATGCTACTTTTTTAAAGTGCTTTCTTTGCCCTTGTTTTTTAACAAAAACTAAATCTAGCAGTTTAAATGTGAACTATTAATGTGTGATTTTATTACTTTAACTCCACCACCTCTGGAAGAGTACAGAGGACGGACTATATGAATGAGAAATGTGCTATACCAAAAAGAATAAGCTAATAAGAAGTTTAAACTTAAAACTTTTGCTTTGAAAAAAATCATAAAACACACCCTACTCTGGTTCCTACAGTCCTCAGCTGTTTTCATTCACCAAGCGAGAACCGTTGATGCCACGGTACGTGACTCTGCTGGGACGGACCAGCACGCCGTGGCCGGGTCGACAGGTGAAGTAACGACGCCCCCCCACAGAGCCGTCATTCTTTCCCTTTGGGCTTCTGAGCTCCAGACCCAGCCAAAGACCCGGAGCAAAGTCTGCTGTGCCCAGGTAACGGATGAACGCCATCTCATTGGCACTGCTGAGAAGGACCTGCATGCCCACATGGAGGCAGACCTGTCCTTCAGAGGTGGGCAAGGGGCTGGACACTGCCGTGCTCCCGGGAACACTGCTGAGGGTGCTCCAGCGTCGACGGTGAGGGTTGGAACGACTTCTTTTTTCATTTTTATTTTTTATAGATGAGATGTGGGAGAACACGGGGAAATGCAGCAAGAAAGATTTATGAGAAAAGGTATGCAGTGTGAGAGGATATCTCAAAATGTAAGTGGGAGATTCATGGCACCTTGGGTATTTGATCTTCAATTCCTTGGTCTCTCTCATTATAACCACAATCATGCATTGGCCATTTAAAAAAGGAACCTTTGCTGACTAATACCGCTGCCTCTTATTAGTATTGATTGTGCCACTGCTGCAGGGGATTAGGATGAAGCTGAAAAGCTTGGGGAGGGTGAAATGTGAGGGCTGTGTGGAAGAGAGAAACGTACCTGGTAACAGGACTTCTTCTGCTCGTCTCCTTTGGGGTGGCGATGGCCGATGATGTGCTGAAACTGCGGCGGATTGTCCCTGCACGGTAATCACAGGAGTCAAGCACACGGATTCTCTCATAAGAATGACGTCACAAACACTCACAGCATAACAAATGCACAGACACATTTCAAATAAGTCTCTTGCAAAAAACTTGTAATGAAGGAAAACTCTCACCGCTGAATGGATGGCTGAGGCGTGAGGAGGAGAGCTCTGAAAGGCAATCAACAGATCCATGGATCCTATAAGTAAAAAAAGACGACATTATATCTCTATGAACATTTAGTGATCCTCATTAGAGTCCGACCAATATCATCAGACGATATGAATTAACTGCATTTAAATCGTTATCTGCATTTAACAGCCAATTAATGACTATTAAAAATAAAAACAGAGTCGGATCCTTCAGTTATGTCATGACTGCTGCATAGTTTGCCCACCAGAGGGCGCTCTGAAACACATCGTTAACACTGCAGCACCACAGAACAAAACCATCAGCTGACCGGAGTCTACCTGAGCATGCAAAACGAACAACGGAGTGTATCTGTGTTCTCAGTGAGTTGGTCATTCGTTATGTTAAATGTATGACTTAAAAAAATAAAATAAACATAACTCATCATTTCTCTCCTGAAAAAATTCTGAAACATACTTGCTACCTCTCCCGATTTTCCTGGGAAGGTGGTTGAGAAATGGTTTCTTGTAGCTTGCTGTGGATAGAATTAAAGAGTGCTGGAAAAGGGATAAACTAGATGTGAATATGCTACATTGAAAGTAGTTATTACAGGCAGATAATACATAACCAACGTTCTCTCGCGCTCTCAGTTTACAGATTGCTGAAAAAGTTGCACCTTCTACATATATATATATAGATACATAACAGCTTTCAATATCGGCCTGTTCTATTGCCGCTAGTGTTGTGTTTCGTTCATAAGACCTAATCGTGTGTATGACTCGGGAGGAACGGGTTGTCTCAGTGAGTGATCTCATGTTGATAATACTACAACACTTAGTATGTACACTCACCTAAAGGATTATTAGGAACACCTGTTCAATTTCTCATTAATGCAATTATCTAATCAACCAATCACATGGCAGTTGCTTCAATGCATTTAGGGGTGTGGTCCTGGTCAAGACAATCTCCTGAACTCCAAACTGAATGTCAGAATGGGAAAGAAAGGTGATTTAAGCAATTTTGAGCGTGGCACGGTTGTTGGTGCCAGACGGGCCGCTCTGAGTATTTCACAATCTGCTCAGTTACTGGGATTTTCACGCACAACCATTTCTAGGGTTTACAAAGAATGGTGTGAAAAGGGAAAAACATCCAGTATGCGGCAGTCCTGCGGGCGAAAATG
>NC_060165.1:16124519-16222019 GCF_021292245.1 Micropterus dolomieu | reverse complement strand
CAGCATGTGCACTGGCTGGCCTGCTCCACTCTAATACACATCTGTAGAAGAAACTGCCATCATTTAACATAATCAGGACTGGCTGACTCATAACCTTTTGTAGCATGTGTAGTGCATCCTCCTGCTCCCTGATGGCAGTAATGAGATGGATTAGCCAATCATCATGAAAACAGTGCTGTTAATGGATACTGGCCTGGACAATGTTTCACAGATATCAGCACCTCTTTGTTCATTTCATTTTTTTTATCTTCCGTTTGCTACCATTATGTCTTTCTGTCTAGCCATTCTTTTATCTTGATTTCTATTATTTATGATGTTAACATAATTCCATCCATGTGCTCCATCCATGTTATTGCCTAACTTGTCACATTTACTCTCTTCCTTTCTGCTCCTTTATCTGTTTTATCTTCCTGCTCTGCCCCTATAACTCATCTGAACTGGTCTGCATTGGTACCGAGCCCTTTTCAATACCCCTTGTCTGGCCAAGATCTATAAAATTTCCATCTCCTTAGTGAGCAATCTGAGAGCTAATTAAGCACACAGACAGACAGAGATTTGTGGCAGACAGGCCTATTCACACAATGCTAATCTTGGGCTGGCGCACCACTGATATTGCTGGCTTTGTGCAGGAGCAACAGAAACGAACAAAGAAGAAAAAAAGGCCTCCATACTGAAGGGACAAAACTAATCCATATCACTGCAGCACAGTGGAAAATGTGTTGAGGTGGAGCCACCAAAGAGCAGTGTGATTACAGAGCTGCCACCTTTATAAACAAGAAATTCAACATGTTTTGCGCATGGTGCAGCATGCCCAGTTTGATTCCAGTAGGGACCCTTTTGTTGCATTTCACCACCCCACCCCCGATGCTTCCTGTCTAGCTGTACTGTCACTATAAATAAATTAAAACAAAAAGTTATGCCCCTACACTCTGCGACAACAGGGATCTTGTCTCAGTGTGATGGATGGATGCGATGAAGCTAATGAATTCTTGGTCCCAGTCTGTGTCAGACTGTGCGATATCAGTTTTGAGGCATGCCAGATTTTGCCACTTATCCCTTGTAAATTGTAGCACTACAATGTAAACAGGCAAAAAGCAAGCAGAGACAACTTCATCTTGCATCACCCATCTGCGCTGTTCTCATGTTTTTTTTGAAAACGCAGCAAAAAACAAGCACTGACCATTAGGTCCCCCTTTTCCCTTCCGTCTTCCCCCTTTCTATTTAAAAAACGGCGGCTAGAGTGGCCAATCAGCATGTGTATTCTTCATGTACTGTGGTTGTGGCTCATAGCAGCAGCCAAACTGTAAGAATTAGTTTCTAAATTTCTGACAAAGGCTGTCCTTGGTTGTCAAAGCCCTAAATCAGTGGTTGGGTGACATGAACTTTGCACTGCCGACCAAGGTTTTCATCATTGTTACCACAAAATGGGACCTAGCTGTGGCCTACACGAGTCCAACTGATGTAGTTTTGTATCAATCCACTCGACGTCCGAGTAAGTAAGTTGTGAAAACACACAGCTTTTATTCCACACATGTCACAAGCTTGTAAGTCCACTTGTTTTTCTTTGCTGGGTCATAAACAACTACAATTGGACACAGTATGAAAACCTTGTGACCCCACAGCTAGTCTCTTCCTCTATACCTAGTTCAACGGCTAACGATCTAAAATTGTGACAGAGCCTCTGTTAAAGTAATGGTAGACAAACATGCCTCATACAATCATATTTATCTCACAACTAAAACAGCTATTACATGTAAGGGCCTTTAAAACACACTGCAAAAATAACATGACCGCAATAAATGGTAATTTTTTAAGCAAGAACATCATTCGTCCAACATTCTTTTGTTTCAGTTTCACCAATATGAGGATTTGCTGATTATCTTTGTCTTATGTCATTGAAAACTGGACATACAGATATTCGATTTTTTGACTGTTGGTCGGACCAGAAATTGTATTAATTGATAGCCCTATTACCACAGGATTGCACAAAAACAATATGGACAAATATAATGGAGAATGAGTATTAAAACGATGTAATGCTGGCTAATGTACTGACAATAAATCGAAAGAATTGATTTAGACATTACACTTTTCTGAGTTCTCAAAACAATTTGCATTAGAAGACAAGGCTCTTATCACACCCACTACCAGTTATTGATTTCATCTTCATTTATATTCGGTCTCACATGCACTAGCAGCAGGATCAGTGGCAGTGCATCAAACAGAGCTGGAGAGCGTGTAAGTGTGGGTGGGTGTCAGGGTCCAGGTCACCTCCGTGTTAATCCAATCCTAACAGGATTAGAAAGTGGTCATAAAGTGCAGAGTTTCTGAGACATTCTGGGAGGTCGGGGGTCAGCGAATAATCAGATTAAAGGTTGTGTGTTGTGTGTATGTGCACTCAAGGCTCAACAATCATACTGCACATGTAGAGTGACACCATATGTAATCTACAAGAAACAGTGTCCTAGTTCCTTGCGGTGTTACAGTTGGCAGGAAAACACTGCTCGTGGCTTTGTTCCCAGCGAAGCCACAGCTGGTCAGGGATAAAAAAAATCCCATAAATTTCACCTCAGTGGTCACTCCAGCGGGAGGCATATTGTCCTGCACCACATGAGGCAACTGAACATGTGGCGATGGTGATCAGGTCTTTCTATCTCTCTTTTTTAATCCTAGAAGTACCTACCTATCCATCACAGAGCAACGTTGAACGATCATGCGTAAAGCCATTACGCCTGCTGGCTGGGCCTGTTGGCTGATTATCAGCTGCTATTATCCTGTCAGTATGCGGCCACAGCACCATGGCAGGCAAATGAGAAGACGGTGATGAAGATGAAAGACACTAGAACTCTGGCTTTATGATTTTGTGTCCTCTTCCTTCCTTATTAGAGACACTTTTCCAATTTAATTCGTATTTCTTCTCCTTACAAAAAGGTTATGCTGCAGACTTAGACAATACATAAAGATTTTAACACAATATTTCCTTTATTATCATCAATTTCTATCTGTTTAGTTTGTATATCTGTAGGCTGAGAGGTCAGGAAGTGAACATTAAGGGTGTGTTCAAATATCATACGTCAACAACACCACTGGCAGAACAATACCAGAAGTGGCACCGCTACTTTCCCACACTCCGTCCCACGCCAAACTGGCTCGAATAGGGGAGGAGAGGAAAAATGCATAAATGTCCAGATAGCATTTATAAAACTCACACTGTCAGACTGCCAGTGGCCTAGCGGTGAAAGATTTATGCTTAGCCTTGCAGAGGCTCTTCCCGTTTGGGGTGCGTAAGACGAAATTTGACATTAATTTGGCAGATTTTATGCCCAGCTCAGATGCTATTATTTGTTTCTTTCCATCATTTGAAATGTGTGAACAGTGATAAACTGCTGCTGGATGGTGTTCAGCATAACTGGGCACTGATGGGATGAAAAAAAGAAGGGAAAAAAAACTGTCAATGTTTTCATCTCTTTTTATATCTGTATTTTACTGAAATTAAATGTGAGACACAGGGGATGAAACTTACTTTGTAGTCAAGGCACTAACCTAAATTCTTTCACCCCCCGCTCAGTTCACTGGATCTATCTTTTCATTGATTGAAAATAGCCCATCCTGCAGCTCCCAGCATTTTTCCCAAGGGTGCAGAATAACCAGCCATAAATTTGGCGGAATGAAAAAGGCCAGTTAAATGACTTATTTCAACTCTTCATGCAGAGATTAGTGTGAATGCACAGCAAATTACACAGGGCACTAGCACTATTTTAGATGGTGTATTTTTTGCTAAACAGCTGCAGCTAACACCAGCAAAGATTTATATTTACAGTTATTATATTTGTTGCTCATAGATCCATGCAATGAATGTATGTTTACTCAGAGGAAATGCTTGTTTACTGAGGGCTCATTGTTTACTGCATCAAGCTAGCTGACCTACTGAAGGAAATATGAAAAACCTGCACAAATATTTCAAAGACTGAATCTGAAGTTTTGCATTCTAATGAAAATACTAATCCAACGACCTCAGCTGACCCCATCTAATTCCCATTGCCTGTAATACAACATTTAAGTGCACATTCACACACAAGCATGTATTCAGTCTTGCATTAACACTATAGGGCTAATGCTATACAGTATGTGTTGATGCTTACACAAATGTTTGTATTTGTTTAAATCCCTAGTCACAGACACCTTATCTGAACTTAGTATGCACATTACCGTACTTATTAGCACACACATTAATAGCAATGCTCTAAAAAGACAAACATTAATAAAAGACTGAGGATGATTACAAATATGGTTATGTTCCACTCACATCAATATTTGGCCTAAGTACAAGTAACAGAAGTGTAATTTAATTGATGTCATCAAAAGACACACTTCTGGATCATTCGTCCTCATCACCGAAGTCCAGCTGCTATAGCTTCATCATCAAGTCTACTCATACCTGATTAAGATAAAGTCTCCTCTACATCCTCACTCTGTCCAAGCAGCCAATCAGGAGAAACAGATTTCTTCCGGGGGCTCTCGGCTTCAAAGAGGCTGAGCTAAGCGTCAGGAAGTTGGCTGTCTCTCTTTTGTCAGGCCAAGGACTTGCTTTCATGTCCCCTGTGATGCCGGTTTCCTGATTAGCAGAACAGCTAACTCCAAATAGGCCACGGTCAACTCATTGTGCTTAACTTGAATGTGTGCCGTGCATTTAAATAGACCATGACTTGAAAATATATAATGATTGATAAATAAATAATATTTATGCCTGTTTTCATGTTCCTTACATGAATATCAAAAGTTGTCTCACTGAGCCATCTAATAAGTTCTGTTGAGTAGTCTGAAAAGCATCAGCTTGAGTTTGGCAGCTAGAAGCCAGACCATGGAAATAACTGGAGAGTTTTAAAGACGCATAGTGATGTATTTTGAATTTGAAATAACTGCTGACCCACATCTCTGGGCTTCCAAATAGCAGGACTTCTTCAAAAAGATATTCTAGATCTAAAAATTAGGCATGATTCAACTTCTGTGGATAGCAAAAGCAAAAACCCAAGGACAGTACAACAATTTGTTTGTTCATGTCAGGTGCAAGAGTTTGTGTCTATGTTTTTTTTTTTTTGTTTGTTTGTTTTACAAAGGAGAGCACTCGAACTTCAATATGCAAAGTAAAATGTCTATACTTGTTGTGCAAAAATGTCTCTAAAACTAATAGTTTTTAGAAATACTTTCTTGCCAAAAATTAGATGAGAAGATCAATACCACTCTCATGTCTGTCTGGATGTAGTATGAAACTAGAAACAGGGAGGTGATTAGCTTAGCTTAATAATGCTGAATGCAGGGGCAAACTGCTACCCTATTTAGCACATTATATCCTATTTGTGTAATCCTATTTGTTTCAACAAACAGAAATGTAACAACAAATAGCATGAAATATCCTCCCCTGCTATGTGTTTTTAGTCTAAGCTAAGCTAAGATAACCGCCTCCTGATTCTAACCCATACTTAATGGACATTTAAGTCATAACCATCTTCTCACCTGACTCTGGGCATGAAAGCTGAAAAACTGAAATTAAACTTGGTTTAATACCTGTGTAGAAGAAGGGAGTTACAAACTCAATTTCACTCTATAACCTCTTGTATTGTGACAAATAAATCAACCTTGTACCGTGTGTTATCTTACACAGACATTTTTCTAGGGCTGCCACAGACTAAAGATTTTCCTAGTCGACTATTAGTTGTTAGTTCAAGCCATTAGTCAAATATTGGTATATTATTTTTATTATTTAAATATATATATTTGGGGGCATAAGGTTTAAGGTTGTGTTTGGTCCTGCTCTGTGTTCACTCAGAGGTTCCTGCACCCAGGTCAGTTGCCCGCTCATTTGGCTCTGGTTTTGGTGCTCATTTCGGTGCCACTGCAGCATTTCCCGCTGGCTCCCTCACCTCGGTCCTGAAAAAATCCTCCACCCGGTTGGTCCAAAGTTCCTGTGCAAGTGTGCAGAGTCAGCTACTAGGGCTGCTAACTAGCTAATGGCAGCGCTATTTCCTATGCTCACACCGTCAACACCGTCTCTGATAATACCAAAGTGTATAGAAGCAATAAGTTCTTTGATAATACATCCATGAGCCGTGTGCGTCGGTAAGTGACCTCCGTGTTACTTGTGGTTTTTGGGTTTTGTCTTAGACTAACTGACCAATGAAAACTTGGTTGACTAAGGTCCGATTCCTGTTTGAACCAATGTGAGGATGATACATTGTTTAAATGTTCCTACTGGTCCAGACTGTATTCACAAAGGAAAAAACTCAAGCCCCTCCAAATACTTACATACTACAGTACTTTGGTGTACTGTTGACTAGGGTTGGGCAAGTTACTTAGAAATAGTAATATATTAATAGTTAGTTATTAATCCTTTAAAAAGTAATAATATTACTTTACTTATTACTGGGTGATAAAAGTAACTACATTATCTAAATTATGTTACTCATTATGTTATTATATTACTTTCACTAAACCCCCACCTAAAACAAAGCGTTACTCAGTAACGTGTTACTGCCCAACACTACTGTTGACAAACTTTTTAACTTTCACTCAACACTGCTCAACAGTTCGCTGGAATCCATTCTTCTTCATTTTATAACTGAATATTTTGAATAATTCAATGTTGTTCTGCACCTTTTCCATTAATTGAGAAACGTTCTCTCAGCCAAATAATCAGGAGGCATCAGTCCAGGTTTGTCCCCTGCTAGTTGAAATTTTGATAGCAAACGTGCTAGTTCACTAGTCATTAAAATGGGAAGAGAAAACATTTTTATAACCAACAAAATGACACATACAATAGTAATCTTTTTATTATTTGTTCGAATGTTGTTCAAAATGACACACTTCAGAGTTCACGCGACAGCGGTCCTAGACCAACCCTTCAAGGTGGACCAGACAAAGGTTGTTTGGTCCACACCACAGTTTGAGTCTGGCGTTCACACCAACCCAAGGGAAGGGAGTAAATGCTCCAGGCTTCGGAATATCTGGACTAAACAAGGATAGTATGAACCGGCTCTAATACTCTTCTCATCGACTTACGGTTTAGTTGACTATTAGGGGCAGCCTTACATTTATCAATACACTACATTTCCAGTGGTTAAAAAATTATGAGCCCAATCATTGAGAGTGTGACTCCTTCATCTATTTTTTAGCAGATTGATTGCCGAGTCTTTATCTTCATCTAAGTGATTGATTGATCACTTCCCATTAGTTGGTCGCACAAAATAGAGGTGATCTGACGACAATGGCACCACTGCCACCTCAGCTAAAAAGGAGGCTGAGCCCACCGCAGCGTTCCTTGAGTGATGGTGTCAATAAAAGGCTGTGATGAATCCTCAGCCTTGCCAGAGGTAAAGGCTATGGGAAATCAATGGCTAATAAAACTAATGCTTTATTCTCCCAGAGGACATAAATATAGCAGACCTGGTGAAGAGAAAGACTGGGTTGGAATTTAAGGGTGGCAAAACTCACGCCTCAAGAAAGCTGTGGAATTAATTGAGTTTTATACAGTAGGATGAACATGCTAACTTATTGTACAACTGCAGATGTACAGGAAGGAAACATGCAGAATAGTATCTAGTTGAAGCGTGTTAAGCAAGCTTCCAGGCAAACCTGCCACAAATAGCGTTTGTACTTGAAAAAAAAAGCAAAATATCTGAATGCAATCCAATTGAAAATCACTTAAGACTGAGGTTTGGGGAGTGTACAGTTCAGTTCAACAGCAAATACAATTTCACACCTCCATGAACACCCCAAAGACCACCAGGAACTTCTTTGGAAAAGAGCTCTTATAAACAGTTGTGTTTCTCCCTTATACATTAAGACAGGAGCTCCTAATGTGAAATTCATAGACATTTTAAAAATGTCTCACCCCATAAATATGCCATATGCCTACAGTATGGTACTGTGCCCAACAGCATTCACAGTGAAAAACACATTTTAATGAGCCAATGTCCAGGAACACTGGATGCTGAGAGTTTTATAGGGTTTTCTAAAATCCTTGGCTTTCCCACACGTCCAGCTCTTATCAGTGAAACAGTGGCCAACTTTAACACCCTCCATCAATCCATCCCACCGGTGGGATTCAACCAGAAAATCACCCCCAGCATTTAGAAACAGAAAGAAAGAACACAAATGAGCAGCCTGTCTGTCCAAATTCTGCATCCAGTATGGTCCCGACAGTTGATTACAGTGTCTGACTGTGGACGGGTAATTAGGGTGGCCTCCCTGAGTCGCCTGTATCTGCAGTGATAAATGTGATGCTTGATTAAAAGCAGAGTGAGTGCTGTTCTCCACACAATGCATAAATCACGCCTGTGTACATGATTTAAAAATGCCAGACAGATGTTGCTGCACAGTATCTCAGCTCGCTGCTGGAGAGAATTTATGCAGAGTCTTAATTTGTTGCTTGCCAATTTAACCATCCTAATTATAATATGCAAAAATGAGTAACAGGGCTGTCACTCTTTATTCAAAATTCCAACTACAACTTGAAGGAGGAAAAATGTAATATTCGATCTGTAATTATCTTTTTGAATTGGAAATTCAGTGAAAAGTGCGACAGGCTGTGCCTTGTAATCCAGTGACTGTCCATCTGATCCAGGGCGTGCCCCGTTGCCTTTACAGTAAACTAATGTTGTTCTTTCCATCAACAAAAAATGGATTAAACTAGCTAGACACGCTGAACGAATATAATGACACCAATTCATCTGAGAATTAATGTGAGAAATGTTTCTTTATTCAACTCAATAGAAAAATACGTAGATAAAGGTAAGGCTGTTGGCTGATTTTGTAGAGGGAGTTTAGACACTTCTCATCATCATTTTGCAACATCACTAACAGATGTGGTGCTGCGTAACTTTAAAAATGCAGGGCATTGCATTGTGGGATTGTTGGCAGAAACATGCCATGGTCACTACTTTTTCTGCTCCATTATGGAATTATTGAGTACACTACATACTGCATACATTTCACACTTAAATAAATGGGATGGCAGTCAAAAATAGTCGAAAAATATCCTGCCGATGTTACTATGGTAACTCCAGCACGTGATTATGTGTTTTTTCAGCATCAGGTACAACTCCTTTTCCCTTTTCCCTTACCTCTTTAATTCACTGTACCTTCTGCTTCAACAATCAATCCTGCTGGCCTAGTTCCAGAAAAGCTGCGGGTGTTGGCACAGTGACCTATAAAAACGTGCACCTCCAGTCACCTGAACTCATCATTATGGAAGCCCCCTCTTCCATGCTTGAAGTAAACTGGGGGACTTGGACGCAGAGGACAAATGCGTTGCCTGGCACTGATTTTTCTCTACAGGGAATAGATGAATGTTGATAGGTGTGAAGAGTCACGGCTCACAAAGGACTGCCAATGTTCTCAGCTCACTTTGCCGCGTGCACACTAATTTGAATTTAGGCACACACATGCAGAGCACCAGGTGTGGACACACTGCATCAACAATACCCACCAATACCCTCTCCAGAGGGTTGCAGACCCACTACTTTCACTGGAATCAACAGTAAGGCAGATCTTGGCAATGTCTAGCTGGGTCTACTGTCCCTTTCCAAAGAAAAGAAGTTAGTTTTCTCTAGTCTGCATTAAAAATCTGTGTATCAGACCCCGAAAACCATTGGAACTACTGAACTGCTGTGTTCACCTGACACTTCTGCTATATAAAATAGCACAGAGGAATAAAGAGTGGACTATCTCTGCTGAAGGCTATTCAAATGTGGACATGAAAAGTCCATATTTTGTGCTACAGGTCTGTTCCGCGGAGACCAAACTTCCTAGTTCCTTGGAGAAACCAGATCAATTTTGATCAATTTTGATCTGGTGCTGAGATTATAATGAGGACGAGTTTAATTGCTGATGACAAATCACAGAGCCAGTGGAGGATCTTAGTGCTGCCGTGTTGCCAAGGGAGCAGCTGGAGAAACAAAGGAGCATTCTGTTTCTGCTCAAAAGCCTTCTGTCTCTGATTTAAAAAAAAAAACACTTTAATGCTCCACTAGAATTGGTTTGTAATCTGATCACAAATTAAAAAATGCAGCTATTGATATGAGAATGTAGAGGATTTGTGCCTTTATGTTTGCATGTATAGAATGAGTGAGTGTTGAAAAAGGAAACAAAACACGTGCAGTGTCACACTCTGGAGCAGCGAGGCTTCTTTCTGCATAGACAGCTTTCAGTGGTCAGATTCACATGCAGCTTTTGTAATGGCCAAGTATGCCGCACAGCACTGTATCCAATCCAGAATAGGCCCTCCTTTCTTCTGCCGTGACCAGTTGTCACATTCCAGCATTAGCCAGAGAGAAACAGCAGCTTCAGAGGGGTTCCGCAGGGGCCAGCCCAAACCAAATCTGTCTTCTTTTCAAGTATCTGTGCTAATTATCTAAGATCTTTTCAAATTCTGATCTGTGATCTGTTGAACACGGCTGGTACAACGAAACCATTTGCCTGAACTCGACTCTCACATTTGAACCAATGAAGTCGTTGCTAAAGTGCAAACCCCAATCATTTGACCCTTAACTTAGGACAAAGCAAAAGTTGGCTAAAGTGATTTAAAGCTACTTTAACTCAAGCCACGTTTTCAATCATCTCTGAAACACCTTAGCAATACAAATGCTATCAAGGGTCCAAAGGCGAGCGCAAATACTTTGAATTATGAGACCAACAGAATTCAGTGCAATAATAAAATATGTCACATGCATTTGCCCGCTGGAGGTTTAATATAACCTAAGTTTGTCAAGCTATCAGTAGGGGTTCCAAAATATATGGCCCCGTTTAAAATGCGGCAGGAAACTCCATTATGAAACCATAAAATGCATCGTATAACATCATAAAAGTACCATATTCCCTCTTGAGATGGACTGGAGGGACTAACAGACATGATGTCATGCTACAACGTCAAGCCATTTGTATGGAGGACTGGGTTACAAGTGATTGTAGCCAAGTTGTTCTTTTTGTTGTTGAATATACTGTAAATATATACATACGCATCAATCACAGCTACAGAGAGCACTGATGGAAAGAAGCTGAACACTTCCTCCTCATTTCCACAGTTCAAAAGGGCTGACTTGAAGCTACGCTTAAAGGAAAGGAAAGCTAGCCTGGCTCTGTCTGATGGTTACAAAGTCTCTGATGAACATCTTTTACTGTCTGCAACACGGATGTCACATGGTATCTTTCTTGGGCTGATAACGCTATCACTGAGTAGATGCTGCTGGTCATAGGAAAAAAAACAGCTAGGCTACAGTGTGTAGATGAAATTGTCAATTCCAGCCGCCCTGTAATGAACTGACACGGTAATGAGTGAGCTATGTGTGTGGATGTTTGCTCAGCGTGGTGGATGAGCTAGCACCATCGCACTCGGTGGTGATCTCCAATCTGTCTGCTCTCCATGTCTACAAATCCACAACAGGATGGCGCCTTAGGATGATACCTTGGCTCATATTCACATGAAAAAAAAACAACAATTGATTGCCTCAGAAACTGAATTTCTTTTAGGCAGGGGGGTAACCAATAAAAGTATTGACGGAGTCCAAGCTCCCTGCTGCGTGTTTCTTATGAAAATGAAAATGCACCACAGAGCTTATATAGACCATGTTCTTGTCGAAAGCAAAACATGCATAATTCAGTGACCTTCAGTGCAGTCCACCAGATGAAAAATAATAAATTGAATGGGTAAATTGCAACAGTGGTGTGGTAGATTTCCCTCCAAAATACATACAATAAATTACACTGTTGTCATAGCTCATCATGAAAGCGCTATAACCATACAGCGTTACCCATGGCCATTGATCCATGAATATCAGCATGATGGTGAGAAACAAATTACATTCTGTAGAAAGATAAATATGGTGGCTGGTTTATCTCGGGCTGACTAAGGTGGGAAAACAGCCATTATCAAATGCAGATTTCTACTATTTATCAAGGCTGGCTTCCACTGTGGGTTGCTTTGCAGTCAGAGCTGCCATGTTTACTTAAACAGTGATTCACCTTATCTCCAGTAGAGTAACTGCTGTTGATCCCATCATGAGGCTAACCCTGCAGAAAGGAAAGGGAGACTGAAGTTCCCCTCCGTGAGACGGGTGAGCGGACTATTGAGCAATGCTTAAATGGGCAGTCCATCAAATTGGGAAAATTGGCTTAAATGTTTCCTGAACCTGCCTTGAAAATTAAGGAGGATAGTTAACATGAAGGATGATGTGCCTTATGATTCTAAATGTAGAATAATTACCTTCAAATAGAGCCCAACCTGAGTGAATAGATGTTTTCAATAGGGCTGGGAATGATGTACCACCGAACCAAAAACTGCGGCTATATGGTGAAGCAAGAAATTACAATTTCAGTTCCACCTCTACATGGCTCGATGCTAAGCCCTCTAGCCCTCCTTTATGCCACATTGAGAGAACTTCTAAACAACACAGCTGTACTGAGACGTCCACACTTTCTCTATCTGTATTATCTAGTGTGGTTTCTCCACTTCTTTAGTTGCTTATCAGAAGGAAACAGGAAAAGGGGAAAGTTTATCTCCCTCCACAGAGTAAATCATTTGGATGGGAGTGAAAAGTGTGAACATCCTATATTCCTTCTAAATCCAGTAAGTGTGACAGATAAAGAATTTATAATACAAGGCCTACAGGAATTTTTACCTTTATGACACATTTTATACATATATAAATAAAGCTAGTCATAAATAAAATCCCTCACAATACTTTTATGATGACTTCCTACAAAGGGTCTGTTTCAGCAGATTTCTTTAGAAAGTCTCTGATGTCGCACAACAAATACATAATATGAACTGTAGCACACAGAGCGCCCACTATAACTGTACCCTTGACTAAAGGTAGCGGGGCGTCATCTGATCTCTCCTGAGCCTTAAATCTCTCAAGCCCTCACACCAACTTTCTCAATCTCTCTTCTCTGATTTTTATGAGGTGAGAAGCACAAACCAATTTTCCCCCACACACCAGGTACTCTACACTTGGCCCTGTTCTGACCCAGAAAGCCTTATGCATATTACTATATTTTACAAGAGTTAGCTTGGGTAGCCATGCATGAAAATGGAAAGCGTGTGTGCAGTACTCAGCTAGGGTTCACTGCCAAAGTTGCCAAGCTAATGAATCTCTATTCATTTTGTGAAGCGCCTGGCAATTATATTATAATTAATGCATAGCACAGTGTCAGCTTACCATGCAGAGATCAATGGGAGTTTCATCACAGCTTGCATGGCACAACGATTTTTATCGTCATCCAATCATCATACTATATGTATTTGTCAAACAAATATTTGGTTTTGCAATACACAATCATTTTTTTCTCACTTTACCTTTAGGAGCAATTTAAACACAGGAGGCTTGGGAGAAAAGTTATTGCTTCAGGTGATAATAACAGCAGGCAGCTTAAAATGTTAGTACAACTGTTATGTGTATGTTCAAGGCTGTAGCTTGCACTGAAGTCTGTATTTGAGAAACTTTGAATACGGTAAATGAAATGAAATGAAAATAAAGCCACAGCCTGTAAACCTAGCTTAGTTTAGACTAAAAACTGGGAGAAACAGCTAGCTTGGCTCTGTCTGAAGGTAACAAATTCCATATAGAAGCACCTTTAAAGCTAACAAATAAACATATCTTGTTTTGTTCCATTTAAACGGCATCCGTTATCTGTAATTGATGTTGAGCTGAGCCCACTGACCTCAGTGCTCTGCCAGTCTCGTCTTATGCTACTAGGATAAGAGGAGGGGTCGATTTAATGGAATATAGCTTGGTGAAAACTGTTGAAATGGTACAAAAAGTAGCCCCAATTATCACACCCAGCCCCACAACCAGCCCAATTATTTCCCACCCAATTAAAAAAAAGTAGCCCAAGTGGGTAAAAAAAAAACAATCTTCCAACACTGGCTCCATCATTCTGATCATTTACACCCTCAACTACTGAACGCTGTCAGCGCATATGAAAAAACACCCTTCACATGCACAAACAGACCCCTTCAGATTTGGAGGAACTGGCTGATGAAAGTCAGAACTCACATTAGAGTGCTTTTCACAGTCAAAACTGATACAAGCTGTAGTGAAACGTGAGCGCTTTTTTAAGTACAGCAGAAAAACATTTTTTGTTCTGACAGCTGTTCTGGGCTCCAGAGAACAAAAAATCCACAGTCACTGAAAGATGATAGTCAGTTGCTATTGATTACAAAAGATAGAAAGGCTAACTGCTTGCGATTTGTGTGATCCCCAGCTTGGGTTTGGTTTTATATTACACCCCAACTGCTGTAAGTTGTTTTAGAAGTCCACCTCAAGGTTTAAAGAGAGAAAGTGGATGCCAGCTTCTAAGTGTAATCTAACGCCACAAAAAGGAGCTTTGCTTACAAAGTGAGTTTCGTGGGCCAAGGTAGAAATTCAACCCCATGCTGCTAAACTTAGTTGTAAAGGGTCTCAGTCAGTGAAGACCATGATGAACATGCATGCGGCTAGCCAGATAAGAAACTTGTGAGACTATGTTTTCAGCCATTTATCTACGGTTTGAGGTTGTCATCCTCCCAAATCTAGCATGGGCGTCACATGACAAATCTACGGCTTTGGCATGTGTATCTTACAGGGTGCTGGCAAACTTGGAAGCCCGGTTGTCCTTGGATACCAGTGTTTTGGGATCCACATAATGGTGTGTGCACAGGGAGGGTCGTGGGACTGAGGTTTGGCGGTCATGTCTTGGCAGACGGGTGGGTCGACCGCGGCCTGTGAAGCCTAAGGGCCAGCCAAGGTTTAGCAGCAGCCTCAACTAGCATCGCGCATCACTGGGACCCAATGGGACAAGGAGGGACAACCTAAAATTAAACAAACCCATGTCTTCTCCATGTCTGAGTAGTGCTTCTAAAATCAAGGGGGGATTGCTTGTGTCTTGCAGAGAACAGAGGAATTAACCAAAGCTGTAACAACGCTTAATGTTTGTTTTAGGACGTGCTTTTAAACAATCTGCAATAGTCACATACCAAATTGGCTAAATTGTTGTCTGAATTAATATTATAGGGATGTAACTAACAATATCAATTACGATTTACGATTATTTGATTAATCATTTAGTCTAAAAAATGGCACAAAACAGGGAAAATGTTAAATCACAATTTCACAAACCAAGGTGACATCTTCAAATTACATTTTCCTAATTTAAAAAAAAAATACTCATCTTCCAAAGTCCTATTCCTTGATGCCTCACACTCACCAGCCATGACAATCAGAGTGTTTCAAAACTGTCAAAACTCCCTAAAGGTTACAATATTAACTGCTCAATAGAAGATGCCTCAAATCAAATAACAGCTCCCAACACCATCCTCATCACTGCAGCATCACTGAAGCTGTCGAATAGTGGGAGTGAAGTGGAAGGACACATAAGTCAGCATGTTCTGAAGTCAGAAGTTCAAGTTGGCAGACCTTGGAACTTTACATGAAGGAGATTTTGTTTATTATGACAATCCTTTCATAAAGTGTTTCTGATAACAAAAATGTCTGCCTTGTGTGTCCCTGTACCCTTTCATTATGAGGAACAAGCGATGCATGCTCTTCTGTTTGCCAGAAAACTGTTTTTCATGCCCCTTTAAGGATTGTAACAGCTGGAGCACATGCGAGCACAAGAAGATGGGCTTTAACATTTCATCCTCTTTCTTCAGCACATCACGTGCCATTTCTTTCCTTAAATGCTGAAACGGACACCATTATAAACCCAAAGAAAAATTCTAATTCACCCCATTCAATATACTTGGGTTCAAGCCTTCATTTGTGGCTTTAAGGCAGTTTCAGAGCTACACCATCTGCAGAGTTGACCACTAAGTGCTTTTGTGAGTAAAATCTGCTAGTAATCAAAATGAGACTTTGCGCCCGCCTTCCTAATGTTTGACTGATAGTGCAAGCCCTACACCACCAAATCTAAGGAGGCTATGGACTGCAAAAACTAGACATCAATAGCAGACCTCTTTAAAAGGCCAATGAGAAAAAACATGTTAATACTCAAATACATTGGTATAGTGCATAAGATGGCGACATTTTTTTCCCCTACACCAAACCACAGTTTTCATGAGGTCTGCCTGTTTCTTATTGAAATCACATAATCCTTCATGTATGCAAATCTGGTTGAAAGCTTCTTTCCTCAAAACTATCTCAAATTACTATTCATAAAGACTTTTTCATCAGTTTTACTCGCCACATTGTTTACTTTGATTCTCTACTTGTCTTTAGGCAGTGTGACTCATGAACCACTTTTCTTCCTGACAGACAAGCCTTTTCACCTCAGCTGTATGACTTACTGCACAGGCAACTCAAAGGGACTTTGCTCACTCATTTCATTAGCCTACATCTTCCCTCAATATTTATCTGCTCCAAGCACATACCATAAGTTAAACAGCCTCAGCACATCTAGGCCGCATGTTTTAGAGGCACACAGCTTCCTGGCAACATTACTACAGTGGGCCAAAACCCATCACAGTGAGTCTTGGGAGCACAACCCATAAGAGATAACAATTATGAGCAGTTACCAAAAACAAAAATTGCATGGGTGCTTTTGATAGAACACAAATAAATATTCACATCAAACCGTTTGTTAAGCTAAAAAATGTAACAATACAAGTAGTAAATAAAGGCCAGCTTTGCGCACTCCCGAACTTTGCTTTCCTCTGGTCACCAGCCCCATCAAACTCAACCATCCTTTCACTCACGGTTTCAATAGTAAACTGCCATAGGATTGACAGATACCGATTAAAAAATATTATATTCTAACCAGAAACATTTTTAAAAAACGTAAATTACAAAGTATATTTTGTATTTCATTCAAATAGAAGGTTTTTCAGTAATTTTTATCAAAACTCCACAGGATGTCTGAGGGACGGCCTTTATCACTGATAGGCTAAGGTCCTCAAATTCTGCTGGAAGCCATGAGAAACTTACTCACTCTTGTGTTTTGCTGGCAACATCTTGATTATTAGTTAGTAAACAAAATACTTAAGATGTGATACGTAAAAAACAAATGTTTCAAATGCATGCCTGGTTATTTTTCGTTGACATTCCTCCCGAGTAGTGACGTCACTGATCGAAGGTGGACACTCAAACACACACACACACACACACACAAGACGGGATGATCCCGGTACTAATTTGGAATCGGCCGTTTGAAAAGAGAGTAATCCAATGCTCTACATCTGTGTTTAAACGTGTATTTAGGTTACACAAACAATCCACCCACTTAACAAAGATAGCGGTGAGTGAAAAGAAATAGCCCGTGACTTATTGTAAATGACATTGAAATAGTGTTATTTTCCAGAACAAACAGCGCATCACATCCATACCATCGTTTGGCTTGATTAGGAAGCGATAGGCTAGTGTTATTTTTTGTCTGTTTTAAACTCTCAGTAACAAAAATGATTCAGATGTGTGTGGGAGAATAGGATGGGATCACAGCTAGACCGCTGTCGGTTTGACATGAACGTGCGAACGCGGTTGTATAGGCTATTCGCCGTTGTCTAACTCAGCATAGACCCTGATGTCAGACTAAACAGGTATTGCAGGATAAAACTATGAAAGTAGAGCGTAGATGCTTTATCTTTATCATTGTGGGATACAGTTGTTCCTGATAACAACACCGCATCACATAGACTAAATGTTAGGAGGAGCAAACGGTATAGTTAGTGATGGGATGGATTTATGCGTGAGAACGCAAAACAGATATGGCTCACAAGATGTTTACAAATGGACACACATACGCAAGACGGGATTCACCCGTTTGAAAAGAGAGTAAACCATATGCATTTCCTCCTGTGTTTAAACATGTATTTAGATTACACAAACGGTCTATGCGCTTAACAACGATGGCGATGAGTTAAAAGAAATAGCCCGTGACTTGTTGTAAACAACAATGAAATAGACTAGTGTTATTTTTCGTTCTTGTTTTAAACTCCACCTGTATGGCAGCAGGGGACTGTAAAGACTCAATTCGTTCTCAATTATAAAAACATCCCCAGAAACTTCGCTAAAAGTGTACATGCGTCCAAAAGACAAAATGGCTTACGCCAAAAAAAAAAATTCAGACTTAAAACCGTGTATATGTACCCTTGTAAGCTTGCTCCCTTTATAAATCACAATCAACTTGAAATGTGGTCTATGTGAGGAAGCGCCATATCCGATCCCTTCAAACGCTTACAACTGTCTATAAATGGTTAGTGGAATTAATATTAATACGCACTGGCGGGAAGAAAACGAGGCAAACTCTGACAGAGGAGCTACACAACGAGATTTAACTCAGTGGTTAAACTGTCATATAGCCTAACACAAAACAGATGGCTCTCACAAGATGTTTACAAATGCGTGTGTGATTATTTATCGTTCTTGTTTTAAACTGATTATGCATGAGGAGACCAAAACATAAGGCTCTCGAGGAGAAGTGACGTCAATCGATGTGCATGTTATTACGGGGATGATCCGCTTTATATATCTTTGATGGGTGCAAGAATAGGATACGTCCCCCACATCATACAGACATGTTTTCTAGCGATCCATCGTTAATGTGTTGTGTATGATTTCTGCGAAGTTTCTCATGGAGGGAGAGAGTAATGCGCCAATCAACCTGTTGGAAGCAGGCGCCTGTCGGCCTGCCCTGAAAGAGCGAATCTTGAATGTAGAAAACCTAACATCCGTCTGATCAACGTAATATCAGATAGCCTATAGTTAGTGAGAGGGACGGATTTATGCGTGAGAACAATAAACAGATGTCTCTCACATGATGTTTGCAAATGCGTGCGCGAGTGTTTATTTATCGTTCTTGTTTTAAAACTCTCAGTAACAAATATTTCAAATGCATGCGCTTTTGCACCATAGGAAAAGAGGCTCCGTGGCTCTCCTTCCTTTATAACCGATCTGCAAGAACGGGACATTCCTCCTGCGTAGTGACGTCACTGACCGAAGGGGGACACTCACACACATACACACATACACACATACACACACACACACACACACACAAGACGGGATCGGGACAAAATGTTGATTGAAAATGCCGATAAGCTCATTTCAAAACAGATTGAAAATGTTGTATATATTTATTCGTGTTGGCAACCATTGTATGACCAGTTATTGAAAATTAGAAATGTGAATTTCATTGAAGGATTGCCTTTGTGTGATGATACATTGTTGCCTTTAGATAAAAACAATTTGTTGATTATTGATGATTTAATGAGTGATGCTAGCAATAACATTGAGGTCCAAAATGTGTTTACAAAATGTGCATCATAGAAATGTAAGTTGTTTATACCTAGTTCAGAATTTGTTTTTTCAAGGCAAAGTTAGCCATACTATTAATCTGAATACCAATTATCTTGTTTTGTTTAAAAATTCCAGAGATAAATACCAAGTCATGCTAATGGCTAGACAAATGTTTCCTGGGAAGAGTCATTTTTTTATGGATTGTTTCGACGATTCCACGAGTGTTCCTTACGGTTACTTGATTATTGATTTTAAAGCTATGCACGGAGCATCTCTATGTCAGAGAGTGAATATTATTAAATCTGCATCACTAGACCTTTTGGTAGCGTTATGCGAAATAGCTTACAATGTTTTAAAAGGTAAAATTCCTTTAAATAAGACACAGTATCAAAAATTAAAAAAGAAGAACGCGGGGATTAGACTGCTTGCCAATAAAAAGGTTTGCGCTTCAAAGAAAAAGATGACGCTGCTTAAAGAGTCTGGCGGTTTTCTTCTCCCCCTCCTGAGTATCGCTGTGCCTTTTATAACGAGTGTCATTGGTTCAAGACAAACTTAGATGACTATGGAGTATGCACAAATGTTTCTGGTACCTAAACAACAGCTTGATCTCAGCATGTCTCACCATGGTAAGACAAGGAGAAAAAGACCAGAACACACTAACTTTGTCAATGCCGAAGAATCACGCAGGAAGAGACTTTGTTTTTGAAGAAGTTTTAAAAAACATGCCATAAATCAGCAGGAATAAAGCCCCACATATTTTGGATAAAATGTTCTTCTCAAAAAACATATCTGCATGGACTGATCGGGAGTTTGTGTTTAACGGTAATGTTATTAAAGGGTCTCATGTGTATGATTTGATAAGAGGAGTAACTGCTTCTCACAACGTGTCTGACAGCCAGAGACCTACAGGTTGGGATGAATATCTGCAGTCGTTGGCTATACTGAATATACCTTTATCAGTTGTACCAAATCAACAGGTCAAAAGAAAAATTGATGAGATTAAGAGAAAGACTTTTGGAGAATCTTCTCCTCTTATTACTGGACCACCATCTACACCTCTTGTTACCAGAGGACATCGATTAGCAAACAATGAAACAAGTCCATTTGTATCTCCTGAAATGCGACTGAGTGATTGAACTTTTTAATTGTATATCGTTATCGGTTTTAAATAAATACCTAGAGACATAACTTTATCATTTCAAAGTGTTTTTATTTATATCACCATAATACCATAACCGCACAACTTCTAATATTATTATACACATTTAAAAGAATCTGATACTTGGACACACTGGTTACATTCTGCATAATTGTTTTGACCACATACAACCGAGGGTCGTATTTTTTTCACAAATTTGCACACCATAAAATCATTGCATGACCGTTTATTTCTATATTTAGCCATTACATTGTCATAAGATAACCCTCTATACATGTGGTAAAGAAAAAACACAATGCTGACCGCACACTACAGAACCCACATCTTACACTTGTCTAACAGAATGTTGCGTGGACTTACAATTACTGTTGAGAAAGACAGAAAAGGATTCAGGAAAATGTGAGTATACCGGAGAGTTCCCAAAACTGTCAAAGAATGATCCCACACCCTGCTTGTCAATATAGATAGCGACCCAGTGTTGTCCTCCCAGGTGGGAGGGGTCTGTGTTTACCACCAACATGGCGGGTCTCTTTTTAATAACTGATTTAGGAAGCTGGTCACTAGCAAATACTCCAAGAAAGACACCTTGCTTCACTACCTTATCAAGTACTTTTGACAGGTCTATCGTATTCATACTATCGTTTGTTAAAGTTAGAAAAAGTCAATGAGAACCTGTCTTCTTGATGATATCTCAATTATAGAATCCTATGTGGTGTAAATAACCGCATTTATTGTGCGTTGAAGTGGATTTCTAAAACGAGCCTCTAATCTAACACTACCGTTTTTAATGAGCGACATATGGTCTCCGCATCCTTCATCAGGGCTCAGGTTAAAACAGAACAGACTATATCCATTAAAAAACTCATGGTTCTCGGTAACCATAACTCGGGTTATGGCCATAGCGTTGTTTTTAAGATACTTTCCAGTTGCCAAGTACAACTGATGATACTCCCTGATGGCATTCCCTCTGGTAAAGTTGGGTTGAAAGGGTTTTGAAGGATATTGCTGGCCGTCAACGTATAAACATAAAAACTCTATATCATAATGTTTAAATGTAAATGGATTACGCACATAACTACCTGTAAATGCCTCATGATCTACAAATCCTACTTTGCCGTACATAAAAGGGATATGTTGATTCTGATCTGTCTTGAGAGAAATCTCGATACTATCAAAGTGTGTTTTGCAGAGCCTCAGATAGTGGGATCTGTCATAAGTATTTGTGATCACATGGTTATTTGGACCCGATATATGGACTATTCTTAAAAGAGGTATGTAACTATCCCCTACTGTTTGATGATCAACAATATCGGTATAAACAAATATATTATACATCCCTACACTAACAACGACAGGATGTGGTGCCAAATTTGGCATCTGTATCAACCCTGTGTTAGTTCGTGGCTGACATCATAATGTTGCAATTTCCTCATGAGTTTTAAAACCCACTCCAGTGATAAATAACATTTGACAAGTTTTCCTTGAAACGTTAATTCTACGTCTCTCGTTGGTAAAATGCTTACTCTGTTGGTAATATTGTTGTAATCAAGCTCAATGTGACCCATGTCATTTTCAGATAAACAACTGTTTAGTTCAGCTATTATCTGTGACATTGTTGTATAGAATCCCTGTGTCACTGATAGAACTACCCTCTTGTTGGATTTTTTATCAAACACAACAAATTTTGAGTCTTCTGATGAAAACGATTTCCATGTTTTTGATTATTGTATTTCAAACTCACCTCGTATGCTGTTTTAAAGTGTAAAGGCTTGGATAGTTTTGTTTTTAAAGTTTGCTATTGTATTGCTCGGGTAAAATATTGCTGACGAATTGCTGGGCAGGGTGACAAAAAAATCCTCTGTATCCATTTATACGTGTGTTTGTAATCTGCTAAGGTAGCTGAATGACCTGTTTTTCCAAAATCCACGAGTTAAATTTATCTGGCCATCCGACCCATTTGACTAACACCATGTCCCGGCCTTGTTTTTTCTTTCTAGATAAAATCTTTTCTATTTTAAATGTTTTGTTTTTATCTATAATAACTTTTTGCATCTCTTGCACATAAAATGTCCCCTGTAATATTTCGCCGTCATAGTCTTTTAACCTGTAAACAGGAGGGTCCCTTGACACACATTCCTTTACAGTGAAATATTCATCAGTATAATTTTGACATGTCAACTAGATCTATCTGGAATTGCCAATCTATTGAATTCACTAAAACCTTGTTTCCCTTAAAATGCACCGGAGCCGTCTTGTGTAGAGTATAGGCATCTTGCTTCATGAGCCAGTTTTCTACATCTGAGTCTGCGTACCGAACTCCAGTTGTGTCAAATATGGCCTTTTTAAGTTTTTGCTTGCCTCCGTAAGGCCCCGCATTTTCTGTTGCATAGTATATATTCCTTATCCTCCATGATCTTTGTTACAAAGACTGACGCTTCAACGTCTGTGTTCAAATATTTTATTTCCAGCGACATACACAACATATCCGTCAGCAATGATTACAAGTATACACTTTTCAGAAAATCAGTACAAGCACCTATGTTTTTACAAACCAAAGATTCAGTTAAGCAATACATCACATCAGCAACATCGACATTTTCTGGTTAGCATTAAAACACACAAATCAATGCTAAAAGTACAAAAACAAAACACATGACCCGTATGAAAATCATTATCGTTCACAGGAAAAAACATGTGCTATATCGAGTAGAGTAGATTTCACATCTGCATATTTATCTACTGTCATTTGCACCATGATACGCCATCCTGAGGTCATTCGTCTAACATATTCTGTCTGTTTGTCAAATCTAGAACTACATAGTGTCCTATCTGTGTCACATATCGCATTGTTAACAGCTTCACACAACAGTGTTCTCATCTTATACACGATGTATCTCTTTTTGACATGGTTTAGTAGACTAGACACATTCCCCATTGTTTTTAGTGTTGTTCCCCCTTCCAGATGTCCAGAGATTCCTTAACTATTGTGCTCACAGTGTCCTCCACTCTAACTACCCATTTAAGCGAAGCAATGAGAAAAGGGTTCCTCAACCAAATCTGTAGAGCAGCTGCTGCAATGTCTCGAATACGGCATTCACACGTTGGCACCAACCCAAGACCACGTAGTACATACATTTTGTTAAAAAGCTTCTCCGTAATTTCTCTCTTATGTCCTTTAATATAAAAGAAGGGTAGCGTGTCAATGCATGTGTGAGGTTGTTTTCTGCGCCATTTGTCTATATGCACAATACACACATGTTTGTAAAGCTTTTTGCTGCAGTATATCGTATAAATAATAAGCTATGGTTACCTGTATAATACTATGTATTTTCTTCAGGAACGAGAAATGTTAAATTTCTTTTCCCCAGTTCTTTTCCATAGTCATCATCGTCCTGGAGTAATGGAAAATATTTAGGGCTACTCTATAGATCCTCACCCGCTGCACATGTCCTCGTACCTGCACAAAACAATAATCAGAACAATGTCACCGTCAGCCCTGTCGTGGAGGTCTTTGAGGTTGTCTGCGGTGTTGCTTGTTGTTCATCTTGCTTGTCCTCAGGACCAAAAAGTTTTCTTTTGATCCCTACATAGCTAACATAAGGTTTATATGATCTGAATAATTTATCAATGTGTGAGAAGATTTCAAGGGTTCTATCCCATTCCCCCCGCTGGACCACAAAGCCGGTGCTGAACCAAGTCTCCCACTCTTTAGACGTGATGAGGTAGCCTTTTTGTTGCTCTGGAGTTCCCATCCTTGCCTTTTGAATGATAGAATCGTCCTTGCACGATCTAAAAAAGATGTAGGATTCTGGGTCGTAGACTTCAAGGTCTGTCTCTACACGATAGAGCTCTCCTGGCACAGAGCTGCACCATTGTGCGGTATAGACTCCTTCTGAAGCACTCATATCTTTAAAAACTTTACTCTAAAGTAATTCCAGTCTTTGGCTGAAAAACTAATGTGCGGTGTGCTTTCACAAAGAAAAATTTCATCAAGCTCTCTTGTATAAAGATGAACTGTTCCGTGCTCAAACAAGAATCCCGACATTCTAAAATCTTCCACCGCCCATTCAAACTGAGGCCTTTCAGTCCAGGAAATCAGTCAATGTTGTTGGGGGAGTCTTTATAATAATTATACGTCGTTTTGGAGTCATTACTCCTAATTGACTACCTGCGACGTCCATGATTGTGATCCTGCAAAGATGGCGCTGTTGTTCTGCACGGAAATAGCTCTTTCCGATACGGATTCACCCAAAAATCAGTCACACTGTTCCACGTTCTCAGTCAGATGTAAGTCAAAAAATTAGCCCGCTATATATATACAACCGATTGCTAAAGCCACTCCCAAATATCTGCTTTTAGAAGATAACACCGGACATCCCATATACACAGACCCCCCTTTTCACACCCGTCTTCACCTTTTGGTGATCGACCCCCCACCACCACTAATAGAGGATGAGGCTGGACACGCCCTAATACACATACCCATTTTCACACCCCCATGTCTTTGTTGTTCAACCTTGCTATGACCCCAATCTTTTTTTTTGTTGTTATTAATTCATTTTTTATTTTTTATTAAATATTAATTTTTTTTGTATTATTATTTTTTATATATATTGTAATAAATTTTTGATGAATTTGTTTTTGATTCATTAATTTTTTTACACACTTTACGGCTGGCCTTTATTTACTACTATTGTCCTTATGTTCATTAATGTGCACTGTCCCTTTTAAATAAACAAACAAACAAACAAAGTTCCTCATGGTTTAGCGCTTTTAAGCGTGACATTATTATGGTTATTATTCCTGTAGCACAGTTGAAATATCTTTCAGATCAGTGACTGAAAGTAAAACATAGTGTACTACAGGTGCGTTTGAATCCACCCCTTACCAAAAACGCACAGCTGTTTTGCCGTGGGCTGATCTGTAATTCCAGCAGACAGGTAACTTTATCTGACTTTCATGGAAAATGTTTAAACTCAATGCCGATTTCTTATACTTTAACAGTTGTTTGGACATGTGTGCCACAATACAAAACTAGGTTGTATAAGAGATATTAACTCTCTAATAAGGAACTATTAAAAATTATCTATATGGAGCAGGAGGAAGAGGACACCAGAGCAACAAAGACTTACTTTAAACTTACATTTTTGATCCTTTAAACTGGAAAAAAAGTTTCTTCATCCTTCAGCTCATGTTCATCCTTTAAATTTTAATCTTATCCAGATGTTTGCGCAAGATCCAATTAGAGACAAAAGAATATAACCTACTGGTTAGAAAAGGAAACTGCTCATTAAATGTGACGGTCAAATCAGTCAAGTAGCTACTTTCTGATAACTTGATGTGGGGCTTTCCAACGAAACATAAAATAGAATGACTCACCTCAGATGACTTGTCTGTAGATGAGTGGGTGTGCATACATGTAAATCGTACCACTATGTAGCCCCTAATAGTGAAAAAGCTTTAAAGCAAGCTGGTACATTTCCTCGCCCTTGGGGCAGAGGGAAACTTGAGAACAGAGAACAAAAAAACATGTCCACCAAGGGTTCAATAGCAGCATAACTGTTATATTTTTTTTGGCAACTTAAGGGCACAAAAACAAGCCTACAAAGCCAAATCCCAAAGATATTGCCAGGGTTGTGCCCACTCTGGGCCAAGCTCAGCAGAATGCTGAATCCTACATTTCCCATAATACCCTCAGTTTGTACCAGAGTTTCCATGAAGAGTCATATGAAGTATCTTTCTAGGGCTCATATGTAACAGATTTGGAAGGGGCTGATAAACACTGTCATCCTGCCAAATAGGGGTTTTAGATTGAAAAACTCTTATGTGTTGTTTTGAAACACAGCCCGGCTCTAACACTGGGACAAAAAGGGGAGACACACGGGTATGGTAAATCATAATTCATTTACAGCAAATGAATCGATGAGTCGAAGTGTGTAGCATAGGTCTTGGGATGTAAAAAAGAAAACATGCAATATAAAGTTGGGATGGGTTAGGTCATATTTCTGGCCATGAAATGACAAAAGTCACTGACAATGCCGTTTCCTCAATTTCTATCTAAGCTAAGTGATTGTTTGACTGTTCAAAAGGTAAATTAGCACAAACACTAGCTGTTCCAGTTATGTTCAGTACATCATCATTTCAGTCAGTCTTTTAGCAAGCTTGTAACGAGGAAGTGACTTATTGTACATCTTGGCTGAGTTTACAGTGGTGCTTTCAGTTACCAGAAAAGGGCAGCTGCGATGCTTCAACCTACTGAGTCACTAAGTGATCATGATGATTCAGACAATTCAGCAAGCAGATTCTTTTAAAGATATGTTAGCACATGTACACACACTTCTATCTAATCGTTTTGTACTCGCAGTACTCACTTCCTTTTGTTCATTTTTTATCTTCACTAACTCAGGAAAAACAAAATATCTGGGTCTGATGGGAGCAATGACACTGAAACACTAATGAGCAAAGACGGTATCTTGCTGCAGAGCCAGACGTCACTGATAACTCCCCGTGGGGCTTCATCTCTTTAAGTAATCCCTTTCACATTCCGTATAATCATTCAATTCATTTTTACTTAGTCATACACCAGAAGGACACAAGTTGACTGTATCTATGCAGCTCATATTGCTCAGTCAGCCAGGCCATTTGAAGAGGGAAGGCTCTGTCTTTGAATTGCTTCAGCAAAGGCTGTGTTGGGACCTGTTGCTCTTATGAGATTGTAAATCCCTCTGAGCCATTGCATGGGATATCAGTCAGTTATTTGTGGGGGTTTTTTGTACTTTTTGTACAGCGATGGCATGGCACTTTGGCAAGAATGCAAGGCTTTCTGGTGTCAACCTATCAAGTCCCTGCTGAAATGGTTTTAGTTTAGTTTTTATTGTACATTTTCCACTATATTTGATGCTTGTGGGCCAGCCTGACTTCCTTCTACTTTCCAGTAAACAGGCAGCTTATGTGACTTATTTCTGTTTCTTAAAAGAGGCTGCAGTACACTTGTACTCAACACTTTGGTTTAATTATTTTATTTTAAAAAAAAAGAAAAACAAAAAAAACCTCCTCAAAATACAGATATAGACAAATTAAAAAAACTATCCTCATTTCTAGTGCAAATCATTGTTCAGTAGTGCGGTTACATTTGTTGTCAGATTTGTAGTTGCCTTTTGTATGCAGACTAGCTGCAACAGTATTTGTTACAGGGGACTTGGTGTGAGATTCTGCCTCCAAATCAAATAACCTTCTAGTGCAAAGCTTTTTCAAAGTGCAAAGCATGTCCAATAAGTTAGACACTACAATGACGTCAGTAATGGAACCAGTACATTTACTATCTCCAGTGATTCTCAAGTCTGTTGATCCATTGCCACAGTATTCTGTATGTCCATCCAGCAGCCTTTTTGGTCTGTTGTGACCAAGATGTTTCTCTTATGAACCGATATTTTTAGTCAGAGATGATGCACTCCGACGGGTCCTTGAGGAGACCTGTCTCTGTGTCTGGTGGTCCAGCTCAGAAATGTAGTGCTGGTTCTGGACATACATCAGACCACCAAAGGAGTCCACTATTCCATACAAGACTGCGAGGACACTCAGCGCCGTCCCAATAAAATACATCTTAAGGACGGCTGCCACCATGGCTCCAGTGGCAAAGGACAGTTTGGCTGCAAAAAACAAAACACACATTTTTAAGTTGTTCTTTGGGGGTTTTTAACAGTGTTTGGCAACCAGCTTATTAGGTGCATTATGGTATTTGTTAATATAGATTTATGGTGACTTTTGGAGCCATTTGCAAGTTTTTAACTCCAGACAGATAAGTAGATATTAACAATTTTACAAGTAGGTAGTCATCTGTGCCAAAAGACATCTGGTCAATATTGTTGGACAACTTCAAACATCCATACCACAGTAGACTTTGAAATGAATTTGTGCATCATATAATACATTTTCGTACAGTAAGTGGTAGAGGATTAAGTAGAAATCACATATGTATGCAGAAAACGAAAAACAGAAATCAGCAAGGAAGCTACAGTTACAGCCCACATCAACAGGAAGAACCTATTTGGTGAATTTACAGCCTGTTAAAAACGGACCTTCATGCATATGACTCCTATTGTTCCTACTTTCATTTTGCTTTTAAACGTCTAGGAATCTATTACTCTTCCAACAGCCAATGAACACCACATTTGTCACAACAGTCATTTGTAATTTTGGTGTCTACGTTGTGAACCGTGTTGACGAAATCGAGTTGAACCTGAAATGCATGTCTCTAAGAAAACGGTTTTAGAGCACATGGCGTCGGCAACGATGAAATAAGAGACCACACAGTTCGAATCTCGACATGCCGTTCTTCAGCCAGCAGTAGGCTACGGAAACACGGTCACATTATTTCGTAGTTGGTACAGTAACTTACCACAGGCTCGGCTTTCGCTCTCCTGGTTGTGTAGGCTCAAGTCGTTTCCAAAAACAAACAGCCACAGAGAAATCCGCAGATGTTTTCCGATCAGGTGTTGCAGACGGGTTTTCTCTTCTATATGCTCTTAGACACTCTTCATTACACTGAAACTGAATTCACACGGCGGCTGCTCTCTGTCAGCCTCTCTCCCCAAGCTGCTGCTGTGAGCTGAACATCAAGACACCCCGATGAAGCAAAAGTATAATGCGTAACAGTGACATCACGCTAGGCAGCCAGACTATTTCCTGAATCTTCACATAAAACGACCTGAGTAGATTTCAGGGATTCCCCCAGGGTTGTTATATGCTTAGTTTATACTCAAATAAATATATATGGTTTCATCCTTTTATTCAGTCAGAAATAAGTGCTTAGTCTGTGCTCTGTTGTTGTTGTTGTTGTTGTTGTTGTTTACTACTACACTAAAATGAGTACACCACACAGCTGGAAATGCTGTCCTGGGACTATCCAGGATTACACTGGTGTTATTTAGCCTATAACACCTGTGTCAAGTATTTACTGTAGATTTTATTCCCCAGAAGTGTGTTTCCAAGCCATCATACTTACATACAGAAATATTGAATATTTATCTATTTATTTGGCCTAAAATAAGTCAATTTTAAAGTTGATTAGTTTTTATTTTATTGTACAATGTAAATGCACATCAGGCTGCTAATTACCAGGAACATGACCTGAGTGCTGCCATGCTAGTTGTTATGTGAGGCTTTACAACAGTGCTTTGAGCTAATGCTAACATAATGAAATGTTTCCATATTTAGTTCAGCATAGTAGCATACTAACATTGTCAAATTGGAACTACCAGTAAACACAAAGTGGAGCTGTGACTAATGTGAATGTCATTTGTTTTGCAAGTATACTATTTTAGTCATGAACCAAATTTTTGGTAAAATTAACACTTTGACCTGATGACAATACTTGATGAAACGTTAAAGGGGCCGATGTTGAACATCACAGTCTGTTTACAGGTCTTAGGAATTACTAGCCTATTAAATAGGCCTATGTAAAAAAATTTGTAAAAATATTTACAAAGTTGCATAAAGTATTGTGACTCCTGGGGGAGCTGCACAAAGTCTGGTAAATCCCCTCAAGTGATGTCTCTTGAGTCGGGATCGGATGAGTCTAAGAACTACAAGTTTGAAAATGAAATAAAAATCGTGAGGTGAGGAAATAAAAATAAGTGAGCTTTTACTCTTCGACCACTCCTTGATGCTAGTGGCTTGCATCTGCATAAGCCACTACTAATATAACACACCCGCATCTCTGACAGAACTCTAGGCGGTCGAGTTACATTGTGGGTAATGTATTTTTGTGGGTTTAGATCAAGGAAGTAGCACGATATCTCTGCTTCTGATGATACTTTTTTTTTTTAGTCCAACAATGCTAGGAGTGCAATGCTTAATTCATCCTGCAAGGAACATGAATGTCTGAACCATAATTCATGACTGTCCAGTGGTTGTGGAAAAATTTCACCTAAAATTGCAAATGTCAACCTCATGGTGGAACTACAGAGGGAAAGTCAGGGCATTTCCCATGTCATCATCTTGGGACAGTGAACATTCAATCCAACAGTAATAGTTCAGTATTTAGTATTTTAGTCTGGACCAAAGTGGGAGCTGTTTTAAGTTGTGTATTGTGGGTTTAGTGTTTTAATTGTTTCTTTAACTGATTGTTATTTTGTTCAGTTAACAGTTAGTTTTTAGTGTTTTAGAGACTTAGTGCTAAGTTATCTCATGATAGAAATACCATATCTGACTATACTGGAAAATCCTGTTTTCACAATCAACCAAGAGGATTAGGAGCAAGATTGTATCTCAGTTTCACTTCTTTATTTATATGGCCATAAAAAGGGTGGCTTTTTAACATACCTTGATGGGCTCACTCAGTCCAGTTCCTAACACTTTATAAACTTGTTAGAAGACCTGTTGTCTTTTGCCAGAGATAAATAAATAAATAAACAGCAGATTTCCAGCTTATTAATGTGCCAGAGCGGAGATTCCAGACTTTCACTCTGGAAATGTCCCCATTCAGAAGAATGAGCAGAACAAAATAGCAGTGCTGATACATCTTTTTCATGTAGCCTAACAGTCATGATTTCACTTCCTCTGAGGTATGGCAAAGTCTTTGAGGAAACTCCAGCACAGAGAGCCACTAGTAGGCTACAGTTCACTGGAAGGATAATAGTCCCATTTGTGGGGCTGACTCTTAAATCAACACCAAACATTTGATATGAGGTATGAATCAAAAAGGTTAAGCATGCTGAAACATATTTACTCACACAAGCCAGCATAGTTGGAAATGAGTTCACAAACAACTCCCATTGTGCTTGAGTGTGATAATTCCTTTCCAGAGAACCATGTCTTATGATTTAATGAGGTTTAAAAAAAGAATGGATTTGCGTAACCAGCTTTTAGAGTCTGGGATTCTTCAATAACGGCCATTTTTTTCTCCCACAGCAACAACTGACAGGCCGCCAATAGATTACTCATCTACACACATGTATTAAATTCCTTTTGTGTTTCTATTACTGCCTGGAATTGAAAGAACTGACTCTGAAAAATACTACAGAACACTGAAAGTTTGGCAGTGCCAGTAAGAGATAAGCAAACAATAATGAGGCCAGGAGAAAGCACAAGACTCAGTGAATCAGAGGAAACACTCCATCCAATTGTTGTCTGGTCATCATCAAAAGTGAAGTAATGATCACAGCATGGTTTACGTTTACTTTTATTTACTGTAAATGACTGACTCAGAATGAAAAAATAACACAATACAATTAATGTAGTAATGACTTTTATTATCTCATACATGCTATCCATGGACTGGAGACAGATACTGATTTCCTTCCTGCAAGAATAGAGTTGATAGATACATGGCAGTGAAGAACAGTAAGAAAGCTGCCCTCAAAGGCATCAGGAAATTATAATGGTGTTTCGTGCAACAAAACATTGCATCCACAAGATGTCAGTGTGTGAAAATTAAGAACAGTCTCACATGGCTTCAGAGTTGGAGAGCAGTCTTGCATTTCTACATTTCAGTAAGTGGTAAAATTAAACACACTGAACACCTGGGCATCAGAAATTATTTTATATTGCAATATATTTAGTCTAATAATATAACATTCTTAACAGACTTGTAATACAGGAAAGGCACAGGTGTTAACCAATAACATTAATGAGCTAACATGCAATACCAGGACCCTGAAATTGAAGCAGATTAATATAATTTAGCCATCGTTAATCTTATTGTTTTCACATGCTTAAAATGCACATTACCTAAAATGCAACTTGTATAAAATCTGTTTTTAACAGCAGTAAAATGAGAGGTGTAATTATTAATAATTCGCCGCATTCCACTTTGAAAGCCCAGGTTTTGCGCACACTTGCATACTGTCATAGCTTACTGGGACATTAAAATGCATATGCTTTGACAAGTCTAAATGTCCCCTGTGAAAAAGGTTGATATCTTAGTAAGACATGCTGCACCACACCCACGGCCACGTCAGCGGTCTAAAACATCTTTTCCACTCAGCCAGGCTGTCACTTTAATTTGATCTTTTCACTCAACTTTACATTCAGTTTCAGTCACTAAACAAAAACTAAACAACCAACAAAATTTGATTGAGCATATAGTTTTATTAGCATTTGCTGCTATGTTTAAGTTTCACTCAAATTACTTTGTTTGTTTGTTTGTTTGTTTTATTCACCCCTTGTGTTTATTACATGGTTTGTCCAGCCGGCATAGGCCTACTGTTGGTCATTCTGAGGTCAGTTATGGTCACTCAGTTCTGCTTCAGTATGTTTTTCATAATCTGAAACCTGTGTTGTGTGTTTTGCTGCTAATTAGACATCATTACCAAATATAAAGGTGTTTCTTATCAATGATGATACCCAGCTATATATCTCCTTTAAGCCTTGTAATAATAACAAGTTGACTGCACTCAACATGACTGACTGCCATAAAGAACTGAATGACTTTGATAACAACTGTAAAATGACAACATTTTACAACTTCACACAGACAAGACTCAGGTCCTTATTAATGCTTTTGACACCATAGCTCCCATGATCCCTCAGCGTATTGGGTCACTTTCATCAACTGTAACGTAAAACCTCAGGAATCTTGGTGTTATGTTTGAACAATCTATTTACTTTGATTAATATATCAAATCTTTGACCCGTTCTTTCATTTAGTGGTGCTAATTAGCAGAGTTTCAGGAGCGGGACCACACATAAAGCATGTCATCGCCAGCATTTCCATAAATACCCACACGTCCTAAGTCCTCCCCTTTGCCCTCATATCCTGCATCCCTCCCTCCCACCCCTTTCTCTGTCCTTCCTCCTCTCCATAGGTTTATAGGGGGTCCGTCGTGCCCGGGTGCTACGGCGGATTTCCCTATCGTAGCTTCCCCACAACGCTTTCTAATGTCTATTAAGCTACTGCAAGCTTCATACATCTTCTGTTCGTTACTCAATAAATCATTTAATCATACCTAACCATACAGTCTACAAATGGACCAGAATGCTGCTGCAAGTCTGTTAACCAGGTCTAGCAGGACAAGTCACATCACACCCATCCCATGACATTGGCTCCCTCTCAGGTTCAGTTAAGGTGCTTGTTTTTACATATAGAGCATGGTCAGGCACCTGGGTATATTTCCGATAAGCTTCTCCCGGAAATCACCACTAGGCCACTTAGGTCTTCAACTAACATTCACACACATTCATACACTGGCGGAACAGCCGCCAGGGGCAAATCGGGGTTCAGTATCTTGCCCAAGGACACTTCGACACGCCAGGGATCGAACCGCCGACCTTCCGATTAACGGCCAACCCGCTCTACCTCCAAACTGCTTGTAAAGCACTTTGTTCTGTCAAAGTTGCTATAATAAAAAAACTTCACTTACTTACCTAATGGTGAGTAAGTATGTGACAGGTGATGGTGGCCCAACTCCAAATTTGCCCTGGGGTTTTTTGTTTGTAACTCAGACTTTTACTTTCTCTGACTTTAGAAAGCACTTACCACAACCACATTAACCAACAGCTTTGACAGGCTATGTAGTACTCCCAATGTGTAGTAAATTGAAATTGATGTGTAAAATTGGAGTTTGACTTCAGTATTGTGTCTCTATTTCCCGTGGTTGCTTCTTTTCGTATAGCACTTTGTTAAAGTTTTTTTTGTGGAATTCTTTGTGGATGGTGTTGTAAGGTGTTGCATATTGAAAAGCTCTGACAAAAAATTTTGATTTTGGAATATACATAAAATAAATGACTTGACTGTATCATAAGAGCAGCAAGCTGAAATGGTGCACATTATCATGGTTCTTATTCACTGTCCTTTTTCTACTTATATGAAAACAATTAATAAAAAGAGATGACGCCTATCTAAAAATGACTGTAGAAATTACAGTAAAATAAAAAACTTGAAATCTGATTAACTGTTACTTACAGGAGGACATTATACCTGTCTTTTAAAAACATCAAATGATAGAAATGGAGGCCTGCACTGTATCAAAGTAGTGTGATGTGAAATGAATTACAACTCTATGGTAGATTCAGATAACCTGATAAATGTTCTTCTGTTAGGAATGGTTACCCTTGTGTTGAATCTCATGACTCTGATTTGTCTCAGACAGTCAATGAGTAGCCACACTCACTGCACATGACATTCATTATGACAAATGTAATTGAATGAGATGAGGGACCATGCAAAACCTGAGGACATGCACATGTGAAATTAAGAGTGGAGTCCTCCCATCACTTTTGCATGAGACACTAACCCTTTAATGCCATAGATTACATGATTTTAAGGTACTACAGCATCAGTGGTCTACATTCATCTCACCAATACATTCAGATCAGATGTATATACACTTACTAAAACTCAGTTTCCTCATTTGTTATCTTCATTGTGTGGGTGAGGGGTTTCCATTACCATGTGTTAGCAATGAATGCGAGTTTAAGTGGGGGACTTACTAGAGCCTCAGAGGACAGGCTAAGAGGATTTTCCATCTTAACGTCTCACCAACTGTCACAAACAGTCAAGTCACCTGGAGGTGATCCCTTTGAGAAGAGTGACGGCCCCCCTGGTGTATATGTGTATGTGTGGAGGGGAATCCTTTCCACTGGCTAAAATGTCCGAAAGTTTCACACAAAACCAAAAAACAATGGATGAGTTGACACATTCCCCACATTACATACCACATGCACATCCCGCTAAAGGCCCAAGTTCACACTTTTCTGATGTCAAAAAGAACCAGTTTGGCTTGTGAAAGGAATGGAGCTGTTTGTAAGAATATGGTGCAGATCATAAGGGATATTCTTTAGAAAACAAAATGCTTAGAAAAATCATTTAGCGTGATTATGTCACACTCGCACGCAGCGTTAAGGTACATGTTGTGTTAGACTTAGGGTCTAACCTCGGCCTCTGACTTTTTTCAGGAAGTGGAGTGGTTCCGCCAGAGCTTATTTTCATGCAAACTTGTTTTGTTTAGCCCCAGTTTTACTTACCTATAGATTAGAAACTGAAGTTTTATGTGTGGCCTACACAAAGCATAAGAAGAAATACAAATTCACACCCGCAGATCCTAGTGTGAGGAGTTAACTTTGTCAAGTCTGCACTTGTAGAAGACAGTCTCTTTGTGCCAAATGTTTCAAGAAATACTATGTTTGCTGTATGTATTTGGTTTTAGAAGATCCCAGTGAGACAAATAAAAATAACACCACAGAGATGATCTTGCTGTTTGGACTGTCAAAACATGTTGCTCTCTTTGTAAAGCTCGTCTCTAGTCCTGCTCGTTCTAATTCTGAAATCCTCTTTGCAAAAGTGCCACTGATAGAAAGCAGGATTAAACCATCGAGGAGAGGCAGCAAGATACAGAGAGAGCTTCATGGAGCACTCAGCAGGACAATACCACTCACTCCATTCAAGTTGTAGAGAAACGCTCAGGGCAATAACTGCTTTATCCCATATGTAAGTACTTAAAAGGACTGTACAGCGCTCACCTACCCTTTCCACAACCCTCTGCCTTCATGACAGAAAATCTCATCCAATATTTCAAAGACATCGACAACAGCCTCTCCACAACAACGCCCTGCTGCTGGCATCATTTCCACAGCGACACCCTCTCAGTGGGAGAATCTCCTAGGTGACGCCCTCTATTGACACGCCTAGAGGTGGCTGGTGCCTTTTTGTAGGCAGGTGCATCCTGTGCAGAGGCATACGGAGTTGCCTGACACAGGTCTTTTTTTTTTTTTTCTCTCCATGGGAACAACTTTGCGCCTCTATATCCAGTCTGGAAGACAGCAGCAGAGTAAATAGAGCAGACACTGGAATTCAGATAAGAATATTTAGAAACAAATTAAGTTTTGACCCAACTTTCAGCTGTTGGATATTTTCACTGACTTAAAGTTTAAAGCTGGAAAGGAAGGCTAAAGGGCTAGTGAATTCAGAGACTCCCCTTTGACGGACGATGGAGGGATATGGTTATGAGCACTTTGGTGCAGATGGAGCGAGGAAGAGCCCACAGGTGGATTATCGGAGAATTGTGGGAGACACTCAGCTCCCACATACCAATGTTTCATCCCGGGAAGGTGAACATTATGTCCGACAAACCTCCCATGGCCATGGACATGAAACTGCAGCCCAGCGATACAGCGCCACACGCATCCAGGCCGGTCTAGGCCCAGAGAGGTGAGTTACTGGAAAAGTATATGGAGAATAAGCCACCTTTAGGTATAACTCAAGCAGTGTTTAGATTAAAATACATCCATTTGTTTTATCTTCACAGAATGTTATTGCTCATTTGCCTCCAGTAGAATTAATTTCTGTGCGAGAGTTCTGCAGAAATGTTGAATAAAAGGTCAAAAACCTTTTCCAAGATTGAAAGATAGAGGATTGTGTTTGATTTTAAAGAGACATGCTCAAGTGCAAAAGCAAGACTTTTAATGGACTCTGCAGAAATAGAAGAATGCCACCATAATTTCAACCCTCAATGTCAATATTCAATGTGAAATAAAATTACAATGTGATGTCAGTCCTCTAGCTTTTGGGCTTTACTCTCCCCGGTTGTGCCTTCATAAGGTTGCACATGTAAATTAACTTCATGCAGTCGGGTCAGTTTACATGTCCACACACACTTGTATTTAGATCAGTTTGCAAATGCCCTTGAAGTTGAATCCCTTGCTTTGGATGATACACTTCATTTTTGAGTTGTTTGAAGGCCCTGTGGATAATGTGTTTGGATTATGAGCAGATACTAAAACAACAAACAATTGCTAGTTAACAGTTCCTATTTTTAACATGGCCCTTCTGTCTCTTGTGACAGTTCTGCGACACAACATCAAGGCAGGAGTGAGCAGCATGCTGCAGGGGGAGGATAAACAAGGCTGAATCAACTGCTCAGAATAGCTACAGTGCATAAAGGAACCACTGACCCATATCTGCAATGACCCACATTTAATTTGACACAAACACAGAGTGGGAAACACATCCCCCTGAGTCACCTTTGCAGACATATCTAACAACCTAAGATTAATATAGAACAAGAGAGGACTGTGAAGCATTTGGGTTACAGGGAAGACCATGTGGTTCTCTATTGTATTCAGTACCTGATATGTAAAGTCAGTAAAACATCTCTGCTAGAAGAAATGATGACATATGATGCCATCTTTAGCAGCACTATCACAAATCCTACACAATATTAGCAACAAATTTGCCTGCTTCTGCATTGGCTGTGTATCAAATTGCAAGATTGTTTAAGGTAACTGCACACAGATGAAGACAGACTGCTGGACTTGGATAACTATAATAAATACAAAAATAGTAAAAATAGCTTTTGGTGTAGTTAAAGTCTTAAATGTGAGACTAATGATGTCTCTCCTTTTTTAGCAGCCGATACGGCAAAACCTTTATTGGTAGTGAAACATTTTAATTTATGAACAGAGATTTTCTGTCAGCATCTCATGCCAACAATTTATAATGCGGACAGCTCGATGACAATAGCAGCATGCTGACATTCTGTCAAGTGATGTGAACATGCATGTGTGTGCGCTGCATGCTGGAAAGTCTGTATGTGCGGTTTTATGTTATTGGTAATGCTTTTTACATGTATTCTTAAAATACCACTGCTCAATTAATAAAATGTTACCCATTAGATTTCACAATAATTAAATAGGCTTTAAAACATAGGTTCTCATTTTAACCCATGTCATTCTCTTTGGTGGCTAAAATAGATCTTTCTCCTATACAGTTGAACTTGCTTTTGTTTCCTACACAACGCTTGAAATAGCTATAATACTAGGATGCACAATTTATGAGGCAAGTCCTCCTCAAATGCCGTTTCTCATGGCCCAGGGTGCTAAAAAGAAAGTCACAATAATTCAACTTACAAGACAAGACACCATACAACACAACACAGTAACTGAAACTAGACGAGACAAAGCTGATCTATTACTATAAGGGGGACTGCATTATAAAGTGTGTAGTGGAACAGGAGTCGGTATTGGAACTAAAAAAGAGACAGTGAATTTGATCAACATCAAGATTTTGTGTTCCTTAACATAAGAATAAGGAATGATATGTGAAAAGTATTTTGCTTAAGAGGGCACATGCAGCCTGAGCTACAGTATGTTACATGTGGCTTTTCAGCACACCTCTTACAACTGTTATGTCAATAAAATGTGGTTGGTGCTGGCTTTTCACACTTAATCCAGTTTACATGATTTACATGTGACCATAATTGACAGTGCAGTCCAAGTTAAGGAAAATTAAGGCGTAAAAGTTTTGATTTTGGGAAGGCGATCGATGCACACGTGCATTTGACAATAGGTCTGAGCGAGTTGCTTAGTCACATGATTTCCTATTTCAAAGTGTTAAAATTCATGGCCATACGCTGTCAGGGATTACCAATCAACCCTGTACATTGACCTAACTCTGACAAGCATATGTTTAGCAAACAACATGAGGATGTATTACAATAAACACATCAATAAACTAGTGACTAAATGAAAAGATAAACTGAAACTGCCAAAGCAGAGTGATAAAGGAAGAACTCAGATCCTTTACTTTAGTCAGATCAGGCACAGTCCAAACAAAAGTACTCCATCACAAGTAAAAGTCTTGTATTCAAAATGTTACTTGAGTAAAAGTACCTTACTATTATCAACAGAATGTACTTAAAATATCTGAAGTACTCATTATGCAGCAATATGGCCCCTCTCAGTGTTGTGTTATTTATTATAATACTGGATTACTATTATAGTTTAACATATGAGCAGTTTTTTAATGCGGCTGTTGGGTAAATATGTGACAAAGCATATTATTTTATAAAGTATCTGGTGCTCAGAAGAAACTATCTGGTGCTCAAGAGAATTTTTTATTTTTATTTTGCCCATGTCCCCTTAGGGGCTTTGAGAATGGAAAATCTTAATATGGAAAATACATAATTGAAACTTAATATGTGTAGTGGAGTGAAACCACAATATTTCCATTTTGAAATGTAGTTTAGGGATAAAGAAGCATTATGTAAGGAATCGAGTAAAGTAGTCTACCACAAAACTGTTACCTAAGTACAGTACAGTGACCTTTCATCTCTGCCGAAGCAGCTTTCAAAACTACCAACGCTAAAATTATTTAGAATCAAAGTGGAGTAAGAGTAATTAGAGTATTTATGTCCAAGCATGGCCCATGAACGCGAATCCCTCTTGTTGCACCCCTTTCGTTCCACTATTGGTGCTGATTTCACAGTTGCAAAACGCAGAGGGTTAAACACGCCTCTGTGATGAGAGGGGATGTGGCGCTGCTAGTACATAACACCAACACGCATTGGGTCTGTCTGCTGCGACAGGCGAGCACTTCTGATTGACTTTACTGTTTCCCTGACTCTCACATCTTGGAGCCACGGAAGACCATTTTTTTCATCGAGGTAGAAGGAATCGCTGTGCCTACTATCGCTTTTTTTTAGCCTGATTTCTGTGTAGCATCACAGCTGGAAAGTTGCTTCCCTTTACTCAACGTGGGCATCAGCTCAATAAGGTAGTTAGCTAGCTAATGGTAACGTTATTATTCTATCTAGGAAAATGTGTTGGGAGTTCACGCTGGCTAAGAAGCTACGTAGTTCAAAACACTTTATTAACGTTACCTGTTTAAAGATGGAGAACCTTGCTTTAAAGTGTCGGAGGCGTTTTCCGTAGGTGAAGCCAACACAATGAAGTCGCTAATGCTAAATGCTAACGGTTGCTTCCACATGTCTGCAAGTGTAACGTCAACGTAGTCTGGACGCAGCTCATGTCTGTTCTGCCAAAAGTTCAGTCTCCTGCACAATAATGGATAATTAATAACGTTACATCAGTAGTAATTGGGACATTTTTATAGTATCGTTAATGTGGTGGAGTGTAACGTTACCTAAGTTATATATTTATGCTGATCTACATTTTAATGAGGTAACGTTAGCTTAACATCCAAATTGTAGTTAACGTTATAACTTAGTAACATTAGCAACATTATGTAAGTTAGCGTTCACATAACGTTACTAGCTAACGTTCATAGCTATGAAAATATAAGCGACTGCTTAAATGAGACACAACGCGGAACTTTAACGTTATATTTGGTAACGTGTGTATTCTTTGTGTGCACTTTGACTAATGTAACTTAAGTTAAATGATTTAACGTTACACGAGGTCTTACTTAACTTGCCTGTTATCGTTAAGCTAAATTAACTACATCACTGTTTGTTAATAGTTTAAGTACCAGCCGTATTGCCAGATGGTATTTCCAATCCTCCAAACGGCTTGCTAATATTACAGGTAACGTTAATTATTCTTGCCCATAACCTAACGTTAGGCGAATAGCGTTAATGGTCAAACTGGTTGTTGTGGTGACTGTATTATGTAAACAGACATTTTGTAACTTAGTGTTTCGTGTGGTTAAATTATAAACATGTTCATTTTATGGTATTTAAGTTACTGGGAAGCATTCATGAAAATGCTGGATAAAACGTCAGTCACATCTAGCATGGAGCCTGGAGGCAACACCAAACTCCCTTCAAAATTCTGCCAAAATAGTGTTGCCCCTGTTCTCAAAACGGCGTTATACAGGGAATAAACATTTTGGCTCATATACAGTATGAAAGGAGCCTCTCCTCAAATCGGCGTGTATTGAACTCTCAAAAGATAAGTTATTGTTATAAAATGTCAATTTTTACTGTTGTGCTGCTTTGTTGAAATGCCGGTTTCTAAATCGGTGATGGTTGGCCAGGAATGGACTGAGGAGAAAGAAAGATGCGGCCTAACATGGATGCTAGCATGGTCAATGTAACACGGATCAGTAGCAGCAAGGATGCTGCTTTATCGCTTTACTGTATAAACAACAAAGACAGTTCTGAAGTAACGTTAGCTTATTTTTAGCACTACGGGTGTGATGTGCAAGCAAGCTACTGTTTGCTAGCTACTGATATTGTAATGTAGGTCACCAGGCCAGTAACTTTACGGCTTAAGTCGGCTCAGTAAGCTGAGAATATTGTTATTATTTGGACTCCTTTTTCATTTTAGATGCTTTTACGTGATTCACCTTTTTAAAATTGAAAGCGTGTAGTAATGGTTCAGTTAAATGTTAGTGAGTCACCCTGCCAAATTTTGCTTCACATGCGGTCGTCCGGGGTGAAGTTTGACATTCGGTTTTCTGTTAACGTTTCAGTAGCTAGTAACCTAGATTTCTCCCAGATTTGGTATATGTTTGCGCTTTGCTTTGATCAACTCAAAGTCACCATAAATGATGCAGTTGAGAGCACACACAAATTCATTTCTGTCCAATCGCCTGCCACTATAGGCGGGGATAGGGACCATCTTAAAAGTGCAATAAGATCTATTTCAATCTTTAATAACTTTTGTTTTGTTTTTCAACGTAAAAATTTCAAAACACTGCCTTTCATAGAGAGTGATCACCATTAAACATCTCATACCTGTGAGTTTGTACAAACAAAAGAAGAACAACTATATTTTCTTAATTATGCCCATTTGCAAAGTAGTAATTTCAATAGTTTGCTCATTTATCTATATGTTGACATCAAACCAGCTCATGTGTCTTGGACATCTTGCAACTTTCACACCTGTCTGTTTGTGAAAAGCACTAAGGAAATCCCTTAAAACCTTTATCACTGACCTATTGCCTAAAATATGAATATTTGTGTTTAGGCAGTATGTCACTGATAATGGTGTTAAGGGATTTCCTGAGAAGGCCTCTAACTGTAGCGACAGGTGCATAGGACAGACATTCAGTTTTTTGCACTCTCAGCTGAATTGACATTTTTGGTGATTATGAGTGGATCAATACTGTCTGCCTAAATTAGCTCTCCAACATATCCCAAAATTAGGAGAAATTGAGATGTTAACAGCCACGAAAACCGGCGAAAGTCAAATGTTAAACTAACTTCACCTTCGCATGCAGTCGTGTGGGGAAAGTTACAGCACTGTTGTCATTTGCTTTGTGCGCTCAATTTTATGTTTTAAAAAATAATAGTTCAGTGTTTTAGATGCAGAGACATATGTGATCTGTCTACAGGTATTATCACCCTAACGTTGGACTAATAGTGTGAATGTTCATTTCATGGTATGTATTTAATTTAATGAAGGTTAACCTTCGCATGCCTGAAAATGTTGGATATAATGTTAGTCAAAACTGGCATGAAACCTGACTTATGCCTAAAGGCAACTCCAAACTAACTTTAAAACTATTGTTTCCTTTTTTCTCAAAATGCGTTATATTGGGTAGAAAAATATTTTAGATATTAGTGCTGGGCAGTGATTAAAATTTTTAATCGCGATTAATCGCATTGTTATGCGCAAAATTGAATAATGAATTCTAAAGTAGTGTATTGCGCACTTTTAATTTAAATGTACTGCTATACACTTTAAACAAATAAGGGCTTTTTAACCAGCAGGTTACCTTTTAACACAGTAGCAATAAAATACTTATTGTAAATCTCAACTTACTAAACAGTTTATGTTCAGTAGCAAGTGTCTCTGTTAGAGTGAGATGAAGTGGTCGCATCACGCACACGCCCGCCCGCTGCCAAAGTTGAATTATCTTGAACTTTTTGTACGTGCCGCGCAGTACAAATCAATTCTCGCTGTTTGTGAATTTCCAGAATCTATTACTGTTTACTAAGTAGTAGGGCTGGGCATGTTACGTAACACATGAATTAATTAACGCAGACAATTTTAGCTCACGTTAACACAGTTTATAGTATTATTGTTGTAATTGCAAATCACCCAACCAAACAAGCAGCGGAGAGAGGCCGACATCTTCCCCAATACTTATCATTATGCAGTGTGTAGCTATCCACTAAAGCTATGGCATTTGTTGGCTTGTCTTGCTTTTGTGTATCTACTTCTTCCACACGCTGCATCCAGCGTATTCTGCCGAAGCCTCCCTCCGCTGCTTGTTTGGGTGGGTGATATGCAGGCTGATCAACATCCTACCCCTCCTGTGACCCATGCTTTGACTGTATGTGTATTCAGAGCCAGTGAGAAACAGACTTTCAAAATAATAATAATAACTGCGTTAACGTGCGATAAAATAATTGTCGGCGTTACTTAATTAATACGTTACCGCAATAATTACGTGTTAAATTGCCCAGCCCTAGATCATATACTTTCTAAATAGAGGCACTCGTCAATTCTGCATGCATTCGGCTCTCAAATGATCAGTTATTGTAATAAAATGGCAACTTTTACTGCTTGGTTGATATGTCAGTTTCTAAATCAGTGATGGTTTGCCAGGTATGGACTGAGGCAAGAGAGAGTTGTGGTCTAACATGGATACTAGCATGGATAATGGAGCATGAATGATCAGCAGCAAGGATGCTGTGTTGCTGCATTATAGCATAGTATTTAGCACTACAGGTGCAAGCAGCTAATGATAATTTGATGTAGGTCACCAGGCGAGTAACTAGACTTTACCGCTCAAGTCGAGAGAATATTGTGTATTTCTTGGGCCACCATATTTAATTAATATTTACGATCGGTCTCTGTTCCATGTGGTTAAATTATAAACGTTAGACCAGTACGTTCCGTTTGTTTCCCAGAACATCACAGTATGACTTCTATGACTGAGTTTTTGTGACCTAATGTTACTTAATGGTAGTTTTGACTTGTAGTAAAATAATGTCTCTTTAAAAGTCTATAACTTTGTTACAAGTTTATAATTTGTTTATTAATGGACTGTTTTTGTAAACAGAGGAACCTGTTTTCATCTTGTACCTGCCACGCAGGCCACTGACTTAAGGCTGCCTGGAGAATGTTGATGTTGTAGTGTTACAGTTGACTGAAGTTGCCTTTCCTTATCATTTTACAGCATGGCGGATTTCTTAATCAGTGGTGGTACAGGCTATGTCCCTGAAGATGGGCTCTCAGCTCAGCAGCTCTTCTCGATCGGAGATGGCCTTACATACAAGTAAGTTTCCCTGCATCACAAACTTTGATAAATAAGATTTTCGGACAAACATAAGTAATTAAATTCATTCAAAGTAAGGTATCCTAATTTTTGAAACCTCACCTTCGCGCAGTGGTGGTTGACATGTACGCAGCAGTGCTTTGTAATGGCCAACACATTTTGAACCAGCAGATCTGACCAACCGTGCGTTGTCTCCGATGGTCATACGGCTGAAGAGCTATGCTCTAAAGGAGATGGGTTGACTTACAAGTGAGTAAAACAGTCCTCTTCAAACTGTTTTGAAACTGTGCTTTTAAAAATCCTGTCCCTCCAAATAGTGAATTCATACGGAGGAAGCAAATTAACGCACCTTTAAAGCACCTTTACCTTGACTGAAACAAACCATGCCAAAATCTCAGTCTGGTGTCATGAAAGTGCATGATTGCAGAAGATAAATGGAAGGCTTGTTGCACTGATCAACCTGATCTTGGTCATGGGGATCAAATTTGCTTCCAGTGGACATAATTGCATTATTTACTTCAACTAATCATCATAGCGCACGACCCGTTCAGTGAATGCAGCATGCGCGATAGATCAGTTCACAGCCCCTTTTTTTTTATTTTTTATTTTTATTTTTTATTTTTATTTTTTATTCTTTCTTTTACAAATATTTAGCTTTGATAAAACTTAGAGATGCACCGATCGATCGGCTGGTAACTGGAATTGGCACAGTATCCCGGGTTGGTAAGTGTCGCATATCTGATCCTGTGCTGGTCAAATATACCTATATACTGCAACGTATGATGATTCACGTCATGCACACAGCAGCACAGACAGTAACTGACTATTGTCACAGCCTGACACATTAAAACTTGTCATCAGTATGCTCGCAATTTGTAATATCTAAGACCAGAATAAGCCGCGTTTTCTCCACACAGACTTTACTCGGGCGGACTGCCTAGGGATATTAATGGTACTCACAGTACGCTCTTTTTGGTGACCCATTTTAGCACTTTGCAGAGAAACGAAGAGAGACACGTTTTCTGGTATTACGTTAGAAGACTCAGCGGATATATTACAAGCACGAGCAGAGAACACACCTGTTGGTGCCGATGTCATTCAGTTCCACATTGGTCTTGATCGTTTCGATAGGTGACATTAACAACTAGCCTCCTCCCCACACAACTCACCTGCACGTGGAGGAGTCCACAATTAATTCACCTTGTGAAAACGTAATTGTGGGTGAAAAAGTCCCAAATGCGAGTTGTGTCTTTTGGTTGACTTTATAAAACCTGATGAAGAAAGTCAACACAGCAGGCACATACAGGGAGGAAGGTGTGTGCATGTACTGTGCAAGTAGTTTGTGAGAAAACACTAAAATAAGGTGGAGAATTAAGTAGAATTGAAATGGTGAGGTAAGAAATTACCTACTTGAAAAGGATAGTATATTCTTTGAAATAAAATATACCACCACCAGCACCACAGTTAGACTGGGGAAACACTGAGTGTTATGTTGCAATTCATTTATAGTTAGATTTGTTAAAAAATGCTCTGCTCAGTATCCTAACCTGGATCACATGCAGTTATGGAGAAAATGTAAAAGTCATTTTATAGTCATTGTTTTATTATGAACTTACAATTAAGTGGAACCTAGAGAAAATAGCCAGCGCTTGTGCTGGTGCTAATGGGATTTAAAGAAAGAGAATTGTTCATTTAAAAAAAAAAAAATCCAAAAAATGTTTTTGTACGCTGTCAGTTATAGTTCTTGGAAATAAAATCAGAATTGACAGGTCCGACTTTAAAGGGAAAAAAAATTAAATAAATAAGAAAGTGGAATCGGTGCATCTCTAATAAAACTACTGATTAAGCAATAATTTGTCACCTCTTAGTTAACTACAATCAGCTCTGGTAAGAATTCTGGTGGCAAACAAGTAATGCTTTGTATTTGAACTCATGGTGCATTTTAACAGAAATGTTTTTCTTTTATTAATCCTTTTGATTGCCCTTTTACATCTTTAATCATGAATAACAAGAAGCAAAGTTTTGTGCAACTGAATTGGAGTGGTTGTTGGACACTTACACGAAGCATGTAATTTCCTCTTAACTTGCATTTTTGCTTGTAAAACCTCAAAGTCCAGTAGTGCTTTACCTCTTGAATATGTTTGACACTGCAATTAATGTTTAAGATGCCCCCTCAGCACTCCCTGAAAGACGATTGGTTCATGTATTATTTGGGCTGGAAAATAAAACAGTAACAATAATTATCACAATATAATCTTTTTTCTGTAACAATATAACAAATGTTTGATTTTATTCACCTAAATCATACACAAATTACAGGGTTTTTTTTTAATTAAGATGTTAATTTGTTGAAGAAAAAGGACTGAAAAAAGCTTTTACTTAATTTTAATCATGCATATTTGTTGACAAAGATTTCATTATAATTGTTTTGAATGTTATACCTCAGATTTGTGAAGTGATCCACTGTTTGGCATCAAGTGTTGACCATAAAGAAGAGTTTAAACTACAATTAACCACCAGTTTTTTTTCAACTTTCACTCAGGAGCAAAAATCAGCCTTTAAACTTGAAAGAAGTAACGATTTGACACTTATAGTGATAGTTATCGATATCGAAAGATATGAAACATTTTATCGTGGTAACATTTTTGGCCATATGGTCCAGCCGTATGTATTATTCTATATGATATAAATGGTAGATTATTGTCCACTGCATCATCACCATCATCTGCACAAAGTATTTGATGTAAGTACTTCAACCTAAGTTGGAATGATTTATCAGCTTAAAATCAACCAGTTCTTTGCTCTAATCCTGCTACTCCTGCTTTACAGAATCTAATTGAATAGAAAACGTAATCGTGTTTGAGTGTCCGCGTGTGATTGAATGACCTGTAATGAGGCGCGTCACGACCAAAGGAAAGTTTTTGCACATGATCTCCTGAACCGACATCATGTGGGTTGCAGGGGGAATTTAGCTGGATGGGGTTGGTTTCAGGATTGAGTCTGCATCACTCTTTTCAAGCCGTGTGACAAATACAGGTAATAGTGTTAGGGTTTTAACTTGTACTTGAAGTTTTCTTTGATGCAAATTAAAAAATTTAACTTCCCTCCACATCTTCTGATATAAATCTGAGCGCCCCCAATGACTTCATCAACACTTACCAGTGCGTTTAACTTGTGCTGGATCGAAGAATACAATCAAGCAGGATTTTGCTGGTTGATCTATTTAGTTTTATTTATGTTGGTTTACTGGTTGGAGGGAAAAGAAAATAGCCACCTACCCAGAGAAGGTGAGATACAGACACAGGAAGGCACCAACAGCTTTGTGAGAGTAACGGCTTCCTGCAGTATTGTGACCTTCAACCAGGTGCAGAAAGTTTGTCAAGAGACGTTGAATATGACTTTTTAGCTGTTAACTACACATTATGAGGCAACGTGATGAACTGTATTTCATACAAAATACCATAAAATGTTTCATACCTCCTAAACGCTTAAGGGCAAGTTACTTGGCAAACCTGAAACTGCTACCCTTTAATCATAATTTAATATGAACCACATTCCATTGCCTCGAAGGTGAGAGCACATTGATGTTACACTAAAGACCGAGCTAAGGTAGCAAATAAATTCCTGGACGTAACTGTAGTGAAATAACCTGGTAGTGTCTTTTCACATGAACCAAAAACAGTGATGTGAGTCAGACACAAAGATGTTAGGTATGTTAAGTATAGGAATCTGCACAAGCAGGGCAAGACCAGTTGTGGTTTTGGTTGTACTTTGAAACATTCCCCGCTCAACGTTAGGCATTTGTCTACATTTAACATGAAAACCATACTAAGGCATCACCAAGCCAGTGTTTTTACAATTCAAAGCCAACACAATGAGCTCTTGTGTAGTGCTGGACCTGAGTCAGTAAGTGCACTCTCTGTACTGGAGCTGAGGTTTGTGGCTGCTGCTAAATGCTAGCAGCTGTCTGCTGGACTTCCTGCTTGTCCCTACGTTGATGTTTGTGGGTGTTTGGGCTCTAACGTAATTGGGGGGGGGGACAGGACTCCTCCCTTGCAGCGTCTCATCTAGTGTGACCTTCCTTTTCCCCGCCTACACTGAGGCAGCAGAGATCTGTTAGCAGGTCAGCTCTCTACCTTCATTCTTAACTCTCATTTAGACGTGGTTATGTCCACCTGTACTGCTCGCCATCTGCCTAATGTACATACTCTCCCTCTACAGTTTCCCCTCCAGTTTTCTCTAACATCCATGTGGCATACAAAGCTTCCCTTATTCCTCCATCTTTCCATCTCTCCCCTGCCTGTTTTTACACCCATCTGTAAAAACCACAAAATACATACAGATTCTGGTTGGAAAAATAAACACCATTCCTGTGTCTAGCTCTCGCTCCCTGACTCATCTCGTTCTACCTCTCATTGTGTATACAGGCCAAGAGCAGAAAGAGGTCCACTGTAGATTCTTAACAAGTACAGGACGCACCTAGCTACACTCTGTACTCAGCCACTTGGCAATAATTTGGGAACCATGGAGAGACGTAAGAGTAACTAACAATAAATGTGGCATTGCCTAGTTGAAATATTTTACCAGAAGAAAATGAGTAGAAAGAGATTTTAAGGTCTAACAAATATTGAATTCAAAGGTTAATTGACATTCTTTTGATTTTGATATGATCTTATCCGTGTTTACCCAGTTATCAGTTTTATAACACAATCTTGTTCAGTTGTACTCAGATTTGATTGCTTTTCAATTCACCTTGTTTACAGTGAGCTACTGTTAATGTAGGAACACATTTTCAGTCCTTTGCATTGCTTGGAGATATTTTCCAGAATTTATTACAACTATTGGACATTCATATTGGTTTAAACATGAGGAGCCCTTTTATCTTCTATTTTGATGCAGCGTGTATGGGCGCTTTAAACCGCTCTGCTAAGTTGCAATAGCCTCTTACTTTGCATTTTGTTTATGTCTTTCAGTGATTTCCTGATTTTACCTGGCTTTATCGACTTTACCTCAGATGAAGTGGTGAGTACGTATATGTGTGACAGACATATTTGAGAGTACACAAGGTCATGCAGGGTCTGTGTATGCAGTGTTTCAGGAGATTGTTGCAAGTAACTGTCACAACTGGATATTTTCAAGGACAAGCCAATCATTGCTACAGTTTCTTCAACACCCCCTCATGATGATTAACGTACAACTAAGCAGTGTCAGCAGACTGTTCTTTGCAGAGCCACTTTGTAAACCATCAGCCTTATTACTTTTTTTTCACTTCACTCCAGACCTCAACCTCCATTTTATAGTCTTGGCTTTTACAAAAAGTCTTGTTTTTTTTTTGCCCATTTAAAACCGTCTGCATCATTTCTTCTCTCTCTGCCGCCTCGCTATTTTTACCCATTGTGGTCACCCACTGGCTGCTCCCTCACTCTTGTGTTTACATTTGTGTCTGGTCGGTTGCTCATGCACCCCTCTCAGCAGCTGACAGGAGAGTTAATCTCCGGGCTTTAGATGAAATCCCTCTTCTCTGCTTCGTCCATCTGAGAAGGCTTTAATTTAATTGATATCTCTTATCTCTCCGTGTTGCCTTCAGAGTTAAAGAATGCTCTTGTTGCTGTGTGAGATGCTTGACTGCCTCGCCACGTTGTCATGGGTTAGTTGTCTCCACAGAGTCTTGGTCTCGCCATAGTTTTTCCACTGGATACTGGGCCTATTCAAGCTTGAATAACACAAATGCTTCCACATTTGGCCTCAGTCACAACTGTGAATGCAGTAGTTCACACAGTGACTCAGTAAATCGGACTCAAATTTGTAATATATGTTCTGGCTTTTGTGCAATCCATTAGAAACATGAAGAGGGGCCACAGTGCGTAGAACAGTTGTGGGAAATTCAGGCTTGTGATGTTGTTGACGTTCTTTCCCAACTCTCAGTTGAATTTAGCAGGTTAGTGCAGTTGTGCTCCCTAAATGGAGAAGTGGTGTTGATTACTTTTACCTTCACCGTGAACCGCTGAGAAAAGCCTCCCAAGTTTATGTCTGTCTCAGATAAGGAGGAAAATCTTGGACACCATAGAACTCATTTGCTGGTTTCCCATGTGTGTGGAATGTCATTATTTTCAGACACACACAGCTGAAGATAACAAAATCTGGTGCTGGCTGTTGTGGGAATCCGTAAGCTTTGACAGTTGAATGTGGCTGTTGTACTATAGTCACATACAGCCTGTGTATAATGTAAATATACAGTAGTGGGGCTCATTTCCACACCATGTTAGATTTCTGTCCCTGAGAGGAGGCACTGTGTTTTTGGTATCCATACATTTTATTTTGTTTGCAGACCTCTCATATCACAGAGGGACACTTGTATAATCTTTTTGGAAGTCTACTGAAATTGGCCCCATTGGCCTGTAGTCTTTTGTGTCAATGCAACATGTGCAGTGGATTGCATGTGCCAGGTTTAATCTGCCCCCTGGTGGTTCATGTGCAAAATTCCCTCCTTTTTTTTTTTTTTTTTTTCTCTCTCAGGACCTGACCTCAGCGTTGACCAGGAAGATCACATTGAAGACCCCTCTCATCTCCTCCCCCATGGACACTGTCACAGAGTCAGCCATGGCGATTGCTATGGCGGTAAGACACTGCTTTTCCAAAACGGCTGGAATATTGAGAGAGAGAGCGCATTGATTTCTTGATTCTTAGATATGCAATGTTATTCTTTTTTGATTTATTTTTAATTTGGCAGCTAATGGGAGGTATTGGCATCATTCACCACAACTGCACACCAGAATTCCAAGCCAATGAGGTCCGCAAGGTCAAGGTAAACTATGATCATCCTTCATTATGTACAGGAGTTTGTATTTTATCTTAAACTGTCTCAGCATTTTTTAGTTAAGTCAAATGTTCACTTATCGTGTTTGGTTTTAGTAGCTTTAGTAGAATAATGTATTGTTTTAGTAGTCTTGTTGTAGTCATCACCATTTCCCACTTACATGCTCATACACACCAAAAAGGACTAAAGAAGTAACCATAACCAACTCAACTCTCACATGAATCATACCCTTGTCCTTTCTTGTTGTCTTGTCCCTATATAGGTTATGGTAATTGTACTCCATCGTGTGTTTGTGTTTTGTTTGGTTGTATTTGTTTTGGCATTTCATTTATTTATTTATGGTTGTATGTCCTGTGAGTTGTGTTTGGTTTTGCGCTACCTTTGCTGCTTTGCACACATTAAGATAAATAAACAACAATAATATTAATGATGTTTGGTTTCTCTTGGTTTCCAGAGGTTTGAGCAGGGATTTATCACTGACCCAGTTGTGATGAGTCCTCGCCACACAGTTGGGGACGTGTTTGAGGCCAAAGTAAGACATGGCTTCTCTGGTATTCCTGTCACAGAGACGGGCAAAATGGGCAGCAAACTGGTGGGCATCGTCACCTCCAGAGATATCGACTTCCTTTCTGAAAAAGACCACGGCAGACCTCTGGAGGAGGTATGTACAGTTTTCAGAAACTGTATGTCAGTCAGTTAAAGTTTGTCACATATTTTATTATTTTGATTTTGAAATTATGCTGGTTGTATCTAAGGCCATGACAAAGAGGGAGGAGTTGGTTGTGGCTCCAGCAGGTGTCACTCTGAAAGAAGCCAATGATATTCTGCAGCGCAGTAAAAAAGGTGAATAAAAGCTCATGTGTGACAGCGGCTTTTTTTTTCCTCTAGTTCTATTTTGGTCTCTCAGATAATTCAATAACCTCACTTTCTCTGTAACCAGGCAAGCTTCCCATTGTAAATAATAACGACGAGCTGGTGGCCATCATTGCCAGGACCGATCTGAAGAAGAACAGGGACTACCCACTGGCCTCCAAAGACTCGCGCAAACAGCTGCTGTGTGGCGCCGCCGTCGGCACCAGGGAGGATGACAAATACAGACTGGATCTGTTAGTGCAGGCTGGGGTGGATGTTGTCGTACTGGTGGGTGGTGTTGATGGTTAAATTGTGGTTGTTGTACAGCATATCTTATCACTGGTACCAGTCTTTCATAAAAGTGTGAGGCTTTGAACATGTGAGCAAAGGTTGCCTAAAAATACATGAAACAGTTTGTGATCAGTTCCTCTGATGAAGAAGTAGTGTGGGAGTGTGATGTGAAAGACCAGCAGTAGAAATAATCGCACCGTGGATCAAATATGGTGAAAATTCCCTAACTTAGTAGGAGAAACAAAGTCTAAATTTGATATTAAGTGTGTGAAATATCTTAATATTTAATAGGCACACTATCTTAGCATGTATTGCTGAATCTTCAGGTCCAAGGCCATTGTACTAAATCATGAATATTCTTGCGTCTCCAGGACTCTTCACAAGGCAACTCGGTGTATCAGATCAACATGATAAGTTATATTAAACAGAAGTATCCAGAATTGCAAGTGGTGGGTGGAAATGGTGAGTTTGTTTACAAAAAGAAAACTCTTAAAAGTGCTGCTGTTGCCTCACTTAATTAGATTTTATACACATAGCACTCCCTTATAGCTAGCTTTCTTATTATGTAAATAAAATCTTAAAAGTTTGCACACATTTACTGACCATTTATATACTTTCCCCTCACCTACAGTGGTTACAGCAGCCCAGGCCAAGAATCTGATCGATGCTGGGGTCGATGCTCTGAGAGTCGGCATGGGCTGCGGCTCCATCTGCATCACACAGGAAGGTACTCAGCCTTGTTTTTCAATGCCATCTCCTGAATATAGTGTAACATATTTTCTCTTTCTGATAATATCGGAGCACCAGAAAAGCAGAAATGGAATTTAATTTTAATGGAAGCATGAATCTTAAGCTGTACATCAGTACCGGTTCTTAATTTGTCTCTGAGCTACAGTGAAAACACAAGGCTATCAGTTGCTAATGCTAACAAGTACCCTGAGACCACTCGTAGTTGTCATGGTGATCTCTCTCTCGTTCGTTCGTTCGTTCGTTCGTTCTCGTTCAGACTGGGTCACGTTCTCTAAGGACATGAACTCTATCTGCATTACCGCTTTTTATTTGATAAGCTGGTTCCTGTTTGTCCCACGGTCTAGTCTGATTTACCTGTTTCCTGCCGGATACCTTTTTATGGCAGTCATGTCATATACGTTTTCTACCTTCTAGTCATGGCATGTGGGCGTCCCCAAGGGACCTCGGTGTACAAGGTGGCAGAGTACGCCAGGCGCTTCGGCGTGCCGGTCATCGCTGACGGTGGCATTCAGACCGTGGGCCATGTGGTAAAGGCTCTGTCTCTTGGCGCATCGACGGGTGAGATTTCAAAGAATAAGACATACAAAATGTTCTAACATGGTGAAAAGACATCCTTATCTAATCATCATTTCATACAGCTTGTTAATCTCACAAAATCCAGTCTTCATATCAAAGAAGCTGTTTATCACAGCAGTGAGGAGGTTGGATTGGGTGATACAAGAACAAAGATAAGTCTGTCCTGTCTCCCACTGCAGTTATGATGGGCTCGTTGCTAGCAGCAACCACTGAGGCTCCAGGAGAGTACTTCTTCTCAGATGGTGTGCGGCTGAAAAAGTACCGTGGTATGGGCTCCCTGGACGCTATGGAGAAGAGCACCAGCAGCCAGAAACGCTATTTTAGGTATGTGGGCGGCAAAAGGTAGCGAAAAGCCAAATTACAAAAGCAGCTAGAACAATACTGTGCTTCCATTGGCAGAATATTGATTTGATGTCTTTCCACAGTGAGGGCGACAAGGTGAAGGTAGCCCAGGGTGTGTCGGGCTCGGTCCAGGACAAGGGCTCCATCCATAAGTTTGTACCTTACCTGATTGCTGGTATCCAGCACGGCTGCCAGGACATCGGGGCAAAGAGTCTTTCTGTACTCCGGTGAGTTGTGTGGGTGTATTACTGGTGAATAATAGAGACGTTAGCTTTTACGACCGGGGGGTGGTGATGGTGCAGTGGATAAGAAGCCCGCCTTTGGTTTGAGAGACCTGGGTTCAGTTCTCCGCTGTGACACATCCACCATTGTGTCCCTAAACAAACACCTCTGGCGTGTATTGCAATTGTAAGTAGCTTTGGATAAATGCGTCAGCTAAATAATAAATGTAAATGTGTGTTATATTTTACAATGTTTCTACCTTCCTTAGTTCCATGATGTACTCTGGAGAGCTGAAGTTTGAAAAGAGGACCATGTCTGCACAGGTTGAGGGAGGAGTTCATGGACTCCACTCGTAAGTGCAAAAACACACACACACAAACGTCTTTGCTGCATTAAGTTATACATTTGGATACTTCTGGTAAACCAAACATGTGATATTTTGTTTCACTAGCCATTATTTGTCCACTGTAGGATCATGCACAAATAATTATAATTAATATTATTCAACATTTTTTGTTACCAGTTGCAAATAACTAAGCACCCAAAAGAAAGTTGAACTGAGTTGTAGAGGCAGAAACACATCTGTTTTCACAGTGAGAGCAGGATATGTCTTCTGCCAGAAACAGGAATGGAAACGCTGAACTGTGGTTTCTTTGTTGACTATTCATAGATTTCATCATGACGTTGCTAAGAAACAGCTTGGCACCAATATCCCTGTTAGGTGTTGACATTAGCAAACACTGCAATGGAATATTAACCTGTTCTGTAGTTACAAGGAAGAAATGACAATGCAGCAAAGAGTATTGGTATTATTATTATTATTATTATTATTATTATTATTATTATAAGCTTGACTAGCAGCAAGATTATATCATTAATGCTTTATCCAAAAAGGACAAATACTAATTTCCCTTGGTCCCCAGACTTTGTGTCCGCATGACCCATAGTTAGTTTTGTGCAAATGCGATTTAGCTGTGAATTAAAGTAAGTTAGCATAGTTGTAGCTGCAATACTAACTTACACAATGAGCAAGTGCTCATTTCTTTCCCATTGTTCTCTGCCTCCACAGTTACGAGAAGCGGCTCTACTGAACGGGTGAATGGAGTGCAGATCAGCAGTGCACGTGACATGCCTAATCCAACAGTGACCAAATATTAAATTGCCACTTCTGCTGAACATGCACACCACTCACTACACCCTCTCTATTCCCCCCTGCATCATATTCCCCATCATTCTTTCTCTCTGATCCAAGCCAGCTGCTTTGGGGAGAAGAGAGGCATCGTAGCGAAGTGATTATCTCCAGACTGACACCCAACTCTCTGGAACACCTGGGATTTTGCACTCAAGAAGCAGCGCATCAGGGTTTTCAGAATGACATAAATATCTGTATCTTGAGTATGCAGTCGATCTTTTGCGTGTCAATAGTAGCGAGAGAATGAACTGTGTGTGTGTGTGTGTATTTTAAAAGGACAACAAAAGTGAAGGTGCGCTATGTTCATTCTGTCAATATTAAGGAGTCTAAAGCAGCCGTGGTGCAGATCCCATCAGCATCTTTTGGGGCTTTTTTGGGATCCACGTTTACCAGCACGCTCGCCATCAGAAGCATCTCGCATACCATTTCTTAAACACACTAGTATATACATGCATAAAACAAGACAAAACACTCGTCTCTCAGCAGTGTATCATTCTCAATCTTGCATTGCATTTTCAAGTCCTCACAGGCACAAGCTACTTAATTAATAGTAGCTGCTTATCTTTCACCACTATTGTATTGTGGATCCTGAGGTATGAGGTATTGGCTATGGCGATTATCCTGTTGACTTTGTGTCCTCCAGTGTCACCTACAATCAGTAGACTAAACCCAGACCCTCAGTCTGCACCACTGTGGACATTAATTTTCCCTTTTTCCCTTCGAAGACATCTTGAGCCAAATTATCAGTCTCCCATCTCAGTGCATAGTGTTCATGGAGCATGGAAGGGACCAAAAGCTGAAGTGAATCAAAAATAGTTTGTGATGAGAAGGACAATTTCTCTGCCCGTAATTTGAGTAATTTTAGATAAAACAAACTGTATATTAAACCTGTATAGTGTTGAGGGCTTTGCATTGAGTATGAGCAAGTTTTTTTGATATGCATGTTTGTTTTTTCACAAAGCCAAACATGGCTGTATTTATATTCTGCTTTATTGTAATTGCATACGTACTGCCAAATGTATTCGCACTTCCTTGTGACACTTCTTTTGTAACTTCAAAACCAAAATTAGCGCAACAAGTTGATTCTTACCTTGTGATTTGTCCATTCCTGCGTTGTCAGTGTGGCGTAGGTTCTCTTTGATAGGTTTATTTTATTTGTTTCGTTTTACCAGCGATATGCCTTGAAACGGGGATTGATTAATTAAGGCTGCAGATGAAATAGCTCAGAGAAAATGCGTTGTGCCACACACCCTCTCACATCCTTTTCTTACTTTAGAAACAGTATCACCATGTTTATTATTATTATTCAGCTATGTAGGCGTTTGTAACATTTTCATACTGGATGTCCATTTGGCCAGGTGTCTGAATTTCTTTTTTCTTTTCTTTTTTTTTTTTTTTTTTTTTTAATAAAATGTCCCAGATTGTGAGAGTTGAGTTGCTTTCTGTGAAGTGCTAATATAATTTACCCTGCACAGGGTTCACTTGACTAATAAATGCCTTGCAATTGGACTAATTCGCAAGAAAATGTATACCAAAATATATATACCTATTTTCAGTTGGAAATGACAGCTGCTTGTTTTCAGTTTCCCATCTAAAGAGAGAGTTCAGTTTTCTAAATTGTTTTTTTTTTGTAAAGTACTGAGTCATGTTGGTGATCTAAAAAGCACGAATATAGAATTAAGTGAGATATTGGGTTTACAGGTTATAATGGTTTTCAACTTCAGTATATCACATCAGCAAAGCCGCTGCCAGAATACAGTGGTAGCATCTTTTATTATCAACCAAAACAATAAGTAAAAGCTTTTCAGATGCACAAAAAAGACTCAGTATTCAATAAGTTCATCAGGGGGTTTGAGAAATATCACTTTAAAACATGTTTACAGTAAAACACTCAACAGATGAAAGTTGCTTTTGCTGTTCAATATGGTGAAGAATAAATAAATCAAACTGTTTATGGACTACTTTATTATTGAGCGTGAGCTGCAAAGTCATATTGCTGGATGTCACTTTGACCCTTAAGTAAAAGAAACCAGATGTTATAAAACAAACTTTATTAGACAATAGGTTGAGCAGAGTTATGTCTTAACATAAATAAATTAGTAAGCTGGTCACTCTGTGTATGCAGAAGCAAAATCCATTGGTGAAAAATGTAGGAGGATAAGGTAACAGTGTGCATTTTATCAGTAGAGGGCAGTGTTGCGCAATAACTGCACATAAGATGTGTTGCATATTGATATGGAGAGTTTAGTTTGACAAACTTTAATTTTAATCCCATTTTTTGAGATTTAATGATATTCTGCTGAGTTTGAAAGGGTATGACTTCAGTAGTAGTTAATAAGTGCTTAATTCAGTCACAGTACTATCTATTGGAATGTTGGAATGCAATAAAAACATTTGTACAAATATATTCCTGTTATCGCCACTCACTAAAATGTTACTATTCTTTTGACTACATCAAACTTCACCAGCCTTTATCAAACATGTAAAAGTTACAAATTACCTTTTGGCTTTTGACATTCTTGGCACTTAGACCCTCACAGACATTTGCTAATGACCGCATAAGAAAGCTCATCAAACCTCCAAAAAACTTTATTTTGGCAGCTATAAGTATTTTATGGTGTATGCAAATGCTACCATGCACTACCAAATGGGCTGTAAAAAAACCTTGACCGCCAACTTGCCACACAAAGCAGATACCCATCTTGATAAGTTGTCAGTGTTAACACAAGTTTGACCAGATTGGCCTTTTATAAATCAATAGTCTCGCTGCAGATGCTCAACGCATCGATTTGTCTGCAAACGCTGATGAACTCTTCTTGCACAGATCGGTCTGCCTCAGACGACATGTCCAGGTCCAGGCTCTCCTGTGAGGCCGTGCCCAGTGCATGATAGTGCCTCTGTGGATCAGCATGGCCCTGGTGGCCGGAGGTCACCCCGTGGCCCGTTCCCCCTTGCTGAAGAAGCTGATGAGCATGTCTCTCTGGGCTCGGGCAGAGGACCAACGAGGAGCCTTCAAGAGAGGCTCTGTAGAGGGAACAGGAGGAAGAGCTGCCCCTCCAGCGTTCAGGAGATGAACAGCTGGAGGAAGAGGACAGGGAGGGAGATGGTGGAGCACCTATAACAGTGTCTCCTTGAGATTGGGCGGAAGGGGGTTGGGGTTGAGAGGTCATCTCCACGCAGGAAGAGGTCCGATAAAGGCCAGGGTCAGCTGAGAGAGGATCACAGAGGCCGTTGCTGGGAAGTGCAGAGTGGTTGTTGATGGATAGATCACTGCAGCGAATAGGCCTAGCAGGGCTAAAGAGGCTCATGGGAAAGAGGGCCTCACTGAAGAGTGCCTCGTCTATGCTGCGACGCAGGTTGATGGGCGAAGGTGGCCTCAGGTCTGTGGTGGAGTCACTGGTAAACGAGGATCCACCTGAGGGCTCTCCACCTCCTCCATCCTCAGGTTTTTCTGAACCCTGCAAGTCCAAATCTAAGTCCAGGTCTCGGTACGCCAAGGCCCGGTTGCTGTGGTAGAGGAGGTCTAGGCCGTTCAGACTGCTTCCAATCCTCTCATCCATCAGAGTGTAAAGAGGAAGGCTCTCTGTCTCTCCAAGTCCAACGGTATCGACTATGGCGAGCTTCTCATGCTGGCTTAGGGTCCACTGGTAGCTCCCAGGCAGGATGGGTGACTTGGACGCCAACAGTTCAGTCCAGCAGCTCCCTGCAGCTGGGAGGTGATCAGAACAGTAGACTGGTTGTGCAACCACCAAGGCTAAGGTGAGACAGACCCCAAGCTCACACAGTCTGCAACTAAACTGAAAAGCCCACCATGGCCAAGGGTGGAAGACCTCCTCTCCACCTGCAACACCCATAGCATTGAGCATTGCATATAACTGCAGTCCTGCACATGCTAAAAGAAACAACGCCGAAAGACAGACGGTCACAGCTGCACGGCTCCAATCCCGGCTCTCAGCAAAGGGGCAGCGGTTGTAGCGCTCAGCAGGTGTTGGAGACGTGTTATTCAGGTGGTAGATGTGCTTCGAATCTGCCCTCACATAGATGTAGAACACAAAATAGGCAGCAGACAGAAATGTGGCCAGTACCACAAAGGCTCCACGGGAGATGAGTGAAAGAAAGAGGCAAAGGGGAGGCTTCTGTTGGTAGAACTTCAGTAAGGTCACCGGTCCGAATGCAGCAGCAAAGTGCAGGACAACCAGGCAAGCCAGGAAACAGGGTCTTTGGAAGGCTGAGTAGGAGAGCTGCATTCTTGAGCGCATGGAGAGGAGAAGGAAAACCAGACCGAAAGCTGCAGTCAAGCAGGGAAAAGGTGCTTCGTAGAGCATCAGTGAGGCCTCTGTGGAGGGTAAGCGGTCCTGGTGGCCGTAGGCATCGTACAGGAGCGAGAACGATCTGGTACAGCCAGCAGCTAGCAGAAACAGGCTGACCAAGGCAAAGTAGCCACATCCGGATGGGCATCGTAGCGGCAAGCAGAGCAGATTGAGCGCTGAGGCTAGCGTTAGCATTGCAAAGGCACAACCAGCACCATAAACATGCGCATCCCAAGCCAGGCCCCAAGCTGCCATGGCATTGTTCCAGTCGGTGTACAGCGGCACCAGCATGGGTGGAGCTGGGACCAGGAAGGGGCTGATTGATTGGTTTGTGGCACTGGTGTTTTGTGTGGGCTTGACGTCCAAGGAGGTTGTGGATTCCCAGGTGTCAGAGAGGTTGCAGATCCCGGAGCGCTCTTTATTGCAGTCTGGAAGGAAGGTGACGTCACTGTCCATTAGGCTGGACATCCAGTCTTCAGTGTACAGTGTTTGTGGCAGGATGTCTGGAAAGAAAGTAGAAATTCAGTTTGATCAAATTTGCTTTGAATAGCTGGGAGGATAAACCAGATTAAAATCTGAGTAAGTGATTGAAAAAAAGGGGACAAGAAATTCACAAATCTTGGAGATAGAAATATCTAATTTCATATAACTTAAAAGCATACTAATTGTCCACTTACGAGAATACACAGATGCTTTTAGTCAACGTTCAAACTAGATGAGCCAGAAAACAAATTGGCTCAGGTCCAGCAGGATGGTGAAAGGGTGCTTTCCTCCTAATGTGCTAATCCTGTTTAAAAGCTTGTAAGAAGGCAACTTCAAACTGAGCTGGGCCCAAAAAAAGAGGCAGTTGTGTGTGTGTGTTACAAATCAGCCCACTCGGAACCACAAAGCTAGTTTTTCTTGCATTACGTAAGCCATCTGGAGTTTCCATGCGAGAACAGTTAATTATGATTGTGTTTGACATGTTTTAGCACTGCAAAGGAAATGGCTTTGCTTTGGAAATTAAAGAGTAACCATGTGTATGTGTGTTTGCCTGAACATTACAGAGACGACTGCAAAGCTCATCTGCGCCGTTTATGTAATTCAATTACTGGAGGATGACTTGAACAGGACGTATCACAAGGTACCTCACACGGCATAATGCCTCACAAATCTCCGCTCGCTGAGCTTCATATCATGGACGTTGTTCTTCTCCATAATCATATCTATCACCAAGCACATGTTATCTTTCCACCACAGAAATGAACATTTGGAGACCTTGCAGCTTAAACACCTTGCCTTATTAAAAATTGACGGTCAAATGCAGCAGAAGAGAAGCAGCTTATAAATGCATGTCTGTCATCTCTGCTCATCAGTCATTTTGCACCGCTGTTCAGAGACAATCACTCCTCCATAAAGACCCAGGTGCTATAATGGACCACAGAGACAGGGACAAATAAACTGAAAGCACAGTAAATCACACAGCAGGCAGGTTTAGTGAAGTGTATGCCTATAAATATATTTTGCAGTCGTTTCTGTGTACGATTAGAGACTCTTTTTTTTGTGTAAAAACAGCCAATAGCACTTTTCTAAAAGAGTGGGGAAAAAAGGGATTCAAATATGTCCAGCGACGCCTGGGGAATACATTACATCGGGTGGTAATGTCATGTGCCAGTTTAAGAACCAGTTTAATGTGCAGACATCAGCACCGCAAAACCCCTAAATCTTTGCGTATAGATTGAAGATGTCTAATTTGTTTCCTAAGTAAATCTAAAAGTGGAATTCATGTGGTTTAGCATTTTTGTTTTAAGTCTTTTTCATCTGTGTTTTAACATACTTTTATGGGTTGTATTCTTGTGTTTCCCATCCCACCCTGTCCTGGTCCCCTAATTCACCCTTTGTTTATGATTTCCTTCCCAACACCCGCCTTCAAAAAGGGGAAACTCCCATAGGTGGGTTTGTTATTTTTAAACAGGGACAGTTTTCTGTTTTCTTTGACTGTCCTGAATTTTCTCTGCCTGTGCTTTATGTTTTCTGTTTCTGCTGCTCTCTGCTTTTCCCCCCCAAATGCATATGTCCAATGCATGGCAGCTGCTGCTTCCATTATGTTTAACATGTCCAGGTCTGCAGCTCTATGAGGGAGAGTGAAATGGTCGACAGTGTGTCTCTACTTTTAGCACTCTAACATTACTGTGATGATGCTGAGATGCAAACAGCCAGAAGCTCTTTCACTTGGATTAATGTGTGTGTTTCTTGTACAATGTGTCTCTATGTGTGCACACATTGGAGTGTCTATTGGTGCATTTGTATGTTTTTGTACTGTTGACACTTTCCGCACTGAAGTACCCCTTGAGAACAAAACCTTGTTCTTTTCCTGCCACTCTCAAGAGTGGCAGTGCTTTAGCATAAGCCTTGGCACTGCCCTGCTGTCTGCCTGGTTTTGACAAAGTCTTATCATTTTTCCTCATTCATCTCCTGACCCCAGAGCTTAATCACTGTCCCAAGTTATGATGAGAAAGTCAAGCTCAAGGATATATGACCCCGCTGCTGCATCTTTTAGTGAAGCGCGATGTAGCAGCTTTTATTTCAGACATCCTGAGCTGTCTTAATCACATCCTCAACAGGAGAAGAAAACGAAGATGGATGAGATTTTCATAGGCTTTGTTTTTGCACTGGTGCACTCTTTTTTAATTAAATCCTGATGAATCTTTAATAACTAAAAGTGAAATGCTGTGGGGATGGCTCCCTTATGCATCATTCTCATAAAGATTCTTCAGCTTTGCGCTGGACTATATTGTTTAAAGCAAATTTGGCAGGGAGGATGTGAAAACATCACATCACAATGTCACATCACAATTGAGTACCTTTTAATCTTGGAATGGTACAGACAAAACAAGCACTTAAGACACCACCTAACTTGCAATAGACCTTTTTTCACTCTTTTTTGACTAAACAATCGATTAATCTAACTGAATAAATGTTGAAAACAAGAGTCAACAACTACACTAACAGATCTGTATGGCTGTATTAAGCTAAATGATAACACCAGCTCATGGGACCATGCTCACAGAGACAATGCTAACATGCTAATGTTTATGCGGATGTAATGATGTATACTGTGTGTGTTATTATTATTAATAGGTTTATTATATTTTAACACATCTATGAATGTTTAGCTGCCAATATTTAGCAGGGTCACCATCTTAGTTAAGTGCATTACCATGCAAATATTTGCTAATTAGCACTAAGTACAGAAGGGGCTTATGGGAAAGCCATTAGCTTTGCCAGTATTTGGTCATACACCAAAGCATTTGACAAATAGAAATTTCAACCTTATGTTGATGCTTGATGAAAAGTCTGGAGATCACCAAAGTGATAACAATTCATCCAAAGGGGACCATGAATGTCTGTACAAAACATCATGACACACCATCCAGTAGTTAAGACTTTTCACTCAAAATCACAAATGTCAACCTTATGGTGGCACTAGAGGAAAAGTAAGATGATCACCAAAGTCGTTAAGATTCCTGGTCTGGGAACCATGAATGTCTAACACATTTTGTGGTAATCCACCCAGTAATATTTGAGATGTTGCAGACCACGGTGGTGAACCGATCGACTGACCAGCATTGCCATCCCTAGTGCCGTGCCTGGCTAATTAGTATGGCTAATAGTCAACAGATTAATTAGTGATAACAATTACTTGTAGCACTACACTTAAATAATGATGTGACCACTATTTTGTTCAAACTCCATATTGAATTAGAACTCAGGTGTCATGTTGAGAAAATAAAGAGGAGCTATGTTTAGTCTTGTTGAAAGTTTAGACAATAGCAGCTTTAAATCAGGGCATATGTCAGTGCTTTAATAAACTTGAACTGTATGACTGCACTGACAATGCCATCCTATCAAAACAGACTGTAGCTGTGTGGGAAATGTGGCTGCAGTGTAAAACAAACACACAGCTGCAGACACACTGAATGTGGGGCCCACTGATAAAGTAGGTGCGGTTCAGTACAGTGTTATGCCAATGACTTGTCACTCCAATTGTTTACTTTCCAGGGCAATGGTGATGATTTGTATGTCACTGAGTCAGGCTGAGTGGAAAACGTGATAGTTATTTAATTAGTGCCATGTTTTGTTTGCCTCACTCCTGTCGATAAATGTCACATCTGAGCAGCCTGGACAGGGTTCGGTATGAGGTGGCTACAGTACAAGAATGGATCAGAGCGTCATGTTCCACTGCATGCAGCTGCTCGGTCATCTGACACATTCCTGTGGGAACAAGTCTCTCATGCAAGGGACAGCAAGCATATCTATAGTAGATAGACACAGCCTGAAAGCAAAGTGCCTGTGGACACTGACTGATAGTCATTTGATATAATAAAACCTTCTAAAATGTAATCTAAAGACTTTGTGTTCCTTCTCAGCAACAAAAGATGACAGGCACAGCTAACGATTAGCTGGGGAACACAGTGAAGCATTTAATCGGTAAGATCCAAATATTTCCCTCAGGAGTTGGTAGAGACCAAAACAACTAAAAGTGAATATTATACACCAGGTGGCCAGTTAATAACTTCAAATGAATAATAATGTTCTGCTAAATGTGAAAATAAGAAGCTGTTTGCTAACAAGTTTGCCATATCAACTTAAACAGTGATGATATGTCAATATCGTGTTGACAACTTGTTTCCATTGCCCCCAAGTAGCCAAAACAAATCTGTTATTAAGGTTTAAAACAAGACCATAAGTCTACAGCCATCTTAGCGGCTTTGTAAAGCTGTACTTTGAGCTAAATGCTAATGCTAGTATGGCAACATACTGACAATGGCAATGCTAACTGTCATATACCACGTTTACCATCTTAGTTTAGTGTGTTAGCATGCTAACGTGTAAATTACCAAAAAACCTAAAGTAAAGAGAAAAATGGGAATGTCATTAGTTTTGCAGGTATTTGGTCTTAACCCAAAGTAAGACAGTTCAAATTTTGATCTGATGATGGCGCTACAGGAATATCAGGCATTGGGCAGGATTCATTCACTGGGAATATATTGTTTCCATTTAATAGATGAGATATATCAGTGAAGACCAAAGTGATGGATCGACCGACCGACCGACATTGCCACTATCATGCTAGGCTGCGATAGCATGGTTAAAAATCATGTCCTGGTTTAATTTGATCAACATGGCAATATTCTACATTTAGCCCTTCTTTCATAATGTCTGCAGCTATTAAATGATGATTACAATTCAGTTAATTATTAATACAGACCGATAGCACACAGTATGAAAGACAAATGAACACTAATCTTCTAAAAAATCAGCAACTGCTATTAAACGACTTGCATCACAGATCATTTCTTGTGAGTTTTATTTACGTATCAGTGGAAAAACTATTAGTGCACAGGCGCTGTATTAATGTCTTAATTTCTTTGGGTTTTGCTAGTAAATCTTGAAAAGTCTCACCGAAGGCACCATAACCTCTAGACCAGCTGAGCTTATAAAGGTGAAGGATTCCTCTCATGTTACAATGGCAGCAACCCCAAACACTTCATGAAACTGAGAGCTCTATGTAGTTTTCATCTGATTGCCTTCATTTTCAATTTAACTCACCTCAGAAAAAGTAAGTTAGATCATGTTTGTTGAGGAGGAGCCTGTGTGTTGGGAAATGTGAGGGGGAGGGTTTATCTGCTTCTTGAAAAGTTGCACTTAATGCAAAAGCACCTGGTGTGGGTCCATTAAATGAAATTGGAGAGCTGTAAATGTGTTTATGTGCAGCTTTTCAACAGCAGGTTTTTGCTTTAGGGAGTACACATTCAAATGGCAGGCAGACTTAATACTAACATTATTGTTTCACTCACTCACTCGTGACATACTGAGCTAGAGAGCCCCGTAGCATCCCATCATCAGTGAGTGGCACATTTGACAGGTCTATTTTTGAAAATCATTTGACAACATTTGCTAATCTGGGCGAGGTAATGTGGGTTACATCTGCTCCTGTGAACTGGGCTGAAAGTGAGTCTTTTAATAAATACTGGAAATTAAGTTCATGATGAAGGACTAATATATGTGATTTTTACATTGAACACATTTTATCTTCAGATAATGAGAATATTTTTTGATTTAGCTTAAAGGATAAGTCTAGTGATTTTCTATATTTTTCTTCTTGTCAACAGATCCCATGAAAACACCAGAAGCCAACAGTAAATTGATCCTTTTAACAGGTATTGTCTGTGTAGCTGAATTCTGATATAACCTGATATATTTGCACCTAATACTTTTGTATGCTAACCACGTTATAAATCACACATCTATAATTTAAAATAGCGATTTGACACCCTGCCTTAAGCTATAGCTTCCCAAATAGAATAAATAGTAATGTGTTATTTATTGAAAATGACGTATGCAGCAACTCTTCATTTAAAAGGAATCGTGTGCTGTTGGCCAGTGGGCTACTTAATTAATGCATATGTGTGTTTTTAGTTTTTTAAAGGCAGATATTGTCTTTGGATTGATGACATAATATTTATTTATCTAGAGGGTATTGTTCCCCATCTATTCTGTTCTCAGGAGTTCTCCAAAATCACAGCTTGAATGAAAAGTTTTCTGCTCCCATCGGAAGCAATTAGTGGCCTCAGGCAAAGCATGCAGGGTAATTGTTTCTCCCAGTCCTGTAACAGATTTTCAGATATTGAAACGGCTGAAGAAAGGCTTCTGAAACAAACAGCATGCAGTCCTTTTTCGTTGTCCTCCTAACAGCATGGCAGACCAAACACATTTGAAACCGATGGGACTTTGAAATTAGTTACAGTGTTTGTTTAAGGGATTTGTTTGCTCACCTGTGCTCAGTGGCAGGGATGTTGTTAGGAGCTTAGTGGATAGCGTGGAAGTGTCTGCCAAACTGGTGTCACCATCCCCATCTGTTGAAGGAACCACACCTTCCTCATCCTCCTTATCCTCTTTGCCTGGCAGGTCTGGGAAGAGACATGCAATTTAACCTCTGAGCGATCTCAAGGCGATCAGGAATACAATTTAAAGAACTCCACATAGCATAGCTCCAAGTAGTCTGAGAAACAAAAAAAGATTAGCAATTCTGGAGCCTGTCAAAAATAAGTTTAACCCTCTCTGCTCACAGTGAGTCTGAAACACACTGCAGAAAATGGAGGGACTATATTTCTTAACCCAGTTCTGTCAAATGGATCTGTCTATCACCCACTTAGTTGTAGCCAGTCATCCATAGCACAGTAGTCTGGCCCTCTGTAGTCTAATTACATTGACATCCTGATGTGTGTGTGCATGCTTATCAGTGTGTGCACATCCTGGTCCATCACAAATCCAGACCCATTGTTCAATCATCTGTGTTAGTGCTACAAAGAGGGAAACAAGACAAGACCAAGAGACAGAGAAATGACTACATGACTGAGCCACATCATTCCCTTTTCCCTTTGGCAACCTCACAAAAAGACACAGTTTTCACAGCAAGCCCTCTGCACAAGATGTGTGTGTTTTGCCACACAGCGCAGCAATTATAAATGAATGATGGACCAGATGAGATTTGGGACGATATTCAGCGAGTGAATCTGTTGGGGAAAACTGATGAGCTGACTCCGTGATGAAGCTGGGGATACCAGGTCCTCTGTTAGTTTATAGCTTCAGAATTAATATTAATAAAAGATACCGAGGCATAAGGCTAGTGGGAGGAATAACGTGCTAGGAAAAAAATTTGTGACGGCTATGAGGCAATGCCAGCTACTATCATACAGTAAAATCTAGGTCACGTTCACAGCCCCCGAGTCAATTGTAAATTTTAGAAGTCTCCGAAGTAAAATCCGCTCATCACGTTATTGCACTGTTGACCTCTACACAGCAGGAGATCTGTCTCAGCCAAAGGAGAAGGAGAGTGATGAGTAACACAAACAAATACTGCACAGGTATACACCTGCACATACAAAAGTCTTGTGTCTCTTAGAGCAAGTCATTATTCAAGTCTCAAGTCCTTTAAGGCGAGTCAAAGTCTAGTAACAAGATTTCATAAGCAAATTGCAAGACATCTCAAGTCTTCCTTTTTGTGACATAAAGGTACCCTGTGGAGTTTCTGATGATCAATGGCTATTCCACTATAAAACTTTTCCATTTCAGTTTTGGGCTTTGTATATAAAAGTTTAACAATCGTCTGGTACTCAAAAGTCTTAGGAAATAGATTTCTTAGTTTGTGCATCTCAAACTCTCAAGTTTTTTGAAGAAAGGTTATTTGAACAAAAACTTGTTTATTGGGTAAATAAAGGTTTAAAGGTACCATTTGGAGTTTTTGACCTCTAGGAGCATTGTGTTTTTACCAAGCGGGAAGCTTCCGGTCTACAATATGAAGCCGATGCGGAAGTCCCTGAAACCTGCATTCTATTGAAAATCCAGCAGGGGGCGACTCTTCTGGTTGCAAAAAGAAGTCCAGCTCCATTAAAAATAATGGGAAAATTACCCTACTTCTCAGCTGAATAATTACCCCAGTAACACTTTCCTGATGAGTTTATGGTCTCAGTTGCTAGTTTCAAGTCTTCTTCAACACAAAATGATGTTCATTTAGTAAATTATGGTCCCATTTACTTTAAAATAGACCACAAAGCAGAGTATGTTTCAGGGCGGGATTATCTATGATTGACAAGTCGTTACCATGGCGATCTGTCAATCAGACTAGTGCCGACTGTACCCTCGGCACTGTGTAAATTTAACCAGCACCATTAAAAAAGCTTAATAGTTCACTTTCTCTGGTGAGTACATTTAGTTTTAAGACTATTGTTCACTAGACAAAGTTATCAGCTCTGTTAAAATGACAGTTAACTGAGTTACAGTTGCACCTAGCTAAGCAAGCTAGCTAGCTCCGCACACGGCCGTTAGCTGCGCCGTATCGTCACTTCCGGGCACTTCCTGCATAAACTCGACATGGCGGCGCCCTATCGGCCAAACTCGAGGCTTCAAAACGGCAGTCCACAAACCAACGGGTGACGTCACGATGACTATGTCCATTTCTTATATACAGTCTATGTTGTCTGCACACAAGGACACGAACGTGCAGGCATCACAATACGCAGTCCACAGTTTCACACTTGTGTTTTATGTTTGATGTTTTATGAGGAAGACAATAATTTGACATGTTTTTCAGACATCAAGGATACACACAAATTAATCAAAGTATTTTGCCTTGAAATTTTAAATATTAAATTTGAGTATGTAATTTCTCAAGTTACTAAGTAAGTAATTCTTCCGAGCAAAGGATGGCATTTATTTTAAACTCAACTTTTCTCAAATTTCCAAGTTCAAAAAAGGAAAAGTAAGTTTTATTTTTCTTGAAAATATTCTGACAGTTCCTGACTTGAAAGGGGTACTAAAATCAGTTTCCTTGATTTTTTGCTGTTGTCACAGTATGTTTTTGCAGTTAAGATATTGTCTGTTGTCCAGTGAATTGGGAGGAGACACTGTACACCACGGCCAGATCCCTGCAGCATCTGCAGTACAGACACTCTGATGTGCCTGTGATTAAATTTCACCATCTAACAAGATCTGCTACAAATGAGATATAAGGACAGTAAACATGTGCTCTCCTTCACTCACTCGTACAGTACAAACAGTGGAGCTCATCTCTTTAGCACATCACAAGCAAAATTACTGATGACCAGCTGTTTATGGATACTCTGCTGACAGAGCAAAATAAAAGCAAAAGGGGATTAGAGAGAGGGAGGCATGAGTGGATCTCAGTCTTAGTATATTGAACAGTTCAAAAATACACATGTGCTGAATTATCATTTTACTGTCCACCTAATTAGTGCATACATAATTTATCTTGGCCTTCATAACCTTAAAGTGTTTTAACCTTAATGTAATTTTCTGTGTGCCGCCTTCACCTCAGGCTGTGAATGGATGGTTTCTACATGTGCATGCGGAAGGAAAATGTAGGTTTCGTCCAGAGATATAGCCTAAATTGAATTTAAAGTGAGCAAAATCTTTGAGGCAATGCTGATCCATTTTGGTGCGGCAGTTATTCAACGTTTCAGATGCTCCTCATTATCTCCAGCTTCCAGAAATAATAAACAAAAAATGATGTTGCACTCCATTACACTCTGCTTTATCTACATAAGCCCGCAGAGAGTTTGTAAAAGAATACAAGAATACACTCTGAGCTCAGAGTGATAAGAAAGAAAAGGAGCGGTTTGGATAGCAGTGCAGGAGAGAGTTGGATGCTCCTAATCAGATGCATAAAAATGGGATATTATGACTGAGATACCTCTTCTTGAATTGTTTCTGGCTGTACTTGCACAAAATTGCATCATGTTGCCTATTTGGCTCATTTTTAAGATAGTTACCATGGGATCCGTTGCATTTTCTAACGCCTTTACTCTCCCAACCAAGTCTTGCTTTAAGATCAGTCTGATTAAAGGTGACAAATAATCCAGATTGCTCTTTAATTGCATATTTACATTAGTCAGAGTAAATCGGCCTGGGAGCTTTGGGTCAAATCCTAAAAACAAACAGGCCTAATCCATCCAGTTTTTTTAAAACTCCTGTCTGGTTAAAGAAGTCATTATGAGAAGATTACCATAATATAAAAGTCCAGACAGTGTTCTCTATTTGCATTAAAGATCACTTTCCATGTAAATTCTATACAAGGGCATCAGAAAACCATGTCACATGCTCTGCGAGTAAAACTATTTCCATAATCAGTTAATCTGTCAATGGCCGTGCTTTAGCTGTTTGTTATGGCGCTCGGATCACAGAGACAATATATTCTTGCAGGTACTAATGGAGTGTGTTAAAGGTCTAGTCTCGGCACTGTCTGTTAGTACAGCATACCGTAATGGAAAAGGTGGGAGGAGGGGAAAGAAGGAGCAGGAGGAAGGAAAGGTTTTTTGAAGATAATGTACAGCAGTGGCTATCTGAGATGCTTTAGAAAACCTACTTCACCCCCCACATCCCATCAGCCTCAACCCCCAGTTCTTTTCCCGCTCTCTCCTCTCATAATTGCCCATGCTGTTGGATGTCGGAGTGTCCCTTAGTAGAGGATTACACACACAGAAGCAGAGCATTGCTGTTTTTTAAATACCTGACAGCCTCCTCAAGGGCAACGCCACCTAGCAAATGCTCTCTCGAGCAATGAAAAACCCACCCGTTTGTGATGAAGATGTTCCACACCTTCATAAAGAAATGATTCACCTCGTGCAGCTTAAATAGATCACAGCACACAGATAGAATGTTCACATTGGGATAATGTATGATAATGCAGGGGTGCCGTGCTTTCATTTTCATATTAGTCTCCTCCTGTGTCCTTTGGCAAGGTGTAATCATTTGAACACTGCAAGACTCCTGTGCAATACTGCACCAAGCTGACTACTAGGGTGTATAAAAGCAAGCACTGGTTGTCGTTTCTCCATGAGTGATCAGAATCTTCTCTCATCCCTGTCAAAACATTTTTACCCTTCAAAGCAGCAATGGCTGACATGTCTGGCCATGGAACAAACAGACAGGGATTTGTGTTTGTAAAGAGGCAAAAAAAGATTGCAAAAGGAGGAGTGGAGCTGGGAGGGAGGGAGCGGAGAGGAAGGGACAGAGGAGCATGTTCAGCATCCATGAACAGCGACTGGCGGGCTTATGGTCCCACAGGAGAGATGGTGGTTTTGCTGAGTGTGCGCTTGGAATACTGATACGCAGCCACAGCAGCCCGCCTCAACCTGGCCAAGCTCCCTATCTTTCCTGCATGCCGCCATACAATGCATAATTAAAAACCAGTGCAGACACAACACTGGGCGCTGTAGACTAAACACAACGCCAGTTTCAAAGCAAACAGCTTAAAGCAGTGTCAGATACACAAGATCTGATATAGTTGCATGCCAACACTGCAAAAAAAAAACCTGACTCTCGACCTTTATTTTCCACTGGGGAACTGTTAATGTACCTTTTGTCATTGTGCATATAGATTGCTATCTGTAAATATCCAATAGCGTAGTCTCAAAGTTCCTTTTTGACCTTGGAAACAGCAGCTGACAAAACAATCTCATTTCAAGGTCTATTTAGAAACCGTTCTCCAGCTTTTGATTGTGTCACACATGAAAGAGCCTTAAAGTGCTCAAAACAGAAATCAAAACATCCACAACTCTGTGACAACTCGGCACACTCTGTATGTAAAGGAAGAGCATGCCATATGACTGAAAGCTGCAGAACAGCTACTAAATTGACCTTAACATGAGATTTTGTCAAGTAATTTTGTCATAAGCTAAACTTTGTTTAAAAAAACAGAAAGTCAATGTGATTTAAGCACAGTTTGCATGTTCAAGAAACAGAGGGCAAGAACTAACATTAAGAAGTTTATGAAACAGGTGTAGTCAGGAGTTGAAAACTTACTTTTAAATTTTTACCGAATTTTTAAATCTGTGAGCAAAAACTGCATTTTGGCACTACTGCAGTAAAGATATTGTAATTGTTGTTTGTACTTTATCTTTGATTTTAAGGGTGAGAAGAATATGACATAACATAATCTTTGCTAGGAATAATTTCTTCATGATTATGCCTCATGGTTTTTGTAATTATCTACAGCTATGACAACAAGTAATTCATTCATTTTATGTACCAATATTAATGGACTTTTGGTGGAATTACAGCATTTAAACATTCAAGCTAATATCATTATTGATCAAGATATCATTATGTGCACACACGTTGAGTGACACATCTGTGTGTATACATCCTCCAAACAGCCATGGTTTTATCAGATGGACACGGAACCTCCATGGCTGAGAATAATCGGCTCATCATTTTCTGGCCCAACCTTTGACCCTACATGATGAATGCGTCTGTACCTGGAGGTGGATGTTCCCCTGAAGACTCATTAAGTATACAGACACCAGACTGCAACCAGTGTTGGGGGATGGGCCTTGAAGATGGAGGTTTTGCCTCAATGTCATGTGAAAGTCTACTGAAACCTACTGGCTACCAGTAGCCGTTTAAGTTCATCATCTTTGCCTTTTCATGCTCTGTAGAGAAAACCCCCATCAAGTGGCATTCAACCAAACACTCTTTCCTTCCATTCACTGAGGTAATCACTTGTGCAATGTTGGGGGGGGGGATTTCTGCTTGAAAACTCATTATAGACTGTTAATGGGCTGTTTATTTAAATTGGGTGGTACGAATTACTCATTGGAAGAAATTGTGAAAGGCAAAACTATCTTTGGGTAAGGCTGGGGACAGTCAACAACAAAACATCACTCAAAAAAGCTTTTTAACTTTCCAAAGCAGATTTCACAACAGATTTTGATGCTTTATTATCCCTTCCATATTTTCTGTGTCATGGAACTATTTTATTGAATAGTTCAAAGTCTGTGGGAAGCAATCATTGCAAACAATTAAGATGTTTTATTCTTTTGTAGATGTTTTTGATTGCAGTATGGTGGAACTACTCCAACTTCTGAAAGCTGTTATGTTACTGAAATGTATTTGTCCATCCATTTAAACCACCACAGTGTAATGCCACATTATATTAAAAAAAAATCTTAACTATACTATACTATACATACTCTCCCCTAGCATGGTGTACAGAGATTTCAACACATAACCCGTCATTGCAATCATGTAAATGTTGATTCCAGACATGTACTTATTGATTGTTGACAGGGTTTCAACAAGATCTGGATTTATGCTAATGTCGGACCTTCGACTACTTACCAAGTCAGAAATGTCATCGATCAAGCCGAACTGTCTGCAGCCTTTTGACAGCCATTTATTGAACACTTAAGACCTGCCTGCATATGATTGATCACTATTGATTTGTTTAACTTTGCTTACCTCCTGCTATTGAGAAGTGAACACTTTGGCTCTGAGTTGTGCTTATTATGGATTCTGGCACAGGTTTGTGATCGATCACCATGGCTGTGGTGATTACCACCGGCTGTCCCTCCATGGGCCCCGACCTGGCCTGGGAGAAGCCCAGGTCAGCCTCGCTCTGAGTGGGGTGGGTTTCTGTCATTGTGGCCTCTCCAGCATGGAGAGTAATACTGACAGTCGGGTCGTGTGGTTGTCTGACAAACGTGGTTTCTGAGGGAGTAGGGGTAGTAACAGGCCCCAGAGTGTGTGTGCTGGCTTGTGTGGTGTCCACCAGTCCTGGATTTGTTGTTGTGGTTTGGGCTGCTGCCCGTGTCAAGGCAGTAGGAACTGTAGTTTCTGGTGCTATCGTTGACCACATCTTTACTGTTAAATTTTCAGCCTCCTCTTTATCAGTGTGTGATGGGGGGTGTTGTGAAGTGGCAGCCTTGCTGGGTCCGGCTGCTCGTGCAGTTCCCTGTGGTGGGTGAGTATGTGTTGCATTTTGTTCAGGAGCGCTTGTGCTGGCGGGACTGTTGGTGAACAGAGTGTTTCTGACATAACTGCTTGTGGGAGAGTAGGAGTCTAAAACAAGAGTATCATTGTAGCTCTGCGCTATGCTGCTGTGTGGAGAATCTGATGTCCCTGTGGGAAGTGGTTCTGTTCTTATCTTTGTCACGCTAGCTAGGAGCCCCCGAGTCCCAGTCGTTGGTGGTTCAGAGGTTTCAAAAATGCTCCCTTCACCTGACACCGAGTGGTCTTGCAAGTGATCAACTGGTTCTGTCAGACTTTTGGCGTTTGTGGTCAACACAACAGCCTTCTCTTTATTGTCCGAGCTTCCATAAAAGGGGATTTGGAATGGTAGTGAGGGAAAGGAAGGGAGCTTTGGCAGAGACGGGGTCCACCAGTTAGAGCGTTGTCTATTTTCAGGTGCGTTTTCTCTTGATGGCGTCTGCCCCCAGAGAGCCTCTTCGTCAGCCACAGCCTGCCTGTGAAGTAGCAAAAAACATCCGAAGCAGAAAGCCAAGGTCTGGAGGAGGCGAAGCATGCTGTCGACAGTGGCGCACGGATCGCTCACATGTTGTTCTCCATCCTCCTGCTCCCTCAGGTGGGTTTGACTAACTTTCCGGCAAAATGGCCTAAAAGACAAGAACAGACAGGACAAAGTGACATACTTTCATCCACTCTTGAGCAGCTAAATCGGAGTTGTCGAAAACTTGACACAATTTGCATCTGCTGCTTTTTCTTTTCATTGAACATTTTTGGAAGGCCGAGCTTCTGTTTCTCAGAGTGTGACCTGCTTTTCAGCTGTTTTTCCAGGCCGTAAAGTAAATCAAGTAGAGAATCTATGCCACCCACTAGCGACTGCTGAAGTTAGCAGGCTAAAAAAATATGTCGCCCACCACAAATCACAACAAAGACTTAAGTATTATGGACACCCCACAATTAGTGGTGTCCTGTTAGATGTGGTGGTCAGTATTTATGCTTTTGCTCACATGCATGCTGTCTCGCAGTGGTTGGGCCACTACATGGACTGACCAATTAGAGAACTTTAACTTAAAGAACTACTATCCATATGTACTCTATTCAGTGAGAAGTGGTCAAGAAATAATGTATGTGTGAGTAGGGTTGGGGGAGGTTTGTTAAGAATTAGGATCCGGGTTGCCAACATAAGAATAGAGGGACCTCTTTTGTGGAGCGCCGAGTGGTTCAAAGTCACTAGCCTGTTGCCTCAGTGAAAAGACTGGAGCACCAAAGGAATTTCCCCTGTGAGAACAACAACCTGTATGCTTTAGCTGTACTTAACTCCCCACTAAACCCCACACCCACCCCAGTTTTGGCCTTGCTCTCTTTCAATCTCAGATATGTTTGTTCTTTAAAACAGATGGAGAAAGATCTGTTTGTGTGGGAGTAGTGTTCACAGAAATCAGCAATCACAGATAAATTCTCTCTCCAGCGTTTCTATCACGCTCTTATTCTCTTTATGAGTGTTATTTCATGCTTTTTCTTCATTGTCAGCCTTTGTTCTTCTCTCTGACAAGTTTATTTACCACTCACTTTATTCCCCTAATCCAGGCCAGTTCTCTCTACTCTATCAAGTTCTTGCTGTTTTCTTCGGCGCGCACAAGATCAATCAGCCACTACCATAAGAGTCCAAGGCGCATTCTCACTGATCAGGAGAGGAGGGACATGACCTGCAGTCTTCCCCTCTGTTCCAGCCTGGAGGGAACCTGGAGGGATGAAACCAACCTGGATACACAGTCAGATATTGAGATATGATGACTGACTACCGGGGGGGGGGGGTTAAACATAGAGCTTCCCACACCCTCCCTACTTTTAGCATTCTGACGGAACATCATGAAAATCAGTTTCCGATGATGTGTAGTTGTTTTTAGATGCCTGTGTTCTCAAGCTTGCTCCAGCCAACCCACTCACACGGTCACATTTCATGTATGCAGAGATATGATTGTAAATGAATTTGGATCTGACTGTGCATGTTAGTGCAATTGTGTACTTGCCCACATGTACTGTTCTGTAGTAGCAACACACACACCCACGCGTGCACACAGGCCTGGGCTTCTTCAAGACATTTTGCCAGCAATTTCTGAAGTCTTACAGAAAGGCCAATGAACTATTAAACGCTGCCTTTAAAGAGAAAGGGAAATATGTTTTGTTGAGAAGCCAAGTTTATTTGATTCTACATAGAAACATTTTAATAAGTTGTGAAGCTTAGAGCAAATTGATTGCCTCTTTGTCAATTTCATGCATAACTGATCAATTATTTAGATTGTGGGAAATATGTTTAATTCAGTTTGGCTGGCATTGTCACATTTCATGTCAATATCACTTTCACTTAGTGTGTGGTAAAAGGAAACTCATGTACATGTAGAGCGCAAAATGCTTCCTTCACTTCACAGCATGTTTTTAAGTTTCTGACTATTTTGAAAGGATCGGTTTTGGACAGAACTGAGTGTTCTTTCCAATCACTCAGGCAAGTAGAAAACGTTCCATTCTTTGTCTGATTTGACTCAAGTGACATAGCAGATGGTATTTTGTTGATGGTTGACTCATCTTGTCATGGCACACATGCAAACAGTTTCCTCAAAGATAGATGTTTTTTATTTTAGGTCCTGCAGAAAAGTAGCATAAATAACATAACAATTATCTAACGTTTAAAGCCCCAATAAAGCATGATTTTGTTTTTCAATCATGGAAATGTACATGTACTCTCTTCAAGGTCAGGATTTTCTAAGATAAACTCTATTCCTAGATCTCACTGTATCTCCCAATACGTTATACATGTAATGATATGGTGAACTTGTCAGCAGAGATTAGCATTTTTACACCCTCAGCAGATACTTAGCATTACTAGCATTCATTTGGCGTCCAATATTCACTTTTCTTTTAGCGTTGTTTTGCTCTCCAGCAACTCCTGAAGAAAATATCTGGCTCTTTAGTAATTTCTTCAACTGTGTTCACCAGCTAGTTGCTAACTTTGTCTGTCTGGTGTTATTGCTGGGCAGGTAGCTTTTATTTTCTGTAGACAGAAAAGAGAGCGGTGGGAGTGAACAAAAACATTAAAGTTGCGGGCCAAAAAAACCCCAATGTGCTGAAAGACACTAAAACGCTCCACAGAGCTGAGTGGAGATGCAAAGTTGGTAGATAATTCTCTGTGGATTTGTTGTTAGTCATGTGATCCATTCATAAAGTAAAAACATTGGTGATAGCAGCATTAATATGTAAACAAAACATTTTTTGTTGGTAATGTAGAACTAGTTTTTAGCTGTCATAAACTATCAATGCCAGCTAACAATCAAGCTAACAAATTAATAATGTACTGTGCTAGCTACCAATGAACCGCACAACAGCTTGTGCTTTACTATCATTCCAGATTGGGCCTTTAACTTTTTTTGTCAGCACACGTCACCACATCAAATATATGCCAGTGAAGGCATTGTCTGGTTTGACAGGCAGCAGAGCAAGTGGAAAGGAACTATAAAAAGTGTCTGTGGGGAATTTACAAGCCCCCTCTATTATTTTGCTGGCGTTTTGTCTCGCTGCTCCTGACAAAGATGGGGCCTGCCACTGTAGTGTGGTCAATAGAGCAGGGACGGACACAGCAAAAGAGAGGCAGAAAAGAAGGGCAGACAGTAAAAGACAAGGGCAATAGAAGAGAGCGAGAGAGAGAGAGACAAAGACACCATATTGACATACAGTTGTGCCATTCTTAGTCCAGGAGAGTAAACCCTGCGGCAGTCTTCGTAATGCTCATTTTAGTTTGTTGCCAGAGCCTCTTTTATTAACTCTGTAAACAGACTCCTGTCTTTCAATTAGGTATGTGTGTGTGTGTGTTCATAAGAAGCCCCCACTCTCTCACTTCTCTCAGGACCATCAACCATCTTGATCTCAATCAGCCTCCAACCTGCTGTACCATATTTCTTCATGTAAATTTCTCAATTTTAAATTTATCTGACGGCGGTGTTATGGCTTTACAAGACCCTCTGTGAGAACTCTGCTCATAATAAGGCCGCCATAGTAAAGCTAACAAGAGAGAAAAAGATGAAGAGGGGAGTACAGTCTCTGAGAATGAAAGTTAAAAAAAAGAAAGCGGTGTGTCACTCCTGAGTGACTGAAATGGATAGGCTCTACACTGAGGGGAGTCACAAATGGAGACGAATTTACTGCGGCCGATGTCATTACTATTTAACAAACCTGGCGAGGCCTGAGGATCAATGATACAGTCTAGGATAATGGAATAATTTACCTCCCTGCAAATGGATACTGTTGTGGGGGTTTTGTGAATCTACTGCGTGGGTGCTGTGTATATTTAGCACTAGTTTTCACTCTTATTTCCATGGTTATATGTAGTTGCACATGAATTTGAGCGTAGATTTACACGTGCATCCTCCCACGTGTTGTTGGGTCCTGTATTTTCGATTTCAGCTCTTTATCACAGGCTCTATCTCCAATCTAAGGAGTCAACTTATAGCTTTTTCCTGTTGTCCTCTCCTGACTTTGACGCTACGCAGGGATGTCAATATTGCACAGATTCAATCTGACTGGCCGCTCTAAGCCAGCAGGGATTTATCCTGCATAAAGCAGCACATTTGAAGGGCTTTAGAAAGTGTTAGAGAGCTTAACCTGGCAAACAAGTGGCTGTCTATCCATCTTTCAATCATTGTGGTTGTCATTATAGTCATGGCAAATTCTTGTGACAGGGAAAGACTGTGGATGTAACTGTAGGTGTTTTATGTCCTCATTTCACCAACAAACAATAAAAGTTTATTAAAAAATACTTTATTTGTTTTCTTCCAGGATACATTTTTTACTTTTGGTTAATTTCATCATTATAAACAACACTACAATATTATGTCAATAAAGATTGATGTGATATTGAATGCCAATATTGTAATTTAAAATGAATCAGTCAGGTATTGGTATTCTAGAGTATCATGTGTCATAGTCTTCGGGAAGTTATTGCTTCTAGCCATGTAGGAGTCCAGTTCATAACCTCCCTGTAAAACCACAACAGGTCGTTTTTACACATTGGTTTTGAGAAGATTAAACAAACACCATATAACGTGTTAATTGGTGAGCCGGTAGGCAGACTTGCTGGTAGGTGGATTTTGTTATTTTTGAAAAGATCCAGACTTGCTGTTTTAAGTTAAGCAAAGCTAATCGGCTGTAGGCTGTAGCCTTATGTTTACCAGAAGGATATGAGAGTGGTTTCGATCTTCTCATCAAACTCTAAGACACAACCTGTCCCAAAATGACAAACTCCTAAGTAGAAAATCGCAAGTCCACTGAAGTGCATGCCAGTTTTAAAAAAAGACACAGATTATTTACCTACTGTTTGTGTTTTGTCAATCCCTGCTTAAGTTGAACTGTATCATTCCTCGTTTGACAACATATTCAAGTTGATGATTGAGTCTTATCACTAACTTCTGAGTTGTGAGGGACAGATCCACAGACAGAAAGGGTGCAATCAGCTACAGTCAATAGCCCCTGGACATTATTGACCATAATGAGAGCTACTCTCGTGTCCGAGAATAGCAAAACCTCTGGTCATGAGTCCAAATGAGCAGCATCACAGGCCGGACTTCAACACATAAATCCTGCAGGGTTTACAACCACAACAATATCCTGAGTCTATTTACAAACCAGATTAATGCCTTGCTATTCTAATCTGTGGGGTTTCCTCTGGTGATTCTTTGAAATGCCATTTTACAAATCCAACTTCCAGGTGCAGAATTCCTTTCAGAACATCAATACCGCACTGTCATTTCTCCCTTTTTCTCAGATTAGTTTGATTCTCCAAACCTCTTCCATGCCTCTTATACTCCACCTCCACCACTCATAAAACATATTCCCCATGCTTGAGAATGACATTAATTGTGCCGAGCTGATGCTTGTGTTAGCCCTAGAGCTGATGAATGCAGTGAACCTGCCGACTATACAGAGCGCTCTCAAACACAGGCGTTCCACCGGCTGCCTTTACCATGGTGACAGTTGAAGCCAAAGACGTCTCGCTAATCCCCAGGATTTGAACACCTTTTGGACTCCGCTGTTCCACTAGGAGTGTGCTGCACTCACATGCAAATGGGCAGTCACACACACAGACGCACACACACAGAAATTTGTGTGTGTTTTGCTAACAACATAACACACACGCTTGCATATATTCTAACATCCTTGTGCTACAATGGAATGTGTACACAAGGATATGATTGCATAATTCAGGCCAGATATTCATGATAATTACAGATGTTAACATCTTTATGTGTCAGGTTTACCCAGATGACACACTAACAGACACACTCTCTCAAATACATATACCACCACACACATTTCCTATTTTCCTATAGATTTACCACGAATAAATGATTCCCTCTGATCTCCTTAATCCTAAACCACAAGCCCTCTTACATGTGTTAAAGGAAATACAGTATGTTTGTGTGTGAGAGTGTGTTTACCTAAAGCTGCAGCTCGAGTGTGTGTCTCAGCGTGTAACAGCATGCATGTTGGAGTCATACCCACACATCCCTATTCCTAGATGCAAAGCTGCTGATTAACATACACATGCAGAGAGAGAGAGAGAGAGAGAGAGAGAGAGAGGGGTACAGCTATGTGTGCAGGAAGATGAAAACATGTCAGCTGCTTACCTACAGATGTATGGAACAAGATGTAGAATCCACAGCCAGCTGTGTGTGTGCGTGTGTCTGTGTGTGTGTGCTGCAGGAGAGACCGTTGTTCTGAGCCCGTATAGGTTCGCCTGTGTGGAATTGAGTTCCAGTCTGTCTCCCTCCCTCCCACTCTCTCTCTCTCTCTCTCTCTCTCTCTCTCTCTCTCTCTCTTGCTCGCTCGCTCACTGCATCAGTAGTCCACTGTGTGGCTCCCATCACAATGCTTGTGGTCACACCTCACTGAGCCAATTGTTCATTAGCGGAGATCACCCGGTGCCGCCGACACTGGGAAACAGAGTTAGGCATCATATTACAATCGCTTATGCAAACACACATGCTGAATATTACATGCAAAGCCTTTACAAACATGCATGTGCACATATACCCAAGCTGTGAGCGGATAACATTTGAATACAGCTGTTTTCAAGCACTATATTTAGACCTAACATAACTAGTATGCTGATGTTGACTTTTTGGCTCTGCCAGTAAATCACCCACAGCTCCACAGAAAAATACCGTATCTTGGTTAATTCCAATTTACAAGTTGGCCCACATTTTTGTAGTTTAGGCCATGCTTCCTATTGGTCATTATTGGACTCATCAAAGTAATTGCTGAGATCTGGGACAAGTCAGAATCACTTTTATTGGCCAGGTATGTGTACACATACAAGGAACTTGATTGCGGTTTTACATTGCTCTCAATGTGCATACACAGAATAAACATAATTAACAGGACAACAAGCTCAACAAGGTCTTGGTCAAAGTTTTGGTTAGGAAAAGATCATGGTTTAGGTTAAAATAACTGCTTGGTTAAGGTTCGGGAAAGATCTTGGTCATGGTTAAAAGAAACCAATGTTGGCTGTTCGTAGGATCCAGGAAGCAAATAGCAGTACCCTGCGTCAAAGTTAGGCATTTTGTTGACTCATCGAACCACCCCAACAGTCTCAATCTGTGGACTTCATGGCTAACAATGTTGCCTAGCTTCCTACTTTGCTCTTGATAGACAAGACTCATGCAATATCTGCGACAGGCAACTAGGGTTGAGTTGAGATTAAGGGAAAATCGTGGTTATGGCAAACAGACTTGGTCAAAGTTAAGGAAAGATCATTGTTACTGTTACTATAAATGCAAAGGTTCATCGCAGATCTGTTAGGGGAGGAGAACTCTGGTCTGTTGCATGAAAGTAGCACCCTTACTTTCCACCGCCTTCATATTGGCTACACTATTTCCTGTGTTGGCACTGAATGTTGGCATTGGACATTAGTCGTGATGTACAGAATTATCCAATATAAACGTAATTCCTAGGGATACTGAGCTGCCAGTACTATAATAATAATAAGACCCAAGCTGCTACAAACTAAGTAGGCTACTTCCATAAAGCATCTGTGTTATTAGTTTCCATCCAACCCTTCCCAAACAGAACAACTTGTATCATGTCCAACATTTTAGGTACGGTAGAAGAGACTCACCTTTGACACAGTTTATTTTGTCATTAGGTTTCATGACTTATCTCTGTTGACATCTAAGGTGTGCTGTGCTGTTGTGCACCAACTTTGGCACAACATTTCCCAGATCTTTGGCTCCGTGATCCCCAGGAATTTCCCAAATATAGAAACAATCAGCGAACTCCCAGCCCAAGGAAACGTAATTTCCTGAATGGTGGCCTGCCTGTGATGAAGCCCCAGCTCGGCTCAGTCCCACCGGCGCAGGCAAGATCGCCTTAATAACATATATGACCTTGACTCTCCCTGCTATTCTTACCTTTACTTTTACCATTGTGAGATAAAAGACTAGTTTCCTTGCTTCTTCTACTTTGAATTCAGTGTATTTTACATTGAATAATTGGATTTGGATTAGATATATTGTCTGAAGATGTATATCCTTGGCACCTGAAATACATACATATTATTCTGACCTTCAAAATTAGTCAAGACAGCCATATGCTAATGCTGCAATGTCTAAGGGACTGACACAGAATGTATCTCCAAACTAAACTGAGTTGGAGAAGGAACAAACCCCATCTTTTAGGGTTTTGATACTTAAAGAGTCCACAGTTTTTGGTAAAAGAGTAGTGTAGATATTGTACAAGGTTTGTTCGAAGCCTGGTTCATGCCATAGAAGAAATCAAGATGTTGACATGTGTTTTCTTCCCGCCTGCAGGCTTTGCTTAACAGCAGTGAGTGATATGACAGGTGAAATGAACTATCATTCTGATCTCAGAACAGTCTTGAATGTTTCAGTCTTATGAAGTTATGAATTTGGGACAGGGTAAGCTGATCTTTAGCTGTGCCCACGGACAGCTCTAACAGTAGACAAGTATTTGGGTTTGGCTCAGTTTTGATTCATCCATATCCTCATAACGTTCTTGTTTTTGTAACTACTTTAATTTCTCATTTTGCCTTTGCAGTAAAACATATATAGGACATAACTGAAAGCAAAACTTTTATAGTAAATGCTGTAGAACTTGATAGACTTTGACTAAAACATAATAAAATAATACAAAATATTTTAAATTAATAATATACTTAAGATATTAGGATCTGTGCATTATGCATTGTTTCACAAGTACATCAGATATCTCCTCAACTGTAACATTTCCATGAAATCAATATAGATACAGCAAAATATATTTTTACTATTTATTATGGCAATTAGAGCTGAAACGATTAGTCAATTATGCAATTAGTTGATCCTTCAGAAACTCAATCTGCAATCAGTCATTTTTCTGCCAAAAATGTCAAATATTTCCTGGTCCCAGCCTCTCAGATGTGAGGATTTTCTACTCCATTCTATGTCATTTGATAAATTTTAAATGAATTGACAAAAGACAACAATCATTAGTTGCAGATTTAATGACAAAAGAGTATTTATATCCTCTGTCTCTGCTTTTTACCAGCTGTGGAATTATTTAGCTTCTCCTCCAGCTAATTAAAGAAGCTCCTGTAACCCACTGTAATACTGAAAAAACTCTTCCTCTTCCAATTTAAGATAACCTCTGTGGACCGTGTCGTGCACTTTGACACATATTGCTGTTTATCAGTATGACTAATGGCAGTGGACTTCAGTGTGCTAAAGGGACTTTCTCAGGTCTGGCTGGCATCTTGAGGAACTGTGAAGCAGATCAGCGTCCCCAAGAGAATGCTAAGAATTCAGTGTGTGTGTGTGTGTGTGTGTGTGTGACTTCGTACTGATGTCCTCTCCTTGTACAGTCCGCTGGTTCCAGCATACGGAAAGTGCCAGACAATGGCAGATTGTGGAGGACAAAGAAAGAAAGTTTCTTTGTCTGTAAAAAAAAACAATGGACTCTATCAATAGTTTATTGGCTCTGCCATCTATTCGGACCCTGCCCAGGGCCCTTTTTTATAGTGACCGCAAGGTCAAGCCTCTAAATCTCCCAAAACTTCTAGCTTCAAAAACAATAAGTCTTCTTACAGCATGTTTTTTTAAACTTCTGCTTATTTTGTGTGTGTGTCCGCAAAGTGTCTTTCTGCCACCATATGTTAACATCTATAAATAACGATGTTTCACATTTTATTTTTTATCACTATTAGCTGTAATTCACTGAAGTAAAAACCGGACTGAGTCGTGTTATTAATCAAGGTCTTAATATATGGCAGCAGTCATAGCATAAATATGTCCTTTGAAAAAATCTATAAAGACAATCTGACCGGGGAGAAATCTAATACACACTTGGTAACTCACAACGTCCCCTGTGTGTGTTGGTGTGTATCTGTTATGTGTACTTTACGTGTGTGTGTGTGTGTGTGTGTGTGTGTATGTGTGTGTGTGTGAGATGTGGTGCGTATTTATGAATGTATTCCCACACAGCTTTCCCTGCAGATTTGACATGGCTGATTAGGGCTGTTAGATGAGGATCGGAGATGACCTTGGAGGAGAAATCAAATGCATTTACCTGAGAGATACACAGAAAATGCCCGGGGCTAAATAACGTACCATCATCACTTTGCTATCACCGTAGACTTCTCGCAATACTAAAGTATATGCATTTTATGAAGCATTTGTGACTTTGAGGGTTCAGTTTAAAGATGCATTTATTCTTATCGTGAAGCAGTTCCACACCCTGATGTGGGTGGACCCCTCTTGCACAGAGAACAGAGAGGCACATTCTCCCTACTTTTGCTTCTGTGCCTCCCCTCCCTCCCAACTTTCTCTTTTTTCCCGGACAATAGGGGCCACGGTGAAACAATGCAAAAAAGGAAAGGCCCGGGGTTTGTGCGGCAGCAATAGGGGGGTGGTCTGAGGTGCTGAGAGGGGAAAACGGGTGAGAGGGCCTTAGAGCTTTAAAGGAGGGTAAGAAGAAAGTGATGGAGGCTTTCTTTTCTTGGGAGGGAGAGTTCTGATGAGGGGGATGTATAGAAAATCAGCAGGAATGAGGGGGGTTGTTTAAGAGATTGACGTAACAGGGATAAGGGATGTAGGGTGGAGGGGCGGGCCGCTATAATGTTGAGAGTAACACAGACGATGGCCGAGGGGACCAGGGTTATGTTTTTGTGGGACTCAAAGATTTTTCTGCCTGACTGACCCTGAAAGTGATCACGCTGAGCCAGGCAAAGAAAAACTCCGCTTTTTCTATTGCACGCACACACACACACACACACACACACACACACACACACAAGATAAAACTGCTAGCCAATCCACTGAAATTAAAGCTGGACTAATACACATTTTTTATATTGGCAACTGATCAAAAGATTATGTGTAATGTGAAAAGGGTGACCTGACTCTGCAGTTCCCCTTAGCTCTAAGGAGTGTTACAGTTTTTTTCAATTGCTAATCTGCATTGGTCAAAACTGAAGTCACATTGTGAAAACTCTTCACACAGTCAGCGAAAGAGAAATGCATGTGGACCAAACTATAGATAATTTTTCATTGCTTTCTGTCACGAATCCCCGGACGTGACCCTGACCTTCCTGTTGGGATGTGTGTGTTTGATTGTAGTTTTGAGTTCTTTTCCCCTTGGGGCGTTTATGGTGTGCTTGGTGTGTTTTGGTCTGTCTCTCTGTGTTCTGCTTCCTCCCTCATGCTCTGGGGCTGCTGGTGGGCGTGGTTGCCTGAGCTCCAGTTGACGCACCTGAGACTCATTCAGTTAATCAGCACACCAGTGCCTCTGCCTACAATCAACTCTCCTTAAAAGACCAGCCCAACCTTCCAGCCCCCGCCGGATCGTTGTACCACACACAGTACGAACATGCCAGCCTGTTTGCCCAGTCTGAACTATCAGCATCTTGTCTGAACCCTTGTATTTGTATTAACGTGTTTTTCTTTCTCGACCACAGCATACCTGCCCATGCCTGACTCGGATTCCCTCCTGCGCCACGAAAACCCCTGAGCTCTGGAACCAGGACCACATGCCCCTTGGAACAACCACCCATCCCCCAGCCACACTTGTCTCTCCCTTGTGTTCAATAAATCCTTTAACTGCTCATACTCTGGTCTGCGTCTGAGTTTCTGGCCCCGGTCCTGACACTTTCACACAAAATGCATTCAATGACCACTTTCTCCAAAATCATTCAACTCTTTTCTCATTACTACTACACCACCTGCAAAACACAGGATATCTGCAGCACGAATTTCCTGGTTGAATTGATTATTTTCAGCTATATAAAACAACTGTAAACATAAGATTTTGCTGTCAACATCTCAGGATCAAATGTCTTTCCAGTAAACATCGATCATGGAGAAAAGTCTTTTCAAAAATGCTGTTTCAAAGCACTTTCAAATAAGACAAATTGAAAAAAGCACAACAGATAAATGTGAGTTAGAACAATAAAAAGAACTGTACATAACTGACAATGAGTAAAATTAGCTCTACCTGAGTCAGCAACAACATTAAAATTGTAATGGTGTTAATGCATCAATAATAATAACACAATGTTATAACATATAAAACTGATGCCCATTTTGGCTGTATTGTGAGAATTTTTAGACTTTAAGTATACTTTTCCTTCAGTAAGGTTTTGAATGCAGCACTTTTACTTTAATCAGAATTAATTTAATTGTGATATTTCTACTTCTTCTTAAGTGAAAGAAAATACTTCTTCCACCACTGGTTGAAGGCATGAATAACAGTTTTCAGGTATTTGGTGTACAGAAAAGGATGTGGCGAATATGATTGAACCATAAATGTGGTGTGTTTCTTTTAGCTGTTGCTGCCATCAAAGATGAAACCAAAATACCTACGAAGTGGGGCTAACAGTGAGACAACCTATAGAGAATTTGAGAATAAGGTATTTGTGCAGTCTTATTCATTTGGAAGAAATTCTGAGACATTCACATATGAATGTCATGAAGGCAGTTTTGGAGGGATTCAATTTTCTGGAAATAGTTTGCAGGGTCACATCGTAGATAAATCAACGTTGTTTGAGGAAAGCTGGACATCTGGAAAAAAAGGTAATTATACTTACAAAACAACTGCTGGAATGTACTGAATTCTGCAAAAGACTTAGTCTAATAATATACATTTCTCCAGGTGTGGATTTAAACTGAAAACCATGAGGCCCAAGTCAATTTAAGAGACATTGTATCCTCATGAATTAATAGAAATGACTCATCTTCCACTTTTACCAAGTAATAAATAGAAATTGCACAAGTTGTGGACAGGCATTCATCAAAGTGCTCATTATCCTGAGGTAGTGAATTTCTCTTCATTTTACAAATCAACTTGCTGTGTTAATCACTGGCTCCATCTTGTGGCACTAAAATGTCTTGCAGTTACTTGATAAGAAGGTCAAAACAAACACATTTCATGACCTTTGAATGTTTCCCTATTTAGATGAAGTGGCAGCTCAATGTGACTATTCGTAATCGGGACAGAAATAGCTTGTTCTGGTCATGATGTCCTTGAACTATAAATAAGATCCAGAAATAAGCTCTGTTAAAGCTGCAAATACATCACTATATTATTTAACTATATATTAACTATATTATTTAACTTGAACTTTTTATTTTATTATTATTAACACATTGTTGATGCTCTGTGAACAATTCCTGTTCCTGAAAAACTACAACGGAGCAACAGATGGAGCAGAGTTCCTTCCGCAGGAACACATTTTATGTTCATGTGCTCTCTGAGGCTCAGAGAGAAATTTGATTTACATAATATTTTGCACAGAAGTGCAGGAGATGAATGTTGTGTCTCTTTTTGTTTTATTAGCCTATCTGAAGAGAACAAATCTGACTGAGAGATAACATTAACATAATTTCATAATATTCACTGGTGTAATGTAACTAAGTACATTTTTGCTAGTACTGTACTTAAGTTCAAATTTGAAGTACTTGTACTTACCACGTTCTACTTCTACTTCACTATATTCCAGAGGGAAACAGCTTCACTTAATAGTTACTTTAATTGAAGATTTTTGCACACAAAACAATAGAAGAGCTTATAAAATATGTTTTGATATAAATTTTAAAAACAGTATATAAACCACAGTATATACAAGTACAGCTGAAACGATTAGTTGATTAGTCAACTGATAGAAAATGAACTGAACTGAACTATCTTGATCATTTAAATTTAATGCAAAAACTTTTCGTGGTTCCATCTTCTCAGATGTGATGATTTCCTGCCTTTACTTTTAAATATTTTTTAATAATTCTGAGGTTTGTACTATTAGTTGGATGAAATAACTAGTCTTAAGGTGTCACTTTGTGCTCTGAGAAATTGTGATGTTTCTCACTATTTTCAGAGTTTTAATAAACCAAACAATCAATTGATAATCTTTTTTAGCATTAAACAGTTAATTTCCTGCATTCTGGAAAAGTTTTCTGCATCAATTTATGGTGGAAATGTTTTTATTTATGCAACGGGAAACACGTAATTCAGGTGGCAGTTGATAGGCTATTTCAAAATCTAAAAATGTAACAGAAGTTATGCAGTTAACAGTAGCTTTTACTTACTACTTTTTTTAGCTTAAGTTTGTTTTTTGGACAATGCACGTTTTTCCTATATTTATTTTGCACTGTACGTTTTCTTATTGTGCAGACAAACCTTTCTCAAAGCACATTTATTTTTTATTCAACATTTGTTGTTGCAGGCTTTTTTCAGAACATTTTTAACAAATGCTTTTAAAAAGTGATGGGGTTAAAATCAGCCATTTCAAAAAGTGATGGTGTCAAATGTCCCCAGCGTCCCCAGTGCAAATGACACCCATGCTATTAGTTCTTAAACTTCCTCCACCACTGTTATCCATGTTCCCGTCCCAGCCACACTCTGTAGGCTACCAGTTGGTGGCGGTAATGGCGCCATTCCGTTGTTTACCAACCGCCAAAAGCATGAAGAAGAAGAAGCAAGTAGACCAGAGACGTAGCCGGTGACAGGTCCTCAGAAGAGCAGGGAAGATCGACCGTCTGAGAGTCCTTTTTCAAGCATCCAGGAAGACCACATTGGGCCAAAAGAATGGGAAACGTTGCGCTCTCTACAGGGTAACAGAATAACATGTTGCTGTGAATTTGTTTGGGTGTGACCTATCGTGCGGAACTTGAATGGGCATTTAAAAAAAAAAGGTAATGCGGATGTTCTGTTCTGTCCTCCAGCGTGATGCATTCTTTGATACCCAAAATTTAAACCCACATTTAATAAGCAAGACACTGATTTGCTCCGGTTTCGCACCAATCTTTGGGTGCATGGGCGAGGAAGGAAGATTATTAATGTAATGTTATTATTATAAAGCTTCACAGCCCAAGTTCACCCCCCCCCCCCCCCCCCCCCCCCCCGCTTAATAATCAAGAGCGTTTGTCACACAAAAGATGGGTGACATGACAACCAAAACGTCAATTTATTGTTAGTATATAGAATAAATGTACATTTGCTAAAATGCATAAATACATGTACATGTACAATAGTTACACACGGTGTTGAATTAAGACCTAAAATGTTAATAAACCAGGATGAAATATAAAGTAATAACAATAAAATAAAATGATAAATAGTAATAATAACGTTTGTCTTCTGCAGTCACTGGGTAATATATCAGTATATTGTTCAGTAACGCAATATAGAGATTGTCAGTATGATGTAAGTATGTCTATTATAAAATAATCTGAACAACACTAGTCCATACTTTATCATTTTAAGCCCTGTTTAATATAACTATAATATTGCTTCATATTTCTGTCTGGACTTACAACATATGTACAGTTTATTAGCTTATGATTAAAATACTGTATTAAAGTACCATTATTCTAGTATGTAACATCTAATATTTTAAAATATTCATATAGTATGATTTTGCTCTGTTGTACTGACACCCTGTATCGTGGCAAATCCAATATTATCTTAGTATTAATTTATTGTATCATGTAATAATAACATGCATTCTTTTGTAGCTACTCAGGCGTGAGTTTATATTTTTCTCATGTGATATAAGTATCAGCCAAACATGGCTTTAAAAAGTTTGACTGAAAGCTAAATTTCATTTTATTTATTAAATTTTCACTTGAAGTTGCAAAATGCATTTCAAAACAAAGTTGTTGGGTTTTTTTTAATTTACTGTGACATTTCACTTCTTTTCTTTTCCAAGAGACTCATATTGTGTAAAACTAACAGCCAGTCTGGGTCTAAGGACATATGTGAAATCTTTCAGTCTTCTCATTTTTAAATGTGACTGTTGCTTGTCATTTGTTCCAGTCTCTTCAGAACTGTTGCAACCATGTCTGAACGAGTCAATGGAGGGAGGTTCGTGGCCAGGAGGATCAGTAATAGCATAACTTATTATTATGCTCCGTTCTCAGAGGCAGGAGACTGGACGTTATGTCCTGCCAAAGAATGTCTTTCCTCCTCTCCATTGCTCTCAGATTCTGCCTCCACTTCCCGTCCTCTTCTTCTTCTATTCTCCTGGCTTGGTGCCCAGCTAGGGGCGGTGGCCAAGTACAGGGACCTTTACCTGGACCATGGCATGGATGTCCTTGTGGTCCAGAGCAGTGTAATGCACTTCCTGTGGCCTCGATGGGGGCTCGACTACGGGATGGAGGTTTTGAAGGTACTGGAGGAGCCTCAGTTCTTAGAGAGGGCGGTGCTGGTCCATGCCTCCTCCATTGGTGGCTACACTTTCACTCAGGTACTCACCCACATCTCTCAGAGACCAGAAAAACATGCAGGCCTTGCCCACAGGGTGATAGGGCACATCTATGACAGCTTGGTGGTTGGCACTCTGGAGCACATGGCGATAGGTGAGTGATCCAGCTCAGGTTACTTCTGTGTCAGATCTTTAAATAATCCATTAGCCAGCCGATCGACTGTTTTAGTTTGTTAGGAGCCCAGGAATTCTTTGTGGCAGCATGTTTCTTACGTGCCTTAGTACAGTGTCTGCTAACAGTTTATATGATGCTTTTGACCATTAGTCATCTAGGGTACAAAATGTCCCAAAATTGTCCTTTCAATGTCACATTTCAATGTGCGGCTCCATCAGCTAAGAGAATCAATGATGTGCTGCACACTTGTTCAGCAAACATATGTGTTAAGTTTGGCCCCCTTTTCATTAACATGCTGTGACCTACGCTGTCTGAGGATATCATTGTCTCCGATGTCCACTCCTTATAAATCCAGAACTTGCCTGAGAATTGTCGCATTTGAAGTTTTCTTCAATATAATATAAGTAATACACTAATAGTCACCTGTTCATCCATGGTTTCACTGCAAACAGGAACTACTAATAACTAATTTGGCATACTTTTAATGGTGCCAATTTGCCTAAATGTAAACAGATATAAGCCAAAAGAAAAATAAATAGTTGAATCCCACAGCCTAACTCACTGAATCCATGTCAAAATTATCCTTCCTCTTTACATCCCCCAAAGCATTATGATGACTGTAGTTCGCAAAGAATAGTAATAGGAGTGGTAAAATACATTAACATTAACTTTTTGGGTTGTGGGGGTGGGGGACACTGCTCTAGGTTATCTACTAGCAGCACATTTATTGAATTAATAAGTACTGAAGTTTAAAACCCAGCCCTATACCGTACTGTGTTATTTATATAAGCAATTGTACTCTCAATCTTTCTCTCTTCGAAATCTTAATTAACCCTCATAATCATGTCTGTCTTTTGTTGTTATTCAGGCCTTGGGAAGACTCTGGTCCCAAGTTTTGAAGGCTTAGTCAAAAATGCTGCCTTGCTTTACTTCTGGCTCTTCAAAACCCACACGGCAGACTTCTATGAAAACAGCATTCAAGTTTTCCTCAACAACCCAATTACTGCACCAGCCCTCTTCTTCTTCAGTGAAAATGACGCCCTGTGCAACCCAGTTGTCATGGAAAAGTGCATTGACCTGTGGAGGAAGAGGGGCGTGACTGTGGAGAGCAGGAAGTGGAAGGAGTCAATACATGCAGCCCACATGCGATGCCACCCAGAAGACTATCTCTCTACCCTGGAGAAGTTCTTGAACTCACTGGCCATTTCCTCCCTCAGGGCAAAAATGTAACTGTTGGGGGAGTAAAAGCAGGAATTTTAAAACTGTAAGATGCTTTATTTATTCTATGCTTTAAAGAAGACAGATTTATTTATCTTCCAGCTGTTTCATTATTAACAGTGTAATTTAACAAAGACAAACTCCTTTTAAGCACTCTCTATTTAAATGATGTGCAGTATTTAAGGAAGTACTGTAAAGGTTATGTTACATGATGCTTGTTTTGTTCAGGAAGTGTTAAATAACTGTTTCTGCACATTATGTGGTATTGTTTATAACAGCACATCTGTTTTTGCAGAAAAGCATGAAATTGTATACATCTGATTTATATAGTGCATAGCGGGGTTTTGTTTGTTTGTGAGGGTGAGCAGGTCAGGCAGTGAGCAATTGTGAACAGGCATGATGTAGGGCAGCTAAAGGCAGGGAGGGAGTGGAAAATGAGAGTAGATTTAGGAAAACAGGATCTACCACTGATCTTGTGTTGTGGTCGTAAACACAGGTATTGTGAGGGGAGTTGTGGCGCTGACAGTACCATGGGAGACAAAAGCGAAGGTATACAAAGGTTAGCTGTTGGGGTTTTGTTGGAAAATCAATTTTGTCCCTGTTAACTGAACTGGTTATAAGTGAAAAATATGACAGACAATGCAGTCAGTGCCATGGATGTATAATGTTTCCAGTGCACATTTGTTGGTAAGAAAGGTGACTGGGGCGAATATAGGTAAGTGCGGGATCTTACACTCGTAATGTCAACCACTGACGTTGGAAATAAGGCTTTCTGAAGCACTGAATCACTAGCAGTTGTGTTGAAAATGCTTCACTGTTTCAAATGATTTGATAGAGTCAAAATGGCGACATCTGCTGGCCAAACCGTTTTTTGCATTTGTATGGATAGAGTACATCTGAGACCATGGTGAAACTGTCAGGCTTTTATTATTGTTATATCAAAGTAGAAGCATATTGTCAGTGTAAGTTATTTGGCATAACAACAGATCAGCCATACTGACTGACTGACAAGAGCATCCTGTAGCTATATTTTTTATATCTTCATTAGCAAAGACAATGATAAAGGACTTTAATAGTCATTAATACAAACACAGACAAGGCATGAACCAAGCCAGGCGGAGTTGTCATGTACAGCTTTCTTATTTTTTGAATCAAAGATGTTAGTAATGTACTGCTCAGACTATAAATAAAGGTTTAGAGTGACTAAACATGGCTTTGTGGATTTGGTACTTTCCGGGAATTATCAAAATATTGATTAGGAATAATTCTCTCTGTTTTCTATTACTATTATTGTGGAAACCAAACATTTTTCCAATGATGACAGAATTCAGAGTCAATATTACCAATAATATATTGAGACAAATCTGCGTGGGGACATTGCCAGAACAGGTGCACTAATGTCTCTGGATACCACTTGCAAAATGGGTAATTATGTCTTCCTAAAATTTGCGAAGAAAGTGGGTATCAGGATAAAACTTTAAAAGGAACTTCCCTTACTTTATTATTAAGGAATTTCTAGTACGGAAGTGGACAGACATTTCCCCAGTTCAAGTTAGCAAATCTAGACCAGTAGGATACAACAGTAGGGATAGTGGTGACTTCTTGCTGAAACAATGATCATATGTTACAGTTGTTTCTTATTGTAATGGACAAACAAATGTTACCCACTGAGGTGGTAAACAGACTGGCTTGTCAACCCCGTTTAAAAGTGTTAAAATACGAACAGGAATGGCATCAATAACTATGGAAAACACATTTGGGTGATAGGAATGCTAAAGGTTTGAAGACATTTTTGTTGTTGGATTTTGATATTAAATTGCACAACCACATGGAGAAATAATACAAAGTTGAATTGACACTTGTGAATGTGGAATTTTGCCATTAGAATTAATACATTTATGATAAAGTACTTTTTTTAAATTTTGACTTTTATAATAGCAAAATACCACATCCTCCCACATTAATGCAAAATCTCTATAAATATGGTCAATGACTGAAGCTTTGCCAAAATGTTCTGGTGTATAAACAATGCCAAAAGAGGTGCAAAACAGTGTTCTGGGTAGTCTTCACAGAAACAACAGTTTGTTTTTAGGCCTATATCTCTTTTGAATTTAACCATGTAGTGATTAACAAGGTAATGAATTATACTTCATTCACCTTACAATCAGGTATTTGTGAAAAATCATCCAAACTTTTTTCCAGACAATGTCGTTTACAAATCGTTTGCAATATGATATAACATGTGGAATAGATACAGTTTCTTTCTGAAACAAGGCAGGACCATTCTTATTTCGAGGATGTTGAGATAAGCAAATTGCTGGTCTGCCTGTATTTCTAAAAGGCATTATTGTGCCCTGAATGGCGTCAGATAGCCTACTACTTCCCTGATGTGTCGACACTACGTCGAGTAGGCCGTTTTGAGCACAACATAACTAAAGTTCGCTGGCGCAGTAATACGCAAAGGTTTATGTTGTGCTGAAGAGGCTTGGCAGGTTGAGTAGGTCCGTTGCTAGCTAGCACGTGGTTAGCTGATGGTGTCAGCAGGCAGAAGTGTATGCATTTGTTTGTGTACTTTGTTGCTCAGGCAGCATGCTAGTTTGCTTAACATGCTAGCTAGATTGACATGATGTTAGTTGAGCGGTTCATTTGGTGGCTTACATTGCAGGACAGACATTACTGAACTTCAGGTGATACCAAGGCTTTCAAATTTGATCAAAGGTTTGGGGTGAGATAACGTGTGTTTTATTATATTTAAATATTTGCAGCAGCGGCCCAGTTTGTTATTGACCCGAACAAATAGAAATGATAACAATAGGTAAATCTGATAAAGTGTTTTAAAATACTTCAAAAATGCAATTGTATCAAAAATAAAAAGATCATCAGTGCTCAGTGTATATTGTACACATAATGCCTACAGCAGGGTTGCAGAGCTTGCCTTACAGGTGTGCCAAGCTGTGTGTGAAAGTAGGCTACACATTTCAAGTTATGAATGGGGTTTTGTGTTGTATTTGTTGCACATTTTAATGCCTTGTTGACAGGGATAGGGGGCTCCCACATAAAGAACTATGGCTCAAGGCCAGCCATTTTCACCATCATGATGGATAATAGCTTTCCATCCAGAGCCAAAATATAGTAAAACATCTCTAGTCCTTTCCTTAGTTTCAGGTAGCCAAAGCTAAGCCCAGTGGTGGACACTAACAAAGTAGTACTGTACAAGAGGTATTTGTACTGAACTTGAGTATTTTATTTTCATGCCACTTTCAACTTCTAATCCACCACATCTCAAAGGAAAATATTGTACCTTTACTTTATCTGACAGCTTTAGTTACTAGTTAGGCTTCTTTCAAAAAGTTGCTTTTTACACACAAAACGTATGAAGAATTTAAAAATAGCATGTTTTAAATTACTTAACAGTATATAGAAGTCCAGCTAGTAGAACTATCAGTTAGGCTAATTGACAGAAATTGAATTGGTAACTGTTTGGTATTGGTAATTTGTCATTTAAAAACATTTTATGGTTCCACCCTCACAAATGTGAAGACTTGCTGCTTACTTTTGATCATTTTAATGTATTTCAATCATTTTGAGGTTTGGACTGACAAAACCCTGGATAACTGTGACAACATTTCACAGTATTTTCATAATTTATTACAATCGATTAATGGAGAAAATAATCAGCTGATTAATAAATAATAAAAATGATCATTAATTGTAGTTTAATAAAAAATAGTAGCACCTCAACCAACTAATGCATGAGGATTAATAATCTAATTATAGTTATAGTATATAGTTAATTATATTATAATCTAATAGTTACAGTCATATGGGACATTTTTCTTTCTGCTTTCAGTAGGCTACGTTTATTTTTAATTGGCTAGCCTACTTCTACATTTTCGTGCATATAGCCCACTTGCATACTTTTACTTAACTTTTTCAATGCAGTAGCCTACTATTTTTACAGCGAGGTAGGCTATTAGTACTTTTATTTTTTTTAAACGATCTGAATAGGCCTAAGTTACTTTGTTCACCACTGGCTAAAAAAGCCAAAGCTTCTGGTCGCAAAGAGGTTAGAGAGGTTTTGACTGCATCAATAATCATTTTGCAGGAATTTATCTATACTCCCCAAAATCAGCTGCTCTCACTATCTTTGATCATAGCCTATAGATCACAGGCAAGTGATTTCGTCCTTCCACTCCGTGTGTGCACGCGCATCCATGTTGCCTGGTAAAGAACGTGCTTGCAGGAGTTTACCCGGAAACAACACATTTTAATTTCTGATCGGCTTAACGGCTCTGGCATTTGTAGGCTACTGGGAAAGCTATGAACTCGGCACAAAAATTATCGTCCATTAATGGAATGTAGCGGGACAACTTTGAGGGTGTTATCTCATAACTTACCTCCTCAGCGTGACAAATACGAGGTGTAGCGTGTGAACTGGCTGAAATGCGTGTGTCTCACGGTGAATACGTGAGGCTTGAGAGACCTGTGATACAATGTAGATGTAAGTCCGGTGTTCTGTCGATTTATGCTACCTATCGAGATGTGCTACTTAGGGGTTCTGCGCATGTGTATGACCCACAAGCGTGGTTTGTTTCCATAAATCTGTGCAACCTTGCTGTTGGGAATGCCGTCGAGAAAGTGGCTGATCATCAGAATATGCTACCCCTGATATCTTAAATAAACATGGCATAATTTAGTATTTCAACATGCTCCCCATCTCCATACAGTAGCCTACACATGGAGTGAGTAGTGGTGCAATATAAAATGATTCTGTGGTGGGAGCATTAATTGATAGGGGATATTAGTCTATCAGAATACGCTACCCCTGAAATAATAATAATAATAATTATCTTTATTTGTAGAGCACTTTTCAAAAATAAGTTACAAAGTGCTTTAACAAGTGTAAAGACAATAATACCAAAAAAACAATAATAAAAAAAAAATACAAGATAAAGAAAAGAAAAGACTAAAATACACGTTTAAGATAAATATAAAATTAGTAAAATAGAATAAAATAAAAGGGATAAAATAAAGTCAAATAAGATCGGGAAAGGCTCTCCTATAAAAGTATGTTTTAAGAAGGGACTTAAAAGAGTTCACTGACTCGGGGCCCTGACAGCAGACGCTCTGTCCCCTTTAGTTTTCAGTCGAGACTCTGGAACAGACAACAGACCTCTGCCCGAGGATCTCAAGGTACGTGCTGGTGCGTATGGGACTAAAAGGTCAGAAATATAACAAGGCGAGAGGCCATGAAGAGCTTTAAAAGTGATCAATAGAATTTTAAAGTCAATTCTAAAACATACTGGGAGCCAGTGTAATGAAGCTAAAATAGGAGTAATGTGGTCATATTTCTTTGTTCTGGTTAAAAGCCTGGCAGCTGAGTTCTGGAC
>NC_060165.1:16123866-16124419 GCF_021292245.1 Micropterus dolomieu | reverse complement strand
GAAAAACAACAAACACAAACAAAAAAAACAATAAAAATAATAATAATAGTAAAAGACAACCAGCCGAACAGCAGCAATAAACAGCTGACATATTAATGACATATTAAGACAACTAAGAGAACAATGAAAACAACAGTCATACACACTAAATAAGCAACACAACACAGCCACGAGAGCTGGAATAATAATTAATTTAAATAAGTAACTGAAAGAAAAGCATCAGGAATAATTCTACCAGGGACAACCTAAGTTTGTTTGTGTCTGTGTGTGTCTGTGTGCGTGTGGGTGAATGTGTCTGTATGTGTGTGTGTGTACATGTGTGTGCGCATAAGCCTGTTAAAGAATGTAGTTAGTGAGAGTGGGATGCCACGACTGTGCCACACCTACCCCAGCAACAGGCAGGCAAGAACTCCAGTAGCCAATAGGGGTGGGAGAAAATAAAAAAAAATAAATCAAATAACAAAGACTCCCAGATGCACGGGACCGACTGCCGCGCGCACACAACATAGGCCAGTGCTCCCCCCCCCCCCCCCCCCCCCCCCCCCCCCCCCCC
>NC_060165.1:16123588-16123766 GCF_021292245.1 Micropterus dolomieu | reverse complement strand
ATTTTTCATTTAGTTTATAGCAACATTACCTTCGCTGTCTGTACCTCTGTGTGTATATTGTGTAGGCTGCCTCCCTCCCCTCTCTCTCTCCTTACATCCCTCTCTCTCTCTCTCTCTTTCTCTCTCTCTCTCTCTCTTTCACTCTCTCTTTCTCTCTCTCACCCCAACCGGTCGAGGC
>NC_060165.1:16119187-16123500 GCF_021292245.1 Micropterus dolomieu | reverse complement strand
CCATGGTTCTGCTCGAGGTTTCTGCCTCTTAAAAGGAAGTTTTTCCTTGCCTCTGTCGCCTAGTGCTTGCTCTTGGTGGGAACTGTTGGGCTTCTGTAAATATCATCACAGAGTACGGTCTAGACCTGCTCTTTTATGAAAAGCGCTGTGAGATAACTGTTGTTGTGATTTGGCGCTATATAAATAAAATTGAATTGAATTGAATTGTTGTAGAAGACCCTTAAAGCTTCTCTTTGGTGTACACAACTATTAAATATATGTAGTTACAAGGGGCGGATAACATTTTATTTCTACTTCTCCTATCCTGCTAGTCTTTGTTATTGTATTATGTTTCTGATAATATATGCTCAAAAATGGCTTCACAATTGCCAAATACCTAATTCAGAGTCATAAAGAGGTCAGATGTCAAAGAGCTGTCTCCACAAGTGCACAGTATAGTAGCTGCAATTAAACAACAGTTATGAGCACACATTGTTGTTTGAGAGACATTCCATTAGTGCTTACAATCTCAGTATAGCACTGGTACCTGACAGCTTGAGTGGTATCACTCCCCTTTGTTTACATTTAATTAATGGAATTCTTTAGGCTTGCCACATATTTTCTGTTAGAGAGAATCCATCAAGAAACCTTTTTCAGCATTACCACCTGAGGATAACAGGGATTCACACTATTTATTTCCTGTAAGTCCTAGTAATTGTCACTTCCTTCCTATTCTGATAATTGTCAATTGAGGAACAATCCCATAATTGACAACCTGACATTTGAATGGTGTATAAATACAGTAGAACAGGAGAATACACGTGAGGCAGAGGAAATTATGAGCCGTTTAAAAACCACTTCTAAAGTGAACATGTTGATAGACATGCAACAGTATCAGAGTCAGGCTTGGATTAACCTATTCAGAGAAACAGTAAGCCATAGGGCTGCAAGGACACAGGGGGATGTTGCTAAGCATCAAGGAGCTTTTTTCTTAACAATTGCGAGTGACTTTCAGATCAAGAAAAAAAATAAACATACAATGTGTTTTTAAAATACAGTGCAATTTTAAAGATTAAACCTGTAGTTCTCCACCTTTTTTGTTTGTGACGCTTTGCAGGAAAAAGTTGTGTGTCTAGATGGGACCTCTTGTCATATGTCAGGTGTGAATGAGTTGTTAGCACAAAAGAGAAATGTCCTTGCTTAACTTCTCAGATGGTTTCATCAGTTCATATCAGTTTGATGCCCAAAGATGTTAAAGTATGTAGTATTTCACAAATAAGCAAAGATCAGAGAAATAGGACAAAAAATGAATAGAAACTTGTGTAGCATTACTTAGTTTCTTCTTCTTTCCTACCCAGTTAATCATCTCATGACCCTGCGGATTTATCATGAGGCCTTCAGGACGAGGACCGATCTCTAGATTGCTTTAATTGACAGAGTATAATGCACAAATTAACCTCTTGATCATTCTCTATCATCGTTCTATAAAGCCCCATGGGGCCACAACCAAATTCAAACCATGTAAAAACCATAGATATGTTGTCAATATTCAGTAGCCACAATTCCGGCTAAATCCATCCATTTTCACAAACTTTCCTGAGTATACAACCAGACCCGCCATATATATGTATATATAATTGTAATTACTATCATTATATCCCTAAAGTGCTCATTCTATCCACGAATAACATCTATATATTAACATCCGATTTGCTGGGAATATATTGAAGTAATAAGCTTGACACACAATATGATAATCTGGATAAAGCCACCAAGTTTTTAAAAGAACTCCAGTACAGAGAAAGGAACAAAGGAATATTAACATAATATAAAAGCAGCTGTTTGCCAGGTCTGGATGCAGAATGGGCCACATCAGATCCGGATTCTGCAGACTGAGAGAAACAAACACATCACTCTCAAACACTGCCAGGTTGTTCACCAGTCAAGAGCTGTGGAACAGCTCTGTTGATAAATAAAAAGTAAAAGTTACGTTGCGTTCTCTGGCGGACCCAGATCTGCTGTTAGCTGTAAACACACCACAGGGCTAACATTAACGTTGCTATGTGGCTGTGTTTTAAGGACTGGGTCCGTTTGTTTTGGAGAGGAGACTACCTCGGAGGTAATTCGGCTCCAGGTAGAACCCTGTCAGCGCTCTGAAGTGGAGCAGACCCAGAACAACTCTCATCTGCTGTTAGCTGTAAACACTTGCAGGACTAGTTACGGTGCGGCTATGTTAAAACTATAGCACAACACCACTGCGCTGTAATAACATTATGCTTTATTACATGTCACATAATTAACAAAATAGATATATAATGTCAGTCCAGTGGCTGTTACCTGACAACCAACTTGCCTCTCATTCTTCCGGCGCTGGCAGTAACTCAGCCTGCCGAGTGAACCAAAGACTCTGAGGACCCATGTGAGTGATGAACGAATAGTTCATTCCTGCTCTACAGGGGCCGAGCTGTCCCGTGTCAAATGAATGAGACGCACAGTTGAGTCGTGAACTAATCAATTCTGTTTCCTGTGCTAACTGAGCCCATGCAGCTGTCGTGTGACCAGTGAACGCAGGAGTCAAATACTGTTCACGCATGTGTGAAAATGAACAAATTACTTACTGACTACTCATTCCTCCTGAGTTATATACAAGATTAGGTCAAATGAACGAAACATTCTTCTTCAATGTCGGCTCTCTGGCCAGGATTGTCAGGATTCGTGGTTGGGTGAGCATGTTGGTGGACCCAAATGCAGGACACAAGGCTGACAGGTTCAGTTAAAAGGTTTAATTAAACAAAAGGCGAGCACACTTTTAGGCAGAGTGGCTGATCTGAGGCTTTCCCAAAATAAACAGAGTCCAAATTAAACAAGGTAATCCAACAGAAAATCCCAAAATACACTGAAACAAGCTGGGCGAACAAACAGGCTGAATACATCCACAAGATAACTGACAGAGCATATAAATGCTAGAAACGCTGTCATTTCCGGAAAAAGACTAAACAGAAACACCAGGTATATATAGACAGGGTTAACGAGCTGTGAGGATGTACACAGGTGAGGGACATGAGACTAACGAGACACAGGCAGGCAGAGAGAGCAGGGGAAAACAGAGCGACTGGCATGCAGAGTGATAACTGGGGGAAAAGACATGACACAAGTTACTGAACACATAACAGATCAGAAACTAATAAAGACACAAGCAGACAGATCACGAAGAGATACAACCAACAATGAACCAACTGGGAAACGGGACAACACTAAACAGACATAAACTAGGTTACTAGACACAAGACAATAGACAAGACAGAACCCCAATACCCAACAGAACAAAATAACAGATAATCAACTGACCAAAACTCAAGAGTGCAAAACATGGCATGGCTGACAGGCAGAGTGTGACAAGGATTCGTCTCGGTAAGCTAATTAGCAAGCTAGCTTAACGTGTGCTGGACAACGTGTTGCTGCCGAGTGGTCACAATTAGACAACACCGGACAATTTCATACTTTTCTAAAAAAACATAAACAAACAGTTGTCCTGTCTATGTGTAAGGCGGCAGCTAATCCTCCCCAGGCTCCTTAAAAAATCATGGAGTTTTGTGAGTTGTTGAGTTAGGGGAAACTATATAAACTTTGTGAAAGGCTGTGTACTACAAAATCGTTATTGGTCCCCTCGTGTGAATTCGGCAAATGTAATGTATTAAGTTATCCCTTTCTTTGTATATGTGTGTGTGTATGTATATATATGTGTGTGTGTGTATATATATATATATATATAAATAAATAAAACACACACACACACACACACACACACAGAGTGAGGAAAATAAGTATTTGAACACCCTGCTATTTTGCAAGTTCTCCCACTTAGAAATCATGGAGGGGTCTGAAATTGTCATCGTAGGTGCAGAGATCCAGAAATCACAATGTATTATTTTTTAACTATTTATTTGTATGATACAGCTGCAAATAAGTATTTGAACACCTGAGAAAATCAATGTTAATATTTGGTACAGTAGCCTTTGTTTGCAATTACAGAGGTCAAACGTTTCCTGTAGTTTTTCACCAGGTTTGCACACACTGCAGGAGGGATTTTGGCCCACTCCTCCACACAGATCTTCTCTAGATCAGTCAGGTTTCTGGGCTGTCGCTGAGAAACACGGAGTTTGAGCTCCCTCCAAAGATTCTCTATTGGGTTTAGGTCTGGAGACTGGCTAGGCCACGCCAGAACCTTGATATGCTTCTTACAGAGCCACTCCTTGGTTATCCTGGCTGTGTGCTTCGGGTCATTGTCATGTTGGAAGACCCGGCCTCGACCCATCTTCAATGCTCTAACTGAG
>NC_060165.1:16117052-16119087 GCF_021292245.1 Micropterus dolomieu | reverse complement strand
GTCACAAGGCGGCAGCATTGAGTAGTATTGTTGTTGTTCCGCCAAGTGCATCATGGTCTTTCTTCCTGTTAATGTGCGATGGACGTACAAGGGATTGGTGCGGAGACTTCGTTGTGTAGAATAGTAGGTAAATGCATGCATGTCTTGTAAAATATTCATGTACAAGTGTATAAAATGTAATCACCTGCCAATATTTTAACTAGACAGTTTGATTTAGGCACTACTGGAATTGTATGCTGGGATTTTGGGCGCCAATCGTCGACCATTGTGTACTAAATTTCATGGTAATGCTAACATGCATTTAGTCATACCCTGATATTGTATTTTGGTACTCGGAAACTGTTGCAGGTTTTACATAAAGTGTAACTCTGTTTGAAGGTAATTGACGTTGAAAGTACGTTGAGTTGTGCGATCTCCGGGAAGTTCCACGTGGGTTTGGTGGAACTTGGTGAAGTGTAAGTGTCATTTACAGTTGTACATTTTATACACTGATGTTGATAAGTGGGTTTATGGTTGTTAACATGATTTATTTTATGTTCTCTGTCGTTGGTCATAGCCCACTGCCGTATTTTGTATTGTGTTTTTTTTAATTTTATTTCTCTGCATTTTATTTTTATTTTGCCTCTTCATTCATTCCAACATTTGGGTGTTAGAGACTGTTACAAAATCCAGCATTTGAGCTGTTACGGGAACGACCCAGTAGCATACCACTCTGTAAATTGAACTGTACATGTGGTCAGGAATAAACCTGGAGCTACAGGAACCCCTGAAGTAATTGTGTCCTGTGTGGCATCTAATTCCACGGGCTACAACTGTAAGAGTAAGATCTCAAAACCTCTTCCAACGGTATCTGTATCTAATTATTTTTCATATGAGGCCACACTTGATATTCAACTTGAAAAAAATTGAGGATTGTCTTCTTTTGTACCATAAATAGATAAAGGAATCCAACTCTAAATTAGTCCTCACTCTGAACCGATTCACGCCCTTGAAAACTGGGTGTGCCTGGAGTGTAACATCTGCCCACCCAAGTTTCAGTCATATTGATGTATCACATAAAACCTGTGTTTTATATATACTATATATACTCCTGCACGGTGTTGTGCTTACAGCCCAACACCCACCTGTGGACATCGGGCCCTCATACCACCCTCATGGAGTCTGGAGCCACTTGTGTGGGTTGTAGACTCCGTCTCATGCTACCACTAGAGTGAAAGCACTGCCAGCATTCAAAAGTGACCAGAACATCAGCCAGGAAGCATAGGAACTGAGAAGTGGTCTGTGGTCACCACCTGCAGAACGACTCCTTTATTGGGGGTGTCTTGCTAATTGCCTATAATTTCTCCCTGTTGTCTATTCCATTTGCACAACAGCATGTGAAACTGATTGTCAATCAGTGTTGCTTCCTAAGTGGACAGTTTGATTTCACAGGAGTGTGATTGACTTGGAGTTACATTGTGTTGTTTAAGTGTTCCCTTTATTTTTTTGAGCAGTGTGAGGAAAATAAGTATTTGAACACTCTGCTATTTTGCAAGTTCTCCCACTTAGAAATCATGGAGGGGTCTGAAATTGTCATCGTAGGTGCATGTCCACTGTGAGAGACATAATCTAAAAAAAAAAAATCCAGAAATCACAATGTATGATTTTTTAACTATTTATTTGTATGATACAGCTGCAAATAAGTATTTGAACACCTGAGAAAATCAATGTTAATATTTGGTACAGTAGCCTTTGTTTGCAATTACAGAGGTCAAACGTTTCCTGTAGTTTTACACCAGGTTTGCACACACTGCAGGAGGGATTTTGGCCCACTCCTCCACACAGATCTTCTCTAGATCAGTCAGGTTTCTGGGCTGTCGCTGAGAAACACGGAGTTTGAGCTCCCTCCAAAGATTCTCTATTGGGTTTAGGTCTGGAGACTGGCTAGGCCACGCCAGAACCTTGATATGCTTCTTACAGAGCCACTCCTTGGTTATCCTGGCTGTGTTCTTCGGGTCATTGTCATGTTGGAAGACCCAGCCTCGACCCATCTTCA
>NC_060165.1:16078538-16116952 GCF_021292245.1 Micropterus dolomieu | reverse complement strand
ATAAGCCTTTATGCAGATGATGTATTACTTTTCCTCCTAAACTCACAAACTTCTCTTTCTGAGACAATCACACTTATAGATAAATTCTCATCCATCTCGGACTACTCCATTAACTGGAGTAAATCCATAGTTTTACCTGTAAAGTGTGATTTCCAGAGTATATCTACCACACCGCTAAAGTCTGGGAATATTAAATATCTGGGTGTCAATATTTCCTCCAGGCTGTCAGAACTGACATGGCTAAACTACACGCCTTTACTTAAATCAATAGAGGATGACCTTGTACGGTGGACATCATTACCTATATCACTCATGGGAAGAGTCTGCACCATAAAAATGATGGTCCTACCTAAAATCAATTACCTGTTTTCAATGTTACCCACCAAACCCTCTGATGTCTGGTTCAAATCACTGGACTCAAACATCTCAAAATTTTTGTGGAAAAATAAACCCCCACGAATCAGTTTAAAAACTATGCAAAAAGCAAAAGACTGTGGTGGTTTAGAGCTGCCAAATTTTTATCATTAATTCCTGTCCAATAGACTACAATATATCTCAAAATGGATCAATCAGAGCCCCCTGGCCCACTCACATAGAACAAACATTCTGTAAGGAAATAAAAATTTCCAATATGCCATTCATCAGTTCCAGCATCAAACGTCATACCTGCTTTAAAAGCATTAACATAAGCACTTCCTTGGCAGCTTGGTGGAAACTTCTCGAAATATCTGGGTCTTCACGTATCCCATGCAGATTTACCCCAATCTGGAATAATCCTGACATCCTGCAAAATAAGAAAACACTAAATTCCCCACTGTGGTATGACAAAGGGATAAGACATCTAGAGCATGTAATGCAAGGCAGTAACTTTATTCCATTACAGGATCTAGTGGCACAATATGGAATTAGCCATAATAGATTTCTGGAATTTTAAATCCATAATTCATGCTAGATGGCAGTGGGGGTTGGCGGGGGGGATGCTTGTGGTGGGTTTCGGTCCGGTGGTGAATGTGCGGTGTGGGGTGGCCGATGGCCTGGTGGTGCTTGGAGCGCTCCTGATTGTGTGGGAACGGTGAGGTGGGGGGGTGGCAGTGGGGCTGCCGGAGGGGCCCCGGCGAGGGATTGTTGGACTTTGGGTTGGGGCTGCGCTGACCTGCCTCGGGGGTGTGGGGCTTTGGAGCCTCTGGGTCTGGGGCGGGTCTGCGCGCTGGGGGGGCTGGGCCCCCCTGGACCCGTCCTGGGGCTGTGCGGGGTTGTCGCTGGCTCTGGGGTGCTGCCGGTGCTAGAGGGGCTCTTGCTATAAGCCCTGGGCTGGAGGGACCTGGCGTCCCCCTGCTTAGGGGGGTGGGGGAAAGGACTAAATGATGGGGCCAGTCAGGAATCTGGTCCCAGTGACCATTCTAGCCTCCCTATGACCTCCTTCACCTTTCCCCCCTTTGGTCATGTCTCACAACATACACCTTAGGACTCTGGGGGGCAGGCAGGCTGCAGGGCGTTTGGTGGGTGGGGCTGCTTTTTTAAATTATTTAATTACACATTAGACACAGAGAGCTTGGGGGGTGGGAGGGGCACGATGGGAGGCTCCACTACCTGACAGTTGTGGGGTGCCTGTGTCACAACTACCCTCCAATTTTACCTGCACCTTAGTTACCACACAGCTTATCTTTACTCCACCATACAACACTTCACAATCCATGACATGCATCCAACACAAAACAATACATTTACAGAGGCAGGCAAAGGGGTTGAAGGAGTGGGGGAGATTCTCATTGGCCTCGTGTCCCTCCCCTGGAGCCCAGGCATCGGGGGTGCTGTGGGTTGGTGACGGTCTTGCCTGATCTGTGGTGGGCTGGGGGGGGCGTGGCTCCCCAGGCGTGGGGGCCCGCTCTGAACCTAGGGATCTGGGGACTCGGGCTTCTGGCTTTTGCTCATTTCTGGGCGGGTGGTGTGTCCCTGGGCCCGCTGCTTCCCCCTGCCGGCTTTCTCACAGTGGGGACATTCGGGAGTCTCTGGGGCACATGGCCGTTGTTGTCGGGGTAGGTTTTGGTGCTCCTCCTTGGGGGTGCTTGACTGGGGGGGCTGGGCAACCATCCAGGGATGAAATCGGCCTCGGGGGCTGCGGCTTGCACTCTGGGCTTGTGCCTGGAGTTCTCGGCCCTTGACGGGTGGGTGGGTTGGTGGTGGCATGCAGCTGAGCTGGTTGATTTTGCCTCGTTGCTGGCTTGGCTGGTGTTGCACGGCGGCCAGGGGGCATGCTGTGCATGGGGGATGTCGGCTGGTGCTGGCGGACTTTTATTGGTCGGTGCACGGTGACCTGCGCGCCGCGTTTGCTGCCGGGCTGGGACTCGCTGTCGTGTTCTTCCTCTCTCTCTCTCTCTCTCTCTCTCTCTCGTTCGCTGCGCGGTGGTGGGGTGCTGGGGGGGGGGGGGGGGGCACTGGCCTATGTTGTGTGCGCGCGGCAGTCGGTCCCGTGCATCTGGGAGTCTTTGTTATTTGATTTATTTTTTTTTATTTTCTCCCACCCCTATTGGCTACTGGAGTTCTTGCCTGCCTGTTGCTGGGGTAGGTGTGGCACAGTCGTGGCATCCCACTCTCACTAACTACATTCTTTAACAGGCTTATGCGCACACACATGTACACACACACACATACAGACACATTCACCCACACGCACACAGACACACACAGTCTCACACATAGACACAAACAAATTTAGGTTGTCCCTGGTAGAATTATTCCTGATGCTTTTCTTTCAGTTACTCATTTAAATTAATTGTTATTATTCCAGCTCGACTGTTTCTTGTTTTCATTATTCTCTTAGTTGTCTTACTATGTCAGCTGTTTATTGCTGCTTATCAGCTGGTTGTCTTTTACTATTATTATTGTTTGTTTTTGTTTGTGTTTGTTGTTGTTTTTCTCCTGCAGGTGGCAAAAGAGGTTTCGTTGCAGGTTTCGTTGCTTTCTGCAATTGGTGTTTCCCTCTGCTATTCCCTTTTGTCCCCACCTTCCATCCCCCTTCTCTTGCAGGTCTTGTCCTTTCTCTGTGCTGTCTGTTTGTGCGCCCCCATCCCTGTGTCTGCCCCCCTGTCTGGCCCGGTGACTAATCAATACATAATTAAATAAATAATAAAACAGACAAAAGGAGTATATTAATACTCTCTTGTTAAAGTAAAATCTGTCTGGCACAATATGGTATCCAGGTCATCATACTCTATACCAGGCTGCTGGGCAGGACAGGTTTAAAAAATAAATAAATAAATAAAAACAACAACAACAACAACAACAACAACTCAAGGAACAGAACAACAAACGCACATGTGTACATTTTCAGCTGAGGTCTGCGGCTTACTTTGGCTAGCCTTCAACTCAACAATCAATCATGATTTCAGTTAAATACTAAAGTTGCTGTTACTGTTACCTTGTCTGTGGTCCACTGGCAGAACACCGGTGCTTTCTGATCAGGTGCCATCGTGCTGTTGCGGAGGCAACATAAGTTTCGTTTTACGGTGGACGAACGGTGACATTACAGAGTTGTTGTTTTCTTTAGCTTGAAATAATCCCATACTTTGGACTCTTTCTTCTTGCTATTTTCAACAGCTCCATTATAATCACGTCGTGTTCACAGCGTAAGTGCGATGTGCAACAGTAATATATGTCCCTGTGAAACACTGTGCTGTAAAGTTACATGGATTAAACGAAGCATCGAGGCAAAGAATTTGTGTCGATGCATTTTATTAATCGATTTTATCGATGAATCGTTTCAGCCCTACTTGTAAGCAATGTTCCCTTTATACATCACAATCAACTTGAAATGTGGCGCATGTGAGGGAGCTCCATGTCCGACCCCTTAAACACCCATAGTTGCCTATAAATGGTCAGTGAAACGCCCCTCATTAATATTAATATATACTGGCTGCATGAAGAAAAGGACAGCAAATTCTGACTGTAAAACAAAATTTAAGTCAGTGTGACACTGACATTCCTTTTGGTGAAGCTGAAGCATGTTGTTTGGTGGGTAAAAAACGCACTTTCATGCAACGCTTGTGCACTGGAGGAAAGGCGGCACCAGAGCTCATAGCTTTATAACCAGAAGGGGCATCCCTCTTGATTAGTGATGTCCCTGGCTGGAGGGGGACACACACATGCAAGACGGGATGACCCAGGTACTAATTTGGATTCCCTCATTTAAAAAGAGAGTAAACTAAATGCATTCCAGTTGTGTTTAAACATTTATTTAGGCTATACAAACGTCCACTCACTTAACAAGGCTGCCGATGAGTTTCAAGAAATATGACTTGTTGTAAATGACATAAGCAGCACACTGAAAGATTTATATAGAGTGTTATATTTTCCATAACATTTTTACAAGCAGCGCATCACATCCACACGCTAGGGCACAGTGTTTGGCTCAATAAGGCAACGAACATGTGATAACAATATGCTACATGATGTATTTGTATTAAAAACTGCATCAATTTAAATATAATTTGTCCTCCTGTTTATCTTATTTAAGAGAATAAATTGCACTGCATGCAAGTAGCCTATTAATGAATATGATTCACGATTAAACTGTACAACATATTTGAGGCGTTCTTTTGCAGAAACAGGTATCTTCATTTGTGTTTATTATCCTAAATCTGTTTCTTTTTGTGTGTGCTGCAAATTATCTTAAATAATGTTTTTTCAACCCTCCTGTTTTTCCAGGGATTATCCTCTATTTTACTGTTCTATCACAGTGTCATCCTGTTTAAATCTTTCCCCTTATATTTCCCTTATTTTTAACCCTATTTGGTGGCAGTATGTAGAATATACTGGAGGAGTTGGATGATGCACTGCACTTGCATATTGCCCTCAAAATACGTGCAAATTGAAAAAATTATAACCTACAGTAATTAAAAGTTAGTACATAGCATTAACACATTAGAGACCTATGTAGACTCTGTTTCTTGCTTGAGGATTTAATTAATAAAATGTTAGAAAAGTTATAAAGAATATATAAGAACATCTTTCATTGCGTTGTCCCCTTATTATTTCCATTATTTTCAAATTCCAATGTTGACAGCTATGCGGATAGCTCAGAGGGGGGGATAAGATTAGTTTTGAGAATTACAAATGTCTGTTGGGCCAACAACAGGACAACTACCTTACCAACAATGGTTTACCGGGTCATCTTGTTTAATACTTCAGTGATGTTAAAAGGGAAGACGTCTCCATATAAAGGTTGGAGAGTCGGTCCTTCGGATGCTTTGCTCAACTGGTTGTGTGCCTTTTATTAGCTCTGCACTGCTTTGTACCATCAGTTGCATATGGTCTTGCTTGTATCTTTTGCCAGCATACAATCAAAAGTGAGAAGAACAAGCCAATCACAGCACAGCAGAGCGGAACTTCTCAAAACTATGGCAGGAAAAAAAATTACGCGATTCAACCACAGTGACTGCACTGTACCGATGTGTGTGACATCATCATCGCTGTCGTGAGAACAGAAGAGAAGCGCATTTTTAGTATTGAAAATGAGTATTAACACCAGAATCGATATGTATCAAAAAATCGATATTTTTGCCAACACTAATATAAATACGCATATACACCTATGAAATAATAAATTGTGATAGTGTTGTTGGAGATACAAATGCTAAAAGTGCTTCTACATCCAGCAAAACTATCAAGACTATAATATAAATATTCACTATCTTGCCCACACTGTGGCCAAATTAACAATGTGTGAGTAAGTGAATAAGTGAGTGAATGACAGTTGCAGATGAAAACATACATTGATTGAATTTTGAAAGAGCAGACTATAAAACTATACACGTACAGAGTTGTATCCTAACTGGACTGTTCAGAGATTGCCTACTTTTTCCTGCAGGTATCAAATGTCAGAGCATCTTGAAACAAGACAGGAACGTGAACTCGTCCAATAGGCCAGAGGTCACTGGTTCAAAACTGGCTGCTAGGCAGCAGTAATGAAAATCTGCAGAGTAATTTGTAGTCTGAGTCAGGGCATTAGTTCCATTTTCAAAGGGAATACTCGCCGCAGTTCATCCGTGCACTCAGAGAACCCCACAGTTTTATAATGAGGCGATAATGGAAAAGGAACTGGGTGAATCTTCCTCTCTTTTAACCCCCCCCCCCCACCATACCAAAATTTCCTCACACACACACGCCACTAAATGAGATGCATGTGCACACACACATACACACATGTAAAAAATTTAATTTGCCAAAGTTATTAAGTGCTTTTCACCAACACCATGGTGCTGGGCTTATAGCATTTTGACTAAGAAAGGAAAGCAACAAAAAAGAAGACAGAGGGGAGGTCAGAAATGGATGGATGAGGTGGTTTTGGATGGAGATATAAATGGAAAGGCAGACAGAGAAAGAAAGAAAGACCCCTCATTCAGTGCAGTTACTGCCCATAGAATGACAGCAGAGTTTGTGTGTGTTATTTGTGTCTTGGCGCACATGTGTGCATGTCTACAGTTTGTTTGTGTGTGCAGGTGGATAAGCGTCAGCCTCCTCCATCTGCAGGCATGATCAATATCATCGCGGTAGACACAGCTAATTGCAATATGTCAGAGATAACGAATGCTTAGGTAAGGCCACAGATTAAGCGGTCTGACAACTGCATAACTCGAGTGAATGGTCACTGTCACTGCCTTGGGAGCAATGGAGATGTGTTGTAATTATGTCACTGGCATAGTGATGAGGTGCTATGAGTCATTCACCTTCCTCAATTAGACACATCGCCTCCTGTTCGCTTTGACTGATGTAGATGAAGGTCACTGGCATTTGATTCAGGTAAGGTGGCTGGGCTCTAGGGGTGGGAAAAATCAATAAAACCTTCTGTCTGAATATGTTATTTCATATTGCAAGAGCAATATTCAGTATATTGGGACAGGAATTTAATTGAGAAACTGTTTCTAGTTGAAATATTCACATTGAAATTGCTGTTTTGGGTCATTTGGATGAATTAAAAAGGTAAAAACAAACAAAAGGTTCATTAACTCATTGATGAAAATTCCTCTAAACCCAATACATACTAATTAAGCTTACAAAAATAACAGTCTCAGAACTTTGTCTATATTTTCGCTATAATTAGGTTACAGTAACATATGCTGTGTCTCAATTTGTATCTTCTATACTTATAACTTGCTATGGCATAAATGCAATCAGTACCTGGATGGTGTACCCATAACCAGGGGTGGAAATTAATTTTTAGGCTCACCTGCCAAGGGGACTGGCAGACAAAAGAAATCCACCGGCCAAGCATATTTTTTACTGGCCAAAATAATAAATTGCCTTTTTGTGTGACATATACATTTGTTTCAGTACTTTTAACTGAGATAAGGTCAGAGTGAAATTTTAAGCTAAATTACATTATTGCTATTAAATGTAATGCTATGTAAGACATAACAGTAAATTGTTTTCTAAACTTACAAGACGTTTATTTATCATTCAACTTAGATCTCATCACTGCTTACTCTCAATCATGCTTTATCATTCAACTTAAACTTCCTCATCCTACCCACTTTCTACAATACCCCTCTTTGCACAGTCCAGGAAGTCTGGCCTCCTGTTTCTGAGTCCTGGTGCCACAGCATCACAGCTTTTGTGGGATCAACATTTTTTTTTTTTAAATCCAGTCTATGGATCACGCTCCTTGATCTCTGGAAAGGACAGTTGGACCATAAGAAGATCTCACAGTGTATCAAACACTAGACTGGACTGACCTTTTATGTTCTGCTTCAGCCTCCTTTCATTTGGTAACCCAAACAAACACAAGTAACATGACATGAACATAAACAACCAATGAACACCCCTTTTAATCCGTGTGTTTCACGATTTTAGTTCCCTTGTTAGAAGGGGCAAGGGACACATAACAAATAAAAAAGCCGGTCTGCTGCTAGTTACTGTCAAATAGATATGGTGATATCATGCCAAATACATTTACTCACCAATGTGGCAGAAAGCCTTCCAACATTTTGTCGCCAAACGGAAAATCTACCTGCATTTGGGGCTTGGCGGGTGTCAATTCCCAGCCCTGTCGATGACAGTCAAAAAGTTGAGTGTGGAACTTTGGACACTGTCACCCTCAACAGTTAATTATCCGCCCAGTTACAATTGATCCTTCGCTAAGCCACGTCCTGTATACGCAGCTGGCCAATCACAGCGCAGTATAGGACTTGCTCTAACTGAGGTCCTACACTTTCATGGCTGAGCTCCATAGACTCGTATGCAAAAGGCGTCATTTTCTAGCTTTTTTTTACTGTATTTTTACAAGATATGGTCAAACGCTGTTCCTGGAGCACTTGTAATAGTTACAGTCGCTACCCAGAGAGGTTAAAAGGAGAAGTACGATTTATTCCCTTTCCAAAACCTAAAACAAATCCAGAAAATGTAGACTGTGGATTGTTTCTAATGTAATGTTTGTTAGCTAATGCTACCTAACTTAACTTACTCCTGAATGAATCAATCTTTTTGCTTTTTAATGATTGTAATAGTGAAGAGACCTAACCAGCTTTACAGGAATAGTGTTGATTCTTAATATCATTGTCCTTTGTCTCATTAATCAGGTGATGCGGTGGTTCACTTTTACTCTGATCTGTAGGCTTTAGCTTCTGTCTTTATGCGTTTCACACAGTTTGACAGCCTGAATACAACCTTCAAATGTATAATTCAAACATTTCTGTCTCCTCTCAGACTTTTTTCCAAAAATTAGACAAGATTTCTTCAGAGAGTGCAGTTATAGACAGTGGCAGCGCTGTGATAAGTCCGATGGGTCAGACAGTTTGACAGACTTAGCAACAGTAACTAAGGGGGTTGTTGCTTAGCAAAGGGTCAATTTGCCAAGAATAAGAAGAAAAAAACAAGGAAGAAGACTGCCATAGATATACCGCCCTTCACATATTGCACGAATACTCTACAAGTATTGAGGTGCACAAGTTTGTCTTGATGGGAACATAGGTGGAGGAGACAGGTGTTCTCCATACCTACAACCCACAGTCTGTCTGTGATGACATCTCTATTTCAAACATTAAGACAATCAGGTAGAGAAAGGTGGAGATAAAATAGTTTAGTCACGATCAAGCATTCCCTCCACGGAGGTCTGCTGAATCCCGCAGAATGGAGCGAAGCTAAACTGTCCCAATCACACTGATGTGGGCTTAACGAGCAGCTTTAAATTCGTCTGCCAATCATGGCACCTTAAGACCCTCAATCCTCAACCTGAAGGACTTTACCTGCACGTATCTGGGGGTAACTACATCAAAAGTTGATGGCAGAGGGGCCTACAGTGGCTCATTGGTATGAGCATAGGTGTCTGTTCAGCTACAATAAGTCCCAGCAAGTTCATTAAGCAGCATGAGGGGAGAAGGACGAACAGTGGTGCAGATAGACTGCCTTGATCAATGTAGATGAATGTTCTGCACTGCTGCATGAGGGGCTACAGGGATAAAGTCTGAAGTGAATTAATGTATGTGCACTAAGGGTGTGCATGTACGTGTGGGTGTAAAGAGAAAGAGGAAATATGGAAACTTCAATTGAAGAAGTCAAGAGTGTATGAGGAAGGAATGGATATAGAAAGTATGAATCTCAAAGTTATCTGTGTAAAGCTCCATGAATAAAAAGAAACAAGTTTGAAATTTCAATCAGTAAAAGTGACAGGCTAGAACACATAACATATAGAAGATATGTCTCCTTCAAGTAAGTGGACCATTTTTTTTACCATTCCAGGCTGTATTTCCTGCCATAATGGCTATAAATATGCGTTCTGGACTGCCGCTGAGATGTCGGTCAGGTACTGTTCTCGGATCTGATAAGCACAGTTCCACCAACAGCCAGAAAACACAATAGAGATAGCAGACTGCAGACACAACCTGATTCCTATTCGTCGTCTAGATGACAAGGACAGGTGCTGTGATGATGTGTGGGGAGGAACTTCACTCATTTTAGGTAGATAGTAAGAAACAAAGAGAGTGGGACGAAAGAGAAGCACCTGTTCTGTCTGTCTCCCAACCTGCCTGACTATGTCCCAAGGCACTATCATCTCCCTAAATAAGAACACCTTGGAAAATGAAGGAGGGTGCTGGGGGAGCAGGGACGCTGCTAGAAGAAATTAACATATCTGAAAGAGTCTATTGTTTCAGAGAGAAAGCTGCTTCACCAAATTGAAACATGTACACAAAACACCAGTGAAAGAGAATATTTGTGTATGTGTGTGTGTGGGGGGAACGATTCACAAAGCAACAGAGGAAGTATCCATCTTTAATATACTTGATTTGTGTTGGAAAATCTCAAAGACAGATGCTTGAATATCATTTGAATGCATTTGGGTGCTGACTGGCCTGGCAGGCGAGCAGGCTGGCACTTGTTGGTAGCCAAGCTGTCCCCATCCTGATCATTACGTTGTTTCATTCCACTCTGTCAGCCTGCTCCATTGTCAATCTGTTATTTTTTATTGTATTTTCTTTCTTTTTTTTAAACAAACACTTTATTTTTGTTTGTCTAGTCGCCTTCTCCCCCAGAGGAAAAATGTGCTTAAGGAAGCAGTATTGGGATGTAGAGATTAATATACGTGTAGCCAGCAGAGTCTAGCAGTTGTCTTTGCAAGAGTAATAGAACAATTCCGTAAGGACAAAGACAATATGACAGTGTGTGAAAGAGAAAACATCTTCAGAGAGAATGATGGATCACAATACATATGAATAATGACTTTTTTAAAATTCAAATAACTTTGTTTTCTTTAAAAGGACAGGCATGTGCTGAATGGATCAAAATGATACCAAAAGTAAGCATAACAAAGAAAGCTGTGCATAACCGTAAGTAGATCTGAAAGTTACATACAGTGTAACATGCAATTGCCTCTCTTGATCTTGGCTATAGAACAGATGTAAGAAATAATTTGCAGCTTTGACTGGCAGAAAAAGTCTTTCCCTCAAGGCTTCAATGTCATATTAGATGCCTAAGCATAAGATTAATGTTGCGGTGAATTCATTTTTGCATTTTGGATTGTTACATCAATAAGCAATAGAAGGTTATCAGGGTGAAGCCTGGGCACCATCTTGGTAACAGGTTTGCTGGTTCAGCAACAACAGAGTGAGGATTTGACAGCAGGGAAAATACTGCAAACAAAAACATCTGCTATTATTCAATTCCCAGTTGTGGCATATCTTGACCTGATGAAAGGAGAAATGAATAAATCATGCTCCATTAAATGTCATTAGGCCTGTTAGCAAAATCTAATTCTACTAAAGTTCAGCGCCGGTTTACAAATTGAATGTAATTGCCCAGAATGCAAATGGACTGTGCTGTTGTTTGTGTGAATGTGAGACCAAGCGAGAGAAGAGTGCGAGAGTGCGAGAGAAACACAAAGAAAAACAAAATGTGCGAGCGGAAGAAAACCTTTAAGCGGCAGCATAATGGGCAACACTTTCCACAGTTTTCTTACAGTTTTTATTCAGAAGTCTCAGGGGCTAGCACGCCGGGGAATCGTCGATTGTCAGAGCTTTAAAAACTGATGGTTTCATTTCAGGAAAAAAAGAGGAGATGTGGGGGAAATGTAATTACCCAGCGAGTGCTGTGTGGGAGTTTTACTGTTTGATAATTATCCCTTAAAGGCATGCTAAACTTTTCCTTAGCTATCTGTTTAAAACTCCACAGAGACAGAGAAGTACGAGAGAGGTCACCCAGCTTTGGGAGGAAACGCAGGAGAGAATGAGAGGAGATAAATGTGAAGGAGAGTAAGGATCAGATAAGTGCAAACTTGTTGGGTGCTGATAATACAAAAGCAAGAGAGAATAGGAAATAAAACAATACATCACACAGCAGCACATCTTAGAAGACAAGTTATTGCCTTGCTAAGTCACAAAAATGTATTGACTTGTAATGGGTTCCATAAAAGTAAATGTTGAATTTCCGTGGAAACTGCTTGTCTTTTTTGGGATGAGGCATCAAAGCATGCAACATTTAAGAAATGGATGACTGAAACATTTTATAGGCCACTTTTCATTTCACCAGCTCTCTTTACCATGCCATCTGTCTCTTTTATAGATACACAGCACACACACATGCACACCATACACAGATACTGTATTTACTGCAGCTCTGCCTTTGCTTCACACCCACAAACAGGATTGCAAGCGCACACACACACACACACACACACACACACACACGGTAAGCCCAATCTGCGTGCACAGATACTGTATTTACAAAATGACTGCCTTGTCCATAGAATCCCCCAGTATGAACCAGTAATTCGAAAGCCTGACATTATGGCATGGCTGAGAACAGAAAAACATTTGACAAAAGGATAACATTAAAATCCAAATGAAAACACACATGAAAAAAAACAGTCAGGTCTGTTTACCCCAGACTCTCCCTGCACTTCCCTGCTCTGAAACTCAAACTGGAGACTTTCCAAAAGCGGTGAAAACACGATCAGAATATATTTCAGCTAAAAAAAAAAAAGACAGAAAATCAAGTGCAAACATCCATGATAAGCACAAGGTCTCTCTTCATGGGCTTAAAGGAATGTCACATTAACCTGAAGCAACTAGTTTCATGTCACACCAAAGATTTTCACCATTTTTATGTGGCTAATTAAGTTTTTTTGCTGCCCCTGCCCACAGTAGTGCATTGCTCTGCTTCCCTACCAGGACTTCTGTCTGCTTCTCCAAACTTGAGGTGCACTGACCGCCGTCCTCTGTAAGTATGGACTATGGATAAATACCTCAAACCTCACTTTAAAATACCAAAACTATCCCTTTAACTTCATTATCACTTTATTCATCTTGGTGATGCATTCATTCTATATAATGAAGGATTGCCTGGTGCCATGTATATGAGTGGAGGTGGTTGAGGGAGCATCCTAGGTGCACACAAATGCACATCCATACATAGAATCACTATGACCATTCAATTCTCCAATTAAGGGACACAGTTTAATTCCAATTCTGAGATGTTATATGTCTTTGACTATAGTTTGTGACTGTGTGCATTATTGTCAGTGTCATTCTGTATGTGTTTCTCCATTTGCTTGCAGGATGGTGGTTCTATTACGCCAGAGAGCCAATTAGCGTCTTTCAGTTTGACACCCGTCTCGTCAGGACCAGCATGCTCACACATGTTAATTGTGGTCTTTAACGGCCACTGAGGTTTCAGCTGCCTCATTACAGCAAGAACATGCAACTAACAACCAGGGGGATGATGTGGCAAAATCTCAGAACCACCCACCCACTCCCCTGTCACTATCTCTCAGTCACTTCTTCCCTCCTTCCTTCATGCTCAGAGTTAGTAAGTAACGACCCTAAGGAATGAACTTCCAGTGAAAGCTGATCCATCTTAATGAAGCCACCCCTTAGAAAACTAATGTGCTCTGGTCATTTGGAATTTTTTTTGAAGAAACATGAAATTTCAAAGCAGCAGTCAGGAAGTGTTTATCAATATTCTCCACAGAAATACTGTTTATATTGTGTAACATTGACACATCTTGGAGATCTTGGTTAGAAACAACAGATGAGTGCGATCAAGTTGTGCTGATAGCTATGCCCAATATTGGCAGGAAACACATGCAACATCAGCAAAATACTTGAGTGAGCACAGGGGCACTTGGGAGAAACATATGTTGGGGAAGCAAAGGCAACAATGAAAAGACTTTCATAAAAGGGAGAAACAAATAGTAAAAAAAAAAGTACATCTGTGGAAGTTGGCAGGAAAAACAGGAAGACAAGCAATGAAAAGGAGATAACCTGAAGAGAAGAGGAAGATGTTGCTGATGGACTGAAAAAGTCTACAAATGGAAGTAAAATTAGAATTCAGAAAATAAGGTACCGCCATAAAAGAAAAAGTGTTCAGAATTCAAATAAGATGAAATAAAGTGAAGAAAATCTGAAATCTACAGTGAGATCATTTTCTTGCCCATCCATTTCCAAGTCAGCTACACTTCAAGTCTGTAAAAAGGGTAGAACAGAACCATTTGGTGTCCAAAAGTTTGTTGCTTGGGCGGCATATAAAATGTAGTGCTTGCTTATTACATATGTGCCATTAGAGATACAAAAAGATTCATGGTCTGAACATTGGCCTGAAGTATTGAAAAGGTTGGTCATAGTTGTTTCATAGAGTGGCAGAAACTGTGACTGAAAAAATAAATGTCCAAACGTGAACTAGCTTTCTGCCCATCATCATCATCATCATGAAGTAATATGCCCAAAGACTTGAGAAGACAAGCACATCATTGCAGGTTAGTCGAAAATTACTTCTTTTGATGTCCCCAAAAGTGATTAAAAAAATTTAAGAAAAGGCACAGAAAACGCAAGCAACATGCAGATTAAACTGGACGATAATTCAACGTTTCCAATAGGGAAGCCGCTTCCCTTTGACCTGGACTAAGTAATCTACATTTTTCAGATGAGGAAGAAATGTCTCATGGTCTCAGACTTGTGAGGGCTAATACTATTTCTGATGGCATCACACTCAACCTGTAAGCCCCTCCAGTGCATATTGGAGGTGACGATCTGACAAAGCCAGACGGACAACATCATCAGCAAACAAGAGAGATGCCACCATAATGTCATCCAACTGGACTATCCAGACCTCTGCAGCATTTTGATATCCTGTGCATAAACATGCAAACATGAAAGGTGATAAGGGGCACACCCTTGTCAGAGTACAGTGCCCACATTCACCGTGCTTGACTTTTATGCCAGATGCAGCACTTATTCAGAGTGTACAGCAAATGAATGGGACACCACAGCAATCCCTACACCTTGTACTCATGTAGCACCTCCTCAGGGACCACTGTCATAAGACACAAAACTCATATAGGTTCATGTTTCATAATATTCCATGCTGATGTGAGCGGATTAAAGTTTCCTGAAAAGAATCATACTTTTCACATTTGTTTGACAATAACAAGCATGATTTGAAGATTAAATTGGATGGAAAAAAATTTTGGAATTTGATTGAAAATACATTTTTAGAATGATTTTGAAGGGATACCTGATAGAACATCAAACTCTGTCCATTGAAGGAGAGAAAGAGAGAAGCAAAGGGAGACGTGGAGAAAGAGAGAAAGTCCTAGTCCTAGAGCACTGAGGGGAAGGTCAGAGAAATGCAGGCAGATGTTAGATGATGTCCCAGACGTATTCTCGTTGCTGCAGTGTGTTATTCTCTCACACCTAGTAGAGAGGGAGAGAGACCACAACAACAACCGATTCAGAATCAAAAAACACTCAGAGGCAGAGCTCAGCTATCAATGAAATGCATGCATTTATGTTTATTTGGCTTTCAGGTGTAAACACGTTTCCATACATGTTTATATATATGGGCACATACTTGGGTTATTCACACAAACACAGACACCAAAAGCTGCCTCACTTGCATTGCGTAATCTCCCTGTCATTGCCCAACTTGCTGTATTCCTGGACAAGTCAAGGAACGTTGCGAGGATAGCATAAAGACATTTGTTGCTGTATCCTTTCACTCTGCTGCTTATAATACAGGACGCGTCTCTCTCTGCCTCCAGACAACCTACACACACACACACACACCTGCAATAGCTATGTCAGTCCACCCAAGGACACTCAGCATGTCAGCTCTGATTAAGCCTCCACTCAGCCTGTACAATGGAGTTCCTGGGTGGAGGGAGAGATGCGGGGGAAAAGAAACGACTTGTGTCCAGTAATAAATCGCTGCAGGCAGCCGGGCTCTTCAGAGCCATGGCCCAGCCGACCCCCAACAGATGCCGGCTGGTTTGGCCTGCCAGTTGCGTCCCGGCCTGTGAGCCAGCACCATCATGAGCGATGGCAGCGGTCCAAAGCGGGGGTCTGCCACCACAGGCGCAGGTGTAGACATCGTTAACATCCAATAAGAAGATAGCGGAGCCCGGCGGGTGGGGCAAAGTGATATTGATGGAGGCCTGTCTGCAGTTGCTTGGTTCACTAAGCAAATATGAGAATAAATATGGCCTTTTCAATAGCACGCACCTTTCATTTATATTAACCAACAGCCTCAATGGTGCACAAGAGTGTCCATTAACAGCGGTCACTACGGGTTGACAACCGCCGTCTGTTTGTAGTTTTATTTGTGGCTGTTTTGACTGTTTTACAACTCTCCTGTCCTCTTTCAAATGACGTAGCCTGTATATGCAAAGCATAATCCAATATATTCCGCTCCTGCCAAGTCAGCAAAGTCAATTATGTTGGTTGTTTATTTGGAAGTTGGAAGATTATGTGACCATTTGCCAAGATAGAGACATGATCAGCTGCAAATTAATCCTGTGAGGATTCATATTGATTTGGCACGCGCTTTTTTCCTCCTCATTGTGCTGGTATTGCCAGGAAATTGAGTAGTCGTGTGAAAAACAAGAGCATCTGAGACAAAACAGCAAAGGATAAACAAGGCTGGACTAAATGATTTGGTGGCTGGCCATCCATCCATCCATGAATGAGCTTCTCTAGGCATCTAACCTTGTCCAACATCAACCCAGTTCTACAAATGCAGTCTCTTCCTTGTGTTTAAATAATCCTATCACATGTTCCAGTCGGACACAAAGCCTCCCTATGCAGAAGCCCAGTTCTCCACCCAGGCCCAACCCCATGATTTTAGGCGCCTTTAGACCAGTGACAGACAAGCTGGGTGCCTCACAGGTTAAAGCTTCCTGGAATTCATATGAGCAGCGGACAGCGGAGAGATTCTATTCGTGGGTTCAGGCTCCTAGGTCAGTAATGATATTGTGTCCAGAGGCAGAACACCCTCAGATGAGTAGTGTCTGAGCTGGATCTGAGCATGAATCAGGCAAGTGGGAGTGGATATTTTCTCCTCATGGCAGAGCATTCGCATTTCTGACGATTCTCCTGAATCACCAGGATGATCCACACCAGCGGTCTATCTGTGCCTCAAAAGAAGCCTCCTGTGGTGCTGAGGACTCTCTCCCATGAGCAGTTTGTCTATGGAGGGGATTTCCCTTAATCTACTGTGTTTGAAGATAGCATTGTTGCTGCCACTGACTTCAGGTCAGTGGGTATGTGATTTAGGTGCCCTGTTTGTCTACTTGAGCTGTCTGTTCGTTTTAAAACCAAAGAGGTCATATGCTTCAGCTAAAGCCCTTGTTTCTAAAGTACATAAGAACATCCCATTTTCTTTTTCTTCTTTGTGTGCCATCATCTTGGAGTGGTTCCTTCTCTTCTTAAGAAAGCTTGGCCTGGGTTGAAAAGTGTTGTTATCTGGGCCTAAAGGCCAGAGTGACCTGGTAATGTTGGGCAAAACAAATAAAATTAACTTAAATTTTAGGCCCAGGATAGTGCAGCAGAATGCTTTTTTTAGCTTCATGTGGGATGGAGGCGAATCTGGATTGCTTAATGTGTGCTCTGGCAAGTCTTTTCAGATGCTCATAGCAGGTGTCTGTTATGGTTATGGGCTCATTGCAAAAACAGCTACACAGTCATTGACTGTGTTAAGGTATTTCATGCACCTTTGGGTCAGCAGGCTTGGATCATCCAGGTACCATTCCCAGACATTTCACCAAGAGTAGCAGATCGAAGTAGCGGTGCATGTTATCACTCTCTCCCACCTGTGGCTATGCTGGTAGGTTGCTGTGGGTGGAGGACGCTATCTCACCAGTTTCCTTGTTAGAATCAGACTGCGTGGAATGTGGAGCTCATTTCAGGCACTCATTTTCAAGTTTGAGTTGCTGCCAGGTTCAGGTACAATGACTATATACAGGCAGTGGATGATGTATGTAGTGAGTAACGAGGCTTGTCCTGAGTCCTGCCTAGAATATATGACCCCAAAAGATAACTCATTGGTTTAATGTAAATTAAAGGAAAAAATACAAAGGTATGGATTGCATGCATGGATTGGATGCATAAGTCTGAGGTGATGTCAGAAATATTGCTATTTGCTACATATGTATATCTATAATGCTAGAGTGAATAATGATCTATCAGTATGTCTCTAGATGCCTAAAATAAATACATTTTCACAACAACTGTTCTTTAATTGATAAATGGAGCAGCAGCAGTATTTTGCTTGAATGCACTGAAAAAAAACTTCTATGTTACATCTCTGCACATCATACTCTGTCATGCATATGTACTGTCAGTCTTGGGTGCTCTTATTTTCCCTCTTCTGTTTGCTGTATTTTTCTATTCATTAGCACTTGTACACAAAGACTGTGCTGCCATCTTTGCTCTCCTTGCAAATTCTTTCATCCCTCCCCCGGCGGTGCGTGGCAGCACGCTGAGCCCCCGGTGAGTCTGGGAGCAACTTATTAAGTTTGCTACAAGGTTCCACCGTAGACCTCATTAGCCATTCACGATCACCTTGTGGCCTCACATCACTGTACACGTTAATGTTACATGACTGAGGTTGCCGCTCGGTTTCTCGCCAATTCCTTTCTGCTGTTTTGGGACATACTTGGCCCTCGCTATATTGATACTGCAATACTAATGAGCAAGCATTAGCTGTCATATTTTCATTCAAGAACCTATAAACCTTGGCGTAAGGACACAGGGAAAACAGTGCCTGGACCATCCTTCACACCTTGAGTGTTCTGGAGATAATACTAATTAGTTTGTGAGAAACAAATCATTTCAGAACAAAACATCAAATAACTAAACATTCACTTTGATTATGCAGCATTTGTTTATACAGTCCAAAAAAAAATGTTTTTGTGTCACCCATGATCAATGTGCAGGAAAGGGCAGGTAGGCCCAAGCATTACATTTCAGAGGGACACATGTCAACAAAAGCCTGCATAACCATTGTGTGTATGATGAATGTGAATAGACCCTAATGTGGTTGCTAGTTCATGTGCACACGTGGATAAATTATTTTTGAGGAGCTAATCTGTGATGGCTTTTTAATTAAAAGGATTATTAAAAAGCACCATCATGACACAAGACATGAGGAACTGCGATTGACTGTAATTAATTAATATTCCATAGCATTTTCTGGCATGGAGCCACTGCCCACACCACTGTTTGTTGAAGTCTGTATTCCCTGATGTTCACAGTCTAGGATCAATTATGATGCTAATTTCACAAACACATACAACATTGCAACTTCAAAGAATAGTAGGTTAATGTTTACATCTATCATATCTGCAGTTACACATGTACTTCACGCATCCTAATCGATTTGTCTCATTCAAATTAAATAACAACAGTAGTGTATAGATGTTGCTGGAGGGCCTGATAAATCACTGGTTGAAATTTCAAGAGCATCTGCATTTTTTGTGTTTGGAGGTGGTGAGGCTGGCAGGCACACGCTGAGAAGGATGAATAATGACGCCGAATCGAGAGGTGGAGGAAGTAAACACACTTGGCTGTTGTTTCTATTGGACATTTCACCCTGGGGCTGCCGTCACCTTCTCCTAAAATTTATTATGGCCTGTCTGTACCTCCTGCTGCAAAAGCCAAGTAATTCTAAACTGAGAGGCAACAGAAACTGTTCTTTGGATTCCTTACCTCCTGTTTTCCTTTCCTCTCGCTCTTTGTCTCCCATTTGTATCTCCCTCCTGCTCAGCCAGGAATGGACTAAGTGGTTGTTGTCAGTTGAAAGAGATTGTTCCGTGCTGCACACAGAACAATGGGACGCCCTGCCACAGACAAAGGCCAGCAAAGATGAACACACAGTCCCATCTTCACAACTCACCCTTAATGCACATGATACATGAGCTTACCATTGCTAACACTACACTCTAAAAGCCAGAAGACAGAGTCTAGACTCCTTTTTCTGGCCCTTCTTCTACTGCCAGGTCAAGCTACGGGGCTGGCCCATGGCCCACGTCTCAGAGATGAAGCTAAACCTGGGCATATCCCCGGTCCGGCCGCCTGCCAGCAGGCCCCACAATCCCTAGCAGTGGATGGAGAGCTCTCCTCCTCCTTTGTTCCTACCATATTTTTTCTTGGATTTAAAGGTTATCTGCAGCCATCCTGTCTGGGGCCTCTGGCGAAAGCTGGAGAGAGCAGCCGGCCCACCACAGGTGTGAGCGCTGCCGATAAGCGAAGTAAGGCTAGGACAGGAGGCAATGGGTGAGGGGCGGGGCAGAAGATGGCAAAGTGATATGGAGGTCCATCGTGGCCTGAGACTGACCTTCATTCACAATTTTGTACACAGACGGAGTGCTCCCAGGGTGAGAAAACAAAAAGGTCTGTGCCGCATATCCCAAGCATATAGCTTTAATCGCCTCTACTCAGCAAGGCTGCTTTTCTTTTCATTTGTTTAAAGGGAGACGGAGACTGAGAGAGAGACAGAAACAGACAGAGAGACAAAGCCAGAGTGGTGGTTGTGCTGGTTGAGTGAGAGGCTGTACATGAAGCGTACAGAATAAAGTATTCATCATGTAGCATTGTAGAGAACAGCAAACATGGCCACAAAATGGTTTTTTTTAGGGCTGTACGAACGTGAGGGATTAGAATCAGGGATATCATCTGTTCCTCCCGCTTTACAAAGTGAAAACACAGTCTGGGCTGGGACACAGCAGCCAATCCCAGGGCTCACTAGCTCACTTTCAGTGTGTGTAGCTCCTCCATTAATAACTAATAGGTGGAACATTAGGGGGAAATGGGGAGTATATCTTGAGGGCTTACATTAGCCTGGCGTACAGCATCTCCTTATCTGTGTGTAGGACAAGAGAGGGAGACTGGATGCAGCGTCCTCTCTTTGACTTTCTTTTTCCATTAACTGTCCTGGGAGGATAATTTGAGTGCTACTAAAAGTGCACAGAAACAGATATATGCAGACTGCTGAGGATGAGCACATGTGCAGTCATCCAGCAATGCAAGAGTATACCCATTTAGTACCTATTAATGTTCTTCATATACATGTGATTACAGTATATGCTTGCATTAACATACTGTATATGCAAATAACACTGACTACATCCATGCACATACAAATACATGCACACACACACACAAAAAGGCATGTGCATATTGTTCAGAAATAATGCATAGACAGAATAGTCAAGAATCATACCACCACGCCATCTGCATTTATGAAAACCAGTTAAACGACGTGTTCTGCCATTGTGATAGGAGATTCTAATTCCAAACAGCAGCTATATTGAGTACCTTGTTTCCAATTTGAGCGTTAATGTATTGTGTTATCATTATCAACAGGAGCTGCAAGACAATATGCAGGCTACCTTATTGTTCATTATAAGTATACTTAAATAGAGTTAAAGACGGCACTGAAAGCTACAGAGAAATTAATAAACAAAATATTTGCACTGCAATTATGTGTCATTTTCATAATAGTAATAAACTAAAGAGCTTCTGATTTGCACATATATACAAATGTTTCCTAAGACAACACCTATCAGTGGCTGCAGCACCAAAGGTGAGAAAGCTACAGGAAATAATTATTCTAAAATCAACACTTTTGTTACACCGAGAGGAGGATTTATGCAGCATTGGGAGAGCTACTACTACGTTTTGGTAGGGAATGTGCATAATTATCAAAACAAGTAATGATGATTCATGGATTGTTTTTTTAGAGATCAGTGATGCACACAGATTGTATAGTGATTGGGGAGGGGAGTTGCCCCTGTGCACTCAAATAGAGTGCACCCATTTTTGAAACACACCACTTACAGTAAACCAAACATGTGTGTATACACACACACACACAGAGAAAGAGAGAGAACCCCTCCACACACTACATCTCTGACTAATTTCAGACCCTGGCTACACAAACATCATTAATCAAGCTGACTAAGATTAGTCACTGGCAAGCTCCCCTACCTGTTTATTCTAATTAAATCGATGTACGTGTCATTGCAGGCGTGGACCCTAACTATGGCAGAGGCGGTTACACTCCCCACAAAAGATGGGCTGAAAAACAAAGAAAACCAAGAGAAAGCTAGAAAATACAAAAAAGAAGAATTAAGTGATGGAGGTAAAGTTAAGACTGGGCGGTGACTGCGCGTGGGAAGAATTGGATACGAGTTAAGGCTCGCAGATTGGAGACAGAGGTGAGAGGCACCTTTTGTTGTTCTTTACTTTAAAGATAAGCTCAGCTACATCTGTAAGAACGGTCAGAGAGGAGAGGTTCTATTCAGTATAACCTATGCATTCACAGTCTCACAGCACAGCAGAAAACATTTCACAAAAGAAAGGAGACACGATGGAAAAGCAAGCTGGAGGCCCCCCCAAAAAAGCTAAGCGAAAAAGGCAGACCAGACACATTTAAGCCAACACTCCCCTGTGTGAGTTCTACAGGCTGACTGAAACCTTACTTTGCGTATTTTTTTCTCTGTATTTTCTTTCTCATGTTGTCTGGGGTCCTTTCTGTGACTGTCAGGAAATAAAATTGTACTGCACATTGGCTTTGCTCAAGAAACCACTGTGTCCTCATTGTTATATGAGCAGATGGAGAGCGGTGCCTCAATATATACCTCTCTTTACATATCCAAGAGAGGTGGAAAACGGGAAGGTAGGAGATGCTGGGTGAGTGGGCAGGCATTCAGGAAGGCAGATATTTGATTTGTGCAAGATACTGGGGGGGCGCACAAGAGATAAAGGGAGTGAGCCACTAAAACTTTTTTTTGCAGATAACGTGACATGGCAAGGGCTCATAAAGGGAAAGTAAATTTGGAGACTGAGGTTTACGACCGCAGTAGATTGGGTGGTAAAGGGCCAGGGGAAGGAGCAGTAGGGTGACGAGGCGCTGGGACTCATATCTCGCCAGCCCATACGGATACCAGGACTGCCATAAAGTCTTTTTGTCAGGGGGTAAACTCTATTCTGCAATAAAACGCCTTTTTTCTGTCAGGGATTTTGATAACCAGTCCTGAATGTTTTATGTACAAGAAATTGTGGTGTGTAATATTCTCCAAAATCTGCTCATGTTACTGCAATAAACAATGATTACAGAATCCACACAGATGTGACGATTTGGCTTGCATTTGGATGTTGTAATGTACACCTTAACCAACTTTGGGGAATGAGCTTGCACAAAACTATGCCAATTTAACTTTGATGATCTGAATATTCTTGTCTCAATTACTGTTTCAACAAGAAAAGAGCACATGTATTTAAACTAGGCATACAGCAAAACTGGACTGCAGATAAGGTGCCTATAATGACTGGCATTTAAATGGAGGAAAGTGAGAGGTGAACCACAAGCATGGTGAATAAAACATGAGGTGACCGATAGGGCCACACCGACCAAAATGAGACAGCTATGTCTTTGTACTGCATCAACCCTTGACCTCGTCTTCAAATTGGTTGACATCACACACTACACACACACACACACACACATACACATACACACACACCTGACTACAGCATGAAAGCGTAGTGAGGCTTGTGATTAAATGGGCTGCCATTTAGATTGGTGCCAGCAAGTGTAGCTCTTCATTTCTCGAAATGAATACCATTTACCTTCAAATCTGTTGTTGCAAAGATGATGTAGCTGCTTGTCCTCTCTCTGTGGAGTTGGTGTGTGTGCACCTGCTTTGATGCTTTTTCTAATGTTCTTTCGTGCAGCACTTTGGTCAGCTTAAGCTGTGTTTAAATGTGCTCTCTAGAAATAAACTTGACTTGATAAATAAGAAGACAGACAGAAGCCAAAAACTACCCTCATCAGCTAATTTTATTTGCACACCATAAATTATTTCTGTCTCATGCTGTTAGGCAATCCAGCTGCTGTCTTATGGAATGCAAATACAGTGCAACGGCCAGCAACGGCAGCCAGTCTTCTCAATAATGTTCTCATTTGTTCACAGTTATTATACTAATTTCTCAAAATGAATGTTGTAATGATTTATTGATGTTAAAATGCTACATGTAATACCTCTCAAACGACAGATTAAAATGTCATTACCCAATGGATATCCAGGTGGAATACAGGCAAAAATGTCTGCGCACCACCACAGAGACACAATCTACTTTGAGGAATGGTGCCTCTAGCTTGTCCAGGCAACTTGTGATACAGTACATATATGAGAGGCACTTGATTGTCTAAACTCTCCCCCAGACCAACAGGGGACCAACAGGGACCGTGGAATTCCTAAGAGATCCCCATCATTACATTAAAAAGAAAATAATTGACTGCAAACTGGCCCGTATGGTTTATTTTATCACTCAAAGTGTCTCAATTTTAACTCTGCACATTCAGTTTTAGATTCAGTCTGCAGAGAAAAAAGAGATGATCCTGAGGTAATGGACCCCATGGGGACAGCTGAGAGAGCTCACAGGAGAATATGCTTTCTGCTTTCAATTAAACACTGCCAAGTGCAGCTTCATGTGCAGATTCCAAGCTCTGGGCGTTGCAAGCGGGCCCTTGGCAGGCTGCTCAGCTGCACCCAGCCCATGATCAAGAGGCCAAGCTCTGCCATAAAATACCACAGAAGCAGGCTTGGCTTGAGCTCCCAAATTTAACTCTAGGAAGTGGAAAGCTTTTCTCATTGCCAACATCCATACACACACCATGGCTGTGGTAATAGAGTTAATCAGATGCTGCTTTGGAGAGGATGATGAGTCATGTGCTTTGTGGGTGTTTAAAGAGAGATGTTCTGAGGTCAAAGTGGGTCATGGGGTAAATGGCTGTGTATTTTATCTTATGGGTATTGGGAGAGGATTCCTGATGTAGCTGTATGCTCATGGGCTGCTGATGTCAGCTCATTAGTGGCGCTACCTTTGCAAAGTCATCAGTCCATGCAGTTGCAGCAGTGCTCAGTGGTTTTATAAGGGTCAAAATGGAAGCGATGGATATGACAATAGAGGGATAAAGTGATAAAGCATTCTTAAAAAGTAACAGATGTACTGTATATATTGTAGTAGGCAATTTCACAATGATTAAAGTTCAGTAAAAGTCAGATCATTTCTATCCAAAGTGGCCATTGCACTGTTGTTGGCCATATTGTACAGATAAGTGAGAAATCAAAGGGAGAGGCTAATTAAATTAAAACATGACAAATGCAGATGCTTCTATATGTGGTTTGATGAGAATGAAAGTCATGTAAATCATATGCTATAGCTTTTTCACTCACCAGACTGATTTTGTCTGTAAAAATACTGAACCCAGTAAATCCAAACAGACAGGAACTGACCTAGCTGGTCGTATAACAGCCCATGGGTTTTCTGCATAAAACAGTCTGGTGTATTTCTCTATTTTTATACTTAATTGGATTGCGATTCCAAGCATACATACAGAGGTAACCTTTAAGCCGTGATAAGGTTAAGACAATGTTAGTCTTCGGAATGAGGGCTTAAATAAGCACAGCAAGTTCTGCTGCCAGGTTTGAAGTCAAGGAGGTGGGGGCTACTGAGAGAAAATCATGACACACTTTCTCAAGAGCAACAGAGAGGGAGTGAGAGAGAAATTGAGAGAGCGCAAAGCGGCAGCTCTCATTCTGTAATGGAACGTTGTGGCGGGTGGCTTACCACACATTGTACTGGTTGCCTGGAGCACCATGGCAACAGGGAGAGAGAAGGATTGAGAGAGGCGGAGGTTCAAGGACTTCACTTGTTCCAGCAACATTTTAATTACTTTGGGTGCCAGCGTTTAGTGAAACAGATGCATTCTGGAGCTCCAGCAACAACTGGGAGAAACCCACTGATATTCTGGAGTTGATGTTTTTTTTTCATATTTGTGAAATTACAGCAACAATTGGAAATACAGAGAGATTACAGAAAAAGACTGATAATGAGAGGGGGAGACAGATAAGGGGAGCAGAAGATGGTGGAGAGAAAAGGCAAGAATACAAGAAAGACACATGAGAAGGGAGATGAAGCAAAGTGAACACAGATAGAGATCGACGGTATGGGAGATACAAGCTGTTTGAAGAAGTAGGTTGGTAAGAGATATGAGGAGAAAGGACCATGGGAAAAAGGATTGGGGGGGATTTGTAGGGATATAAAAGCTTCAGTATTCCTCTTTTAGATACACGCTCACTTAGACGCAAAAAGTAATTATTTGTATTTTCATTTAGCTGATGCTTTTTTGGAAGATGCAAAGGTCGAGAAGAGTTTTGCTTTTTGTCTACCAGAGATATCAGCACATACATTGTTAATGTTTGCAACATGCTTTAATGCATGTGTACATGTATTTCTGTACTTCTGTATTTCACATGTAGGTCTGTGTGTGAGGATATAGCAATGAAAGCGCCTTTTTCTCCTGATGCCATGCCTAACGCGATCAGCACTCATTAAGAGCTCTCCAGAGCCCAGGCACCTCACAGACAGAAACCCTCTCCAAAAGACAACCCCCGAACCCAGTAAACACACACGGCTTCCTGCCTGTAAGCCTCTTCTCCAGTGTAAACAAACTGGCAACCACTTGAAGCACTGGCAAGAATATTTATATAAAATGTAATCCAAAAAATACATCACATGGATCTTCCTGCCTACTTAAAGTTTTATTTTCTCCTCATCATATCAGATTAGACAGAAAACGACTGTAATTTAAATAAAATTAGTATCCCAGTATTCCTTTCAGTATACAGTATAATCTCTGCCTTTTTATCATTTACTTTTGTAGTTTTGTAACTGTTTCAGATTTTATTACCCCCTATACTGTTAATCAGATTCTTCTAATCCCGTTACATAGTGTATAAACCATTACTGCCCAAACCGGTCCACGGGTGGATAATCCTACATCATAATCCTCCAGGGAATATCCATGTACCTTTAAATCCCCAATTCATTTAGTCATATACAGTACTTTAGCCTGGCTGCGGCATCTGCCTGATGGTGGGAGAAGCAACAAAAAAATATATTGTGAAAGGAGCAATTTAGCTCTGTTTTCACTGGAGGAAGGTTGCTATTTTTCATCCTAATGCTAAAGTATGATCATAACAGGTCATATGTGCACATCTTAGTGCATAGACAAGGCTGAGGCACTGTGACAAGCAAATCCATTGCACCTATGGACGTTACAACTGATGCAGTGCTGTAATCTGCTGCGTGAGACAAAGTGACGGAGCACATACAATTGTCCTTGTGTGTGACATGTTCTGTGTTAGCGTAGGAGGGGAAGTATTTAGATCCCCAGGGATACACTGAGGGTTGAGAGCGGCATGTGGCTTTCCCTTTGTTGCCTGTAATGGATTATTTCATACAAACATGCAATTGGGCTGCGTTACTGATGGATAGCAGCCATTGTTATGGTAAAGTCACTACCGCCTTCCCTGGGTCCCCTATTAATCTCAGTCAAGTCAATGGCGCCATTGTGCAATTCACCATTAAAACGTGCCACCTTGGCTACAATGGAAGTGTCAGTGCAGCACCTTCCAGACTCTTCCCAGGATTTAAAGAAAATGGAATGTTTTCCTAACAGATTACATGGATTAATGGGTGTTTCTAGTTTCTAAACCTGTAGAATATAAGGGAAAGATAAGATGGCTGTGTATCTCATTTGTTATTGTGTCAATGTTTTTTATTTGGATGGTGGACTCTCTGCAGATGCAGGGTAAAGGTAACTAACCCCATTTCCTCAGTGAGACTGAACCGGGCCAACCTGCTATGTTAAACAACATGGACCTTGGATTGAAAGACCGAGATTGGATAGAGATAGAGGAGAGGAAGAAGAGGAAAAAAAGAGAAATAGCAAAAAGGACATAGAAAAACAGAGCAGGAAGTAGTCTACAGAACCAGTCTGCTACTGTCCACTTTTGCTTCACTGTGTGACAATTTTTTTCTCTCAGGCTTTCTCGCTCTCATTTTCCTCTTGCCTCATCTCCCATTCTTGTTCTCATCCTCTCCTTCCTCGTCTGTCAATTTGTGAAGGCCCCACATCATTACTGTCAAAAATCACACCGCAGTGCCGATACAAAAGCCACACGCACAATATCACATATACACGCGCGCACACACTCATGCTTGCCACCCACTCATGTGTTGAAAGAGAGTGACTTTTTTCCCTGACTGGGTTCTGACACTCAGCAGCAAGCTTTTCCCACTGGAATCCTGAGCGAGACAGACAAGCAGTGCGAATTCAGAAGAACTGGAGTTTTTGATTTTCCTGTCAGACACTTTTAGCCCCCTGGCCCCCAACAAACCTACTCTTTGTGTCTATCTTCATCTCATTGTATCATTGTGTCCTTACTGTTTTGGTGGTGTATGAGTTTGTTACTGTGTCTATGCTTGCAAAAACTGCAGATACAGTCGTAGTCACAATCTGTGCATCTTCAGACATTAGCATCCCAGATTGCGGGAATGAGCTCAGTGACCTTTTGCTTGCATTAACACAGGCATTTATTTAAAAAACCACAATACAATGAGCTTAAATTTGATTCTGAAGGAGGAACAAGAGAGAATGAGAGACAATATTCAAGATCATTTAACTGAAGATTTGGATGGGAAACTAAAACCCACAGCCTCTCAGAGTCAGAGAATCAGGTGATTTAACCCTGTCATCAAATCTCACACCTCCCTTTCAAGCAACAGGAAGCAGCTAGAGAGTGCTGATTACCATCGATGACACTCTACCCCATCCATCTGATCCCCCGTAAGAGGCTGTTAGACCCAAATGGGCTATCTCATTAAAACTGGTGTCAAGTAAATAATAGATCTTTTTATCTATAGGTGGGGGGACTGGATAAACATAAAAGCGAGCTTATCAATCCAAAAGGTGAAGAGTTAAAAGGTTCTCTAATCAGATCTGGTACTGACTTCTCTCATATACTTCTTGGCTTGGTTTTGCCTTAAAGTGGAAAAGCTAATAAGCTTCTTATTTGTGTATATATATATATATATATTTGAGGGTTCTCCCACTCTCCCAGTTTGGGGGTCACAGCCCCCAGGGCTCCGATTACCACTGGCACCGATGTTGCTCTTACTTTCCACATTTTTCTAGCTCCTCTTTCAGCCCTTGGTATTTCTCAAGCTTCTCGTGTTCCTTCTTCTTGATGTTGCTGACGCTTGGGATTGCCACATGCAGCATTCTTCTGCCGTTGGTCGATCAACACAATGTCTGGTTGGTTAGCCATCACCACTTTCTCAGTCTGGATCTTTAAGTCCCACAAGATCTTAGCTCATCATTCTCCCTTAGGAGGTGTCTTCCATTTTGACCTTGGGACTTCTAGGCAATACTCAAGGCAGATGTTCCTGTACACTATGCCAGCATGGCATTCCATGTACGCACTTCCTGCCTGCATCCTACAACCCGATGTTATGTGCTATACTGTCTCAGGGGGCATCCTTGCACAGTCTGCACCTGGGGTCCTGCCTGGTGTGGTAGACCCCAGCCTCTTTGATTGATCTTGTACTGAGTGCCTGTTCTTGTGCCACCATGATTAGTGCTTCTGTGCTTTCCTTTAGTCCAGCCTTTTCCAGCAACTGGTAGGATTTCTTGATATCAGCCACTTCTTCTATTTGTCTGTGGTACATGCTGTGCAGCGGCTTGTCCCTCCATGAAGGTTCTTCGTCTTCCTTGTCCTCACCCTCGGGTTTCTGCTGCCTGAGGTATTCACTAAGCCCTTCATCTTTGGGGGCCATCTTCCTGATGTACTCCTGGATCTTTGTTGTTTCATCCTCGACAGTGGTTTTGACACTCACTAGCCCTCGGCCTCCCTCGCTACGCTAGGTGTACAGTCTCAGGGTGCTGGATTTAGGGTGGAACCCTCCATGCATTGTGAGGAGCTTTCTTGTCTTGATGTCAGTGGCCTCTATCTCCTCCTTTGGCCAATTTATTATACCAGCGGGGTATCTGATGACTGGCAGCGCGTTTGTGTTGATGGCTCGGATATTGTTCTTCCCATTCAGCTGACTTTTCAGGACCTACCTTACTCTCTGTAGGTATTTGGCTGTGGCGGACTTCCTTGCTGCCTCTTCATGGTTTTCCGTTAGCCTGTGGCACCCCAAGTTATTTGTAGCTGTCCTGAACATCTGCCCCAGTGGCTTTCCGGTAGTTCAGCCCCCTCGGTTCTGATCATCATTCCTCTTTTTGATACCATGCGACCACATTTTTCCAGTCCGAAAGACATTCCAATGTCATTGCTGTAGATCCTGGTAGCGTGGATCAGTGAGTCGATGTCTTGCTCATTTCTGGCATACAGCTTGATGTCATCCATGTAGAGGAGGTGACTGATGGTTGTTCCACTTCGGAACCAGTATCCGTAGCCAGTCTTTGTGATGATCTGGCTGAGGGGGTTCAGGCCTATGCAGAACAGCAGCGGGGATAGTGCATCACCTTGGTATATGCCGCACTTGGCTTTGAGTTGGCTTCCATACTTGTTTTCCACAGCCCCATTGAGTTCTTGATGAAAGCTATTAGTGTTCTGTTGATCTTGTACATTTCCAAGCATTCCAGTATCTATGTATGTGGCAGTCGTAGGCTTTCTTGTAGTCAATCCAGGCAGTGCACAGATTGGTCTGCCTGGTCTTGCAGTCTCGAGTGACTGCTCTATCAACCAGTAGCTGGTGCATGGCTCTCCTGGTATTACTACCCATTCCCTTCTGGGCCCTGTCCATGTATTGAGCCATTTGCCTGCCAGGAGCTTCCATGTTGTGCTCTTCACGGACTAGAGCATATATATATATATTTATTTATTTATAAATTAGGGCTGACCCACAATAGTTGTTTTCTTCACGGACTAGAGCATATATATATTTATTTATTTATTAATTAGGGCTGACCCACAATAGTTGAATATTTGATGCTTCGATGGGCGGAGCCTGATTCGACTGCCAATCTCACAGTCGAAGCTTCGCAGTGAAATGAGGATCATGCCATTCTGGCGATATGGGGGTGCTCAACATCTGATTTTACATAGAACTACCAGTTTTCTCCCAATAAGTTAATATTTCAACGTTTAATGCTGTAAATGAACATGTAAAAGAATAAAACTGTCAATAAATGTTTTTAAAAGTGCGTAAATAAATCCTAAATTGTAAACCTAACCCTGGGTCGTCAGTGCTCGCCTGCCATTCACCGGTCTTGTGTGAGTTTTGCGTGCATGCCGTGCTGCCGACAACAACATGCACATCGCGGTTCCTCGCGGGTCTATTTCAAGTAGCCGGCTATTTAAAAATAATAAAATATTCTTTGTGTGGTTCATCAACGGTGATAAATTATCCGAAAGTCCCCCAAGGTGCGAACAACTCAGCACAACACCAGTGAAGCTGGGGCTTAGTCTCTTCAGAAAGTGTTCCTCTTACGCCACCACACACACACACACACACACACAGCCCCCTCGGTTCTGATCATCATGGCGCGCGCTACGCCTACACATGCACACTGACGATACAGGGTTAGGTTTACAATTTTGGATTTATTTACACACAAAACATTTATTGAAAGTTTCTTTTTACATGTTTATTTACAACATTAAACATTGAAATGTGTATTAACTTATTGGGAGAAAACTGATAGTTCTATGTAAAATCAGACGTGGAGCACCCTCATGATGCCAAAATGGCATGATCCTTGTTTCGCTGCGAAGCTTCGACTGTGAGATTGACAGTCGAATCAGGCTCCGCCCATAGAAGCATCGAATCGAAACTATTGGGGGTCAGTCCTACATACATACATACATATGTATGAAAGTTCTCTCTACAACAATGTTTTGATTACAGTCAACTTAGTTATGTTGCAGTTGAAGTACAGATAGAGCATCTGATCAAAGTGAGGTTAGTGTGAAACTAATTAGTTACAACGTAGCATTTAGTATTGACTGTACACTCAAAGTTACGAATTATGATCAGTTAGTGCAATAGGCTGCAGGAATTCATTGCAGATAGATACTACAATGCATACAATTATGCGCACACACTCATATTATATTGTGTTTGAGCGTGATGAAGGAGCTTCACTCAGTGTTGTCAAGTGACTGTCAAATGCACTCACATACACAGAGCGTGGCACTTTTACACCACTGCAGAGAATGACGACATCTGGAGACAGCGATGTGCGGGCCCCGGGGCTCCAGCTCTAAGTGTCTCAGGCATCTACACACACAAAGCTCATAACTCTGCCTGGCTGCGGGCAGGCCTGGGGATTGTACTACCAGCATTCACCCCTTCCCCCTTTCCTTTTACCCCACCCGCCTTGTCGCCATTGAATACCTTGTCCCACCGGAGTCGTAACTCACTTCAATAGTGTCTGCCAAGAGCAATGATGATGACACATGAGGACTTACACACACGCATTCAGATACGCTTCACACACAGTCAAACACAACATGCTAACACATATCTGCATACATGCAGTACTCCAAACTGGAATAAACAAACAATGCCAAATGTGCCTAATGATTAGTACAAAATCCCTACTACTAAAGCAAGAGATGAGATTTGTTGGGGCTAATGTTATTGGTCGGTTTGCTAATGTGCTAGCAGACCTAGTTATTAGTGCATTAAAAGAAAAGCCTGCAGAGACGGGGTAGAAAGATGGGAATGGAAGGTGGGGGCTGAGACAGACAAACTGACAAAATGAAGAAAGTGAGGGAGAAGCTCATTAAGCTACAGTGGTTGAGGGAATAGCAAATAAAAAGCAAAAGGATGATCACGAGAGAGCGTGGAAAGAAAGAGAAAAATAGATGAGAGCAGAGAGCGAGGAAGAAAAGGAGATAAGCGAGGGAGGATGAGAATAGGGGAGAAAGGGAATTGGGGGATGTTTTGAAATATGGAAAGCGAGTTACAGTAGTTACTGCAATCCATTCCTTTCACATAAACCTGTCTTAATGTCAGAATACCACAGAGTGCAAAATATGAAATTTTACCCATTCATGCTCATTTGGATGAGGCATCTGGATGTTGCTTGTTTTTATTCTGTCAAGTTTCATTCACCGCAGCAGCAGTTTTTTCCTCGCATTTTTTACCTCTCCTGTCTATCCTACTATGAGTTTCACAGGGCGGCTGACATTCAGCTGTGGAGTTACTTTAGTGTTGGACTAGGGGAAAACAACCGTATCCCAAAACAAGTATTACTTTGCACGTCACTCCTACTTCAGCACCAAAGAATGGAAAATAAACCACTCTGCCAAGTTGCACACAGCTCGTCATCTAGCTTCTATCAGCTACCATATGCAGCCAGAGGTGTTTTTTAACAAAAAGGTGACGATCGATTAATGCAAAGCGAGATTAGCTAAAGGTAAGTACGTTTGTCTGGATTCTAGGGCTGGCCCAAATATAATTTGACAGCTTTGACAGTAGTTAATAGCGAATAATTAAAGCTTCAACGGTGCCGCGAAGAGAGGGGTTGGGTTCCGCTACTTGTGGCGTTATCGGTTGCGTTGCGCCAGATTCTGTTGTTCTGCTTTCATAGATTAAAGCAGAACAGAAGGACGAGTGCCCAAAAAGTTGTAGCAATGACATGAGTCATTCTGGGGGGAGAGAAAACGAACGGCAGATTATCGGCGCCGATGTGCAGCAATTTTCCTATAATCTGCATCGGTCATTTTTAAAACAGATAGCAGATATAATTAAAAAATTAAAAAATGCACTCCTTTGGCTCTGATGCAGCCGCCTCTCAGTGTCTGCTCGAGCCCACAGAGTGGTGGTCCCACCCACAGAAGTAGCTGATCGGTTTCAATTCACGAGTAATAGCCAATCAACACTGACTATTGTGCAGAAGTAGTCAATAGAACAAGCAAGCCACCACGCTGCAGGCCCTCCCCTCCTCTCTCAGCAGTGGTCAGCATTCACACACACGTGGAGTGGAGCTAGTGGCGTGTGGATAACACAAGTTGACCATAACTACGCCCGTTACTGTAAGTAAGTGGAGCAAAAAAGGACTGAAACTGACTGGTGTCTTCTTTCTAAACTTCACTCAGTATTTTGATGTCAGGAATATAGTTTATTTTGCATGTTCCATTTGTTTCCAGTGATACTGATTTCATATTGTTACTTTGCTGCTGTAAACTTTACTTTTGTTGCTGCTCTGAAGGCAATTATTTAGAAATGAAAACCCAATAAGAGTATAGATAAAGAACAGAACCAATAAATAGTATTAATAAAATCCTAACAATATACAATAAATACAATATAAATGGCAGCAGGTAAAGACAAAGTTTATGATCATTTATCACTCATAGTTAACAAGTCCATCTCTGGGATGGATCTCTAATTAATTTAATTTACTATTTATAAAGATTAAACATGACAATTAACTTTAATCTTGTTATTTTCAACAAAGTTTTGTGTTGGAGTTTGTGTTATTCTAAATTTTGACACCATGATAAAAATTTTGACAGCAAATGTATATCGGTTCCACATATTGGTCATCAGTCTAATTGGTTACCAATAATCGGAACCAGCCCGGAAAAAAAAACATATCGGTCGATTCCTACTATATAATAACAGCACATTATTATTACCAAAAGGTTGTGTTTAACTTTTCTCGCGGCTAGGCTAGTAGTCCCAAGTGCGGGACTAAGAGAGGGGAGACTGGAGTAAGATAAAAGAGAAATATTTATTGCGATGTTGAATTGATCGGAAATTGAGCCAGGGAAGATCGAGGCAGACTGGAAGACTAGATGCTGACCAGGAGGGAACAGGGGGTGAGAGGCTGAGCTGAACAGGTCCAGAACAGGGTGCATACATACAAAATAGGGCTGGAAACGTGCGTACGTCACTTACCATGCAAAGGATGTGAGCTATGAAAAACAAACTTCATGGGAGAATGTGGGGCTCTGTAAGTAAACTCTGAACCATGCTTACACACATACAGAGGAGAAATGACAAACGGCGACTCACATAGCAGAAGGATGAAACGGTTTGAAATGAACAGGCCTACTATTGTGTAAAATAAATTGAAATATTACCTCTGAGCATTATAGGCTTAAAGCCTTTCTGAATAAACGAACACCCATTTGATTGACTTTCCCTGAAGTGTGCAAAAAAACCACACAATTTAAGATCATTTGCAGCACACAAAAAAAAGATCCAGATTTAGGATAATAAACACAAACGGAGATATCTGTTTCTGCAAAAGAACGTCTCAAATATGTTTAATCCGGAATCATATTAATTAATACTTGCATGCCGTGCAATTTATTCTCATAAATAAGGTGAAAAGGAGGACAAATTAATTAAATAAATTTTTTTTTAAATTGATGCAGTTTTCAATGCGTCAGTCGAGCAAATACGAGTGCATAGTTTCATGTAGCCTATTGTTATCACACGTCCGTTGCCTTTTCGAGCCAAACTCTTTTCGGCATCATGTGGATGTGATGCGCTGCTTGTAAAAACACATTGTGGAAATATAACACTATTTTATGTCATTTACAACGAGTCATATTTCTTTAAACTCATCGGCAGCCTTGTTAAGTGAGTGGGCTGTTTGTGCAGCCTAAATAAATGTTTAAACACAAGTGGAATCCATTTGGTTTACTTTCTTTTCAAACGGGGGACTCCAAATTAGTACTTGGGTCATCCCGTCTTGCGTGTATGTGTCCCTCTCCAGCCAGTGACATCCCTACTCAGGAGGGATGCTCCTTCCTGCAGATCGGTTATAAAGGGGTGGAGCTCCGGTGCTCCCTTCCGTCCGGTGCACAAGCATTGCGGAAAAATGCATTTTTTACCCACCAAACAACATACATCAGCTTCACCAAAAGGAATGTCAGTGAGTTAAATTTCATTTTCAGTTTTTGCCTCCTTTTCTTCATGCAGTCAGTACATATTTATATTATATGAGGGGCGTTTCGCTGACCATTTATAGGCAACTATGGGCATTTAAAGGGTCTGACATTGAGTACAGCCCTACTGGGGTCAGTAGTGATCTTGGGTTTACAAACTGGGATAGTCATTTAAACAAAGGTTAAAAAAGTGGGGTTTATGTAGAGCCAAGGATGGTCTTTTTTGGAAATATTTAAATGGAAAACTTTCCCACTGACAGCTGTGCTTGCCCTTTTTGTGTATTGCTATAAACTGTGAATTTAAGCGTTCTTTGTAAGTGTAAGTGTACAAGTAAGCATGTTTTTTGACCCCATAATGGAAGCTACAGTCTTGACCAAGGACAAATATATTTCTCGGTACATCGCGTCCTTAATCATCCCACTGCTCATTGCCCTGAGAGACTTATGACTTTCCTCTTTCCAAAATGTCTGACAGTGGCCCATCAGCAATTAAGAAATATGGTTCACTGCACTTCCAATGGCAGAGAAAGACAAACTTCATTATATACAGTAGGTGCTGAGATGGCATCAGATCAGGTGGAAAATTTTAATTTATTTGTAAGTCAGCCTATCAGTGCTATGTCATTCATACACTAATACGTTTACATTGCTATTTTGATGGATGACATTGTTAACATCAATCACGATACATTGCAGTACACTCAAAATCTACAGTGACTCACATATATTTTTTACTTTAGTAAATTATTTGATGCATTACAGTTTTTTTATTGGCCAATGAATCATCCAGAAAATATATTTGCAGATAAGTGAAATTAAATAAGTACATTTTTAACAACCTGAATCCCATAAAGCTCAGTTGAGATTGAAATCTACATTGAAATATTGCTCATGAAAGTGTGAGCTGCGTCCTTTCCTGTCCAATATGTTTATTGGCGATACCTGACTACCTTAAGCACCTTTGTAATTCATATGCCACGATTAAGCTTGCCAGAAAATATTAAAGTCTCAATTACTTTATTAGCTTTTGCTGCAGAATTAAAAAAGATTTCGCTGCAACAACCCCGAGCCCTGTGCATACCATAGACTGACCTGATCATGGTTTGAGTTATTCATTGTTTTACAGTTTAATTATTTTTCCATCTAGCCATACATTTTTTCCAAACAGGTTTCAAATATCTGCAGAATTCATCACTATGAATGCCCCAGAGGACAGACTTGCAAGAAGAATTGGATAATTCACCTGAATCTACCTGATAGTCTTTTGCTGGCAAAAGCCAACTTCACTAGAAGTTCCACACACTTGTCTTGGTCAGTTCATTTTAACGATACACTGGCCCACAAAGACTACATCTGCAAGGAAATCCATCCAATAAATATTCCCTTCTACTCTCAGTCACATCGTACAGTCACATGTAGTATGTCTCATATTGGACTGTCGATCATTAACTAATGAAGGTCCTATTGAAGCAGTAAACAATAAATACTATAAAATATCAAGCATACTTTAAGAATTGGGGTGTTTGGCATTTTGTTTATGCATGTTTAGAAAGAAATACTTAACAAAAGCTTATTTATTTCTAATGTTTGCAGGTCTACTTTTTATGCCCTGAGGTTATGTGCTGCCTGTTAGTCCTCAAAGTACAAAGCCACGATGCAACCACACAAATTCTAATATCATCAGCATGCTGTGAATGCTTGCCAAGTACCTCAGAGAGGCAACACTCAGGCAGGATACAACCTGTTAACCCATGTTTATTTACTAATTCATTCTTTCATTCCCTACATGACTCAACTCTAATTTCCATTTCATGTAGAACAACAACTTCTCTCCAAAGCAATGAATTCTATTAAGATATCGCTGTGAGAGCCATTTTTGAGCTCCCGAGACATCAGTTATTGAAAACAATATCTGAAGCTACATTGGCCATTGATCCAAATTACACTGGTATTTACTAACAGCTGGAATCTGAATCTGCCACATCTCACAGAACAATGATAATCATAAACTCAATCATTTACCAATAATATTGGTAAATGATTGAGTCGGCTACAAACTTGACAAAATGTCGCATCTATTGTAACCTACTGACAAAGCAAACTGATACACTCTATAAATCAAAAAGGGGGTAGCATTGCTAAAAATGGGACAGAATCTTTCATATCAAATGGAATTGTATTTTTCTCAAATGGTATATACTGGAGTATAAAGTCCTAACTGCCTGTAAGATTTACTTGGTCATGGTGGGGAAGGCGTTATTTAAAAAAAAAAGTCCTAAAAGAGGGTTCAGGGAAAGTGTCAGCATTCCATTTTAGATTATTCAACTGAATCCACATTTCCCTCCTTTTCCACTTTATTCTACCACTCTCATCGTTCTCTCTTTTTCTATTATGCAAACTCACTCTTTGATCTAAAACAGTGAAAGGTGGCTTTATCTTAGAACAACAGAGAGACAGACGATCAGAGACTCAGTAGACCTTGGAGAAATCTGGATGAGAATAGAAAGACAGAGGAAAAGGGTAAGGAAAAAGAGGGATGGGGGATGGGGTGGATACAGTAACCAAAAAAAATTTGTCAGCTCTTAAAGGAGGGAAGAAACAGAGTATGATATTCACCATACTTACTGAGCGTATCTACAAAGGGATACAGCATTAGAAGAATATTACATCTCTGGTTTTCTGTACATGTATCTGAAGACTACTAGAAAAAATTATTCATAGGGAACAACCCTGCAACATAATCCTTGATATAAATGTTGAGTTGGCATAGAACCTTATTAGTGTAGGTTTATATTAATGACAGAATATTATGCATGCATCAACTATAGGGTCACAATCTTAAGGGTTTTGTACACTTGAAACAAATTAAATTGTACGACGTGCAGTC
>NC_060165.1:16070501-16078438 GCF_021292245.1 Micropterus dolomieu | reverse complement strand
TCACATCGTACAGTCACATGTAGTATGTCTCATATTGGACTGTCGATCATTAACTAATGAAGGTCCTATTGAAGCAGTAAACAATAAATACTATAAAATATCAAGCATACTTTAAGAATTGGGGTGTTTGGCATTTTGTTTATGCATGTTTAGAAAGAAATACTTAACAAAAGCTTATTTATTTCTAATGTTTGCAGGTCTACTTTTTATGCCCTGAGGTTATGTGCTGCCTGTTAGTCCTCAAAGTACAAAGCCACGATGCAACCACACAAATTCTAATATCATCAGCATGCTGTGAATGCTTGCCAAGTACCTCAGAGAGGCAACACTCAGGCAGGATACAACCTGTTAACCCATGTTTATTTACTAATTCATTCTTTCATTCCCTACATGACTCAACTCTAATTTCCATTTCATGTAGAACAACAACTTCTCTCCAAAGCAATGAATTCTATTAAGATATCGCTGTGAGAGCCATTTTTGAGCTCCCGAGACATCAGTTATTGAAAACAATATCTGAAGCTACATTGGCCATTGATCCAAATTACACTGGTATTTACTAACAGCTGGAATCTGAATCTGCCACATCTCACAGAACAATGATAATCATAAACTCAATCATTTACCAATAATATTGGTAAATGATTGAGTCGGCTACAAACTTGACAAAATGTCGCATCTATTGTAACCTACTGACAAAGCAAACTGATACACTCTATAAATCAAAAAGGGGGTAGCATTGCTAAAAATGGGACAGAATCTTTCATATCAAATGGAATTGTATTTTTCTCAAATGGTATATACTGGAGTATAAAGTCCTAACTGCCTGTAAGATTTACTTGGTCATGGTGGGGAAGGCGTTATTTAAAAAAAAAAGTCCTAAAAGAGGGTTCAGGGAAAGTGTCAGCATTCCATTTTAGATTATTCAACTGAATCCACATTTCCCTCCTTTTCCACTTTATTCTACCACTCTCATCGTTCTCTCTTTTTCTATTATGCAAACTCACTCTTTGATCTAAAACAGTGAAAGGTGGCTTTATCTTAGAACAACAGAGAGACAGACGATCAGAGACTCAGTAGACCTTGGAGAAATCTGGATGAGAATAGAAAGACAGAGGAAAAGGGTAAGGAAAAAGAGGGATGGGGGATGGGGTGGATACAGTAACCAAAAAAAATTTGTCAGCTCTTAAAGGAGGGAAGAAACAGAGTATGATATTCACCATACTTACTGAGCGTATCTACAAAGGGATACAGCATTAGAAGAATATTACATCTCTGGTTTTCTGTACATGTATCTGAAGACTACTAGAAAAAATTATTCATAGGGAACAACCCTGCAACATAATCCTTGATATAAATGTTGAGTTGGCATAGAACCTTATTAGTGTAGGTTTATATTAATGACAGAATATTATGCATGCATCAACTATAGGGTCACAATCTTAAGGGTTTTGTACACTTGAAACAAATTAAATTGTACGACGTGCAGTCAAACCACATCTAAAGACGAAGCTGATCATACCTTTTCCGAATGGCTGCATCACACTGCCTACTTGCTCTCTCTTCAAGAAGCCTTTGTACTTTGGAGGTCTCTGTGGCCTCAATATGGGGATAACAGTGGCAAACACTTCACATGTTGTGTAAAGTGGGCTTGATTGTCAGTGTGTCTATTTTTGTGCACTGCACAATAAGCAAGTCTAGTATTCACTCTTCTTTTAGCTCTGATTTGTGTGTCTGCTAAATGCACTACGTCATTCAATTGCGGTAGCATCAAAAGGTTACAGGCATTAAAGAAATTAAAATATAATTGAATTGAATGCAGCTGAAATTGAATTGCACCAACACTCAGAGACAGATATACAGAGAGGAAAAGAGACTGAGAAACTAAAGGCTAAGGATTTTTCAAAGCGGAGGGCAGCAAAATTGCCCTTGCAGTAGGACCACCTTATCAATTTGATTAGAGTGTGAAAGGACACTTAAGATCTCAATTGCCAGCACATTAGTAGTCTACTCAGCCCCCCGCAGTACAATCCAATGGCTAATGTTTGGGGTAGTGGAGGAGTTTAAAAAAGATTATTTGATTTCACTTAGATATGCCCGTGCATGAGGAATCAAATAGCGATTAGATAATGTGTGTGCTAAATATGAAAGGGCCTGCTACATTTGAAACATTGATTTGCATTTCAAATGTTTTTGCCAAGCCAGAAACACAACAGCCAGCTCTACAATATGTTAAAAAAAAATTCAAGTGGCAGGACCTATTAGATGGCAAAGATGTCTGCTTTGCCAATGATGTAGATTAAACTTTTAAGAGCCGTTAAAAAACATTTTAAAAAGAAAAGCTAGGATGTAGATACAGTGTATGAGATAAAGTTTCCTTATTTCCCTCTGCTCCTGGTCAAAGAGTGCAGTGGTAGGCAAAAAAATAATAATTCAGACTGCAAAAAAATATTTCTGAAGGGATGAAGGGGCTGAGCAGATTTCTTATTAGACCTACTTTATGTTCAGCTTGAATGCAAAGTAATGGGAGAGGAGAGAAGAGGGTGGGTGTCAAAAGGAGCCGTTCTTTTCATAGTTTCTTTTATCCTTTGTTGTTGTGTGTCCTGCTTCATCATGCAACTTTTCAGTGCTGTTTTTCAGAATAAGACAATCCTATTTGGGAGAGCTGGTTGACAGTAAGCTTCTAGTGGGACAAAGATGTGGTCGAAAGACCATCACATTGTTTACCAAGACAACTACTTGAAAATCAAAGCTAAAATGTACATAGACGTTATATTCTGGCACCTACGCATCATAGAAAATGCATTGCGTTTTTGAAGACAGGATGGAGTCAGAGTCACGGCCAAACTTCTTTTCTTTTATGTGCAAGCCTTCCCGTGCTGTATACACACTAAATCATCATCGGCTCCACACTCTCGAGTCACCTACCGCAGTGCCTCTACATTCTGTATCTCATTCAGCCGCGAAAATTCATCCGCCAGTCAAAACCTCATTAAACTCCTACATCTTTGACGTGACTAAGGGACTGTTCTAAAGTCAGAAGAGGCAATTGGATTTGATCTGTCACTTTCCTGTAAATACATTCATTCAAGGCCCATGGATTGCTTCAGCTGTGGTGCTCATCACATTCAATTCTTGGATCCAATTTTCAGGAAACCTATTGGTGAACCAAAATAGCATTGTAGCTTTGACTGTAGATCTCCTGGTTAAAAGGTAAGGCAAGATAAGGCAAGAGTAGGGTATTATAACCATGACTGCACACTATGAATATGCATGTAGACTCGGGGTGAGAGAAAAACATTAATACTTAGATGCATCGCAATGCGGACGTGGAAGATTCTGAATCGATTTACAAATGTTAAAAAAATCGATTTTAATGTCATAGCGTAATGTTGACGGACAGCAAAAGACGGAACTCGCAGGAAGTGCAGCATCCGGACAGTCTGTGGCGTGCACATGACAGAGAGACCAGCGGTCCTCCTGTATTCGGCACACCACCGCTTCAGAATGCACACGATTATTAATATCAATGGGCAAGTAATGATTTTAACTTGCACACTGTGTAAGCATGGTGACACTAAACGCTTGCCGAGCTCCCTGCGTATCCTGTGTGTGAGGCTGAGCAAATGAGCGAGAGAGCGAGCTGCAGAAACTTGACGGTGAAAGTTAGCGGAGAAAAATAGTAGCATTAAGTTTTAGTCTGGAGTAAACGTGCAGTGTAGGTCACACTGTGTCTGTTAATAAAAAAAGTCTGTTGTTTCCCCAACTGCTGGAAAAGTGAAGGTGGTTAGCGCTAGTTTTCATCTCCCCTGTACAGCACACTTGGCTGTTATGTAACGTTTGCTAAATTAGTAACAAAGTAATATTAATTAACTGAGCTGTATGTCATTACTAACTTACCTACTTGTCAAGGGTTGAGAACATCAGGTACAAGCTTATACTAAACTTATACTCTGTCTACATCCTGATAATTATATTTCATAGGAGTTTGACAACTAGTTCTTAAAGAAATGAAGGTGGAGACCATGGAGCTGAGGTTAATGACGTATTGATGCAAACTAGTCCTTTTAAGTTAATTAGGAGACGTTTCTTTTGGATTTTAATATGCTAATTTAATGCTTAGTACTTATCTAGAGATCCTGTATAGAACAAAATGTTGGATAACTGTTTTGTAATCGCATCATAGCCCTCTGAGTGGTAATCAAATCGAATCGTGAGGTGCCAAGAGATTCCCACCTAATGTACACGCACACAGATATACTTATGCAAGTTTTCACGTGGAAAAAAGTGAGGATTTATGAAACGGTTCCTTAGATAGTGAGGTTTAAATATACCAAATATTGGTTTCTTGCTATACTAACACACACACACACACACACACCTCATAGTCTCATAGTGAGACTAATCATTACTAACATAGCAGCATATCCAGCCAATAAAGATGACTCAGATCACCAAGGGAACAGAGCTCCTTCGTGCCATTTCTGTTTTTTTCCAGTCGCATCCTCTCTGTCTGTCTCCACATGTCTCTGACTGTCTGACAGGTCTGTCTCACTAATTCCTCTTGTCCTCACCTTCATTTTCCCCTCTTTTCATTACCTCTACCTGCCTCTCTACCCATCAGTGCCCCCCCTCTTCCCTCTGTCTCACGCCATCAAGCTCAGATTCTTTCTCCTCATCTAAGTAAACTGATTGGTATCCTTTCAGAAGGGGTAAGTGAGCCTTTACTGCAATCACAGACAGGATGCAAATAAGTGCTGAGGGGCTAGGAAAACACACACATTCCTACACGTATCCATACATTTACATAGACACATATAATAATACGCACAGGCACTTGTGCTAATATGCTGATGGCTGGCCTGGGGCAAGGGTGAGACTGTTCGCAGGATTTACAGCTCTCAGTTTTTATTGGTGTTTGTGATGTGCTGCACTGTTTGTGTTTAGAAAGGCGAACATCTCATTACCTCAGCTATTACGGAAAGAAGAACCAAGGACAGAAAGGCAGGACTTGGAGCAAGCAGAGAGAAGGTGTTTAAAATAAGGATATATCAACAAATACATTCATATATAAAGATGTATGATCATTTACCAAGGTAAGACACACATGTTCACACAGAAAGCGATTAAAGGAATGGAATACAGAGTTCCAAGGTGCAAGAGTATAAGGTAATTAAACTGAAATGTCCCCACAGGAGAGAAGAAGGCGTAAAATGGGTTTTTAGTTTGTATGTTTATGTTTTTATCTGTGTTTGTGTGTTCCCATTTGTGATGAGGGCATTTGCATTTCTGCATGTGAATGTGTCTGACTGCATGTGCATCTTGCTTGTGTGTGGTGCACATATGTGGGTGTGTGGCTGGCTAGTGGTTATGTAAAGCACTAATTGTCATGCAGTGCGCAGGGTGCAGACACTAAACACAGACATGAAGCCTTCTTCAAGCCCATAGCGAAACAATTAAGAATAATGTATACATAGATCCAAGGGAGAGCATGTAAACATCAAAACACTTTCTGCATGCAAAGATATGCTAATTTCTATGTATGTATTTACATTTATTTTATCCATATACTTTCAGTGTCTCTGTCTTAATGTCTGTTTGTGAGTGGATTTGTGTGTTTGTACCTTCTACCTTGTGTTTCCTTGCCTGCATGTTTGTGACTCCAAAGTTGTACATCAGAGTAGGGCTGCAGCTAATGATGATTTTAGTATTCAAAGCTTCAATAGATTATATTTATTTCGGAAATTCATAGTGTCCTACAACAAACATCAGACCAACAACCAGACAGCTTCACAAACACAAACATGACGCGAGTGCTATACAAGTTATACTAAAGGCTTATGCAGACTACACAACTTTCAGCGTCGGCCGTTAGCCGTGCCGTTCACACAACTTGCTGTCATATGACGGCAGTCTTGAAGTTGTTGTGGCGTTCACACTATGTGACTGATCGGTGACAGGGAGACACACACACACACACTACAGGAGCTGACAGCAGCTGTGTCACCCGACGCAGGTCTTGTCAAGAAAACACACGTGAAATGTGAAACATGAAATGAGTGATCCTGCACACGAAACAGCTGTTGTTTGTTTGTTTAAACAGGCTAAAATGCCACAAATTGGCGGCTTGTGTTGTCCTTCAGGAGAAGAGTTGACTGTGCGTAGGTTGTTCTACGATTTATTAGATGAAGTAACTTGGTTGAAATCTTGAGATTTTGAAAGCTTTTGGAATTTGAGTTCTTAATCGGTTCCTGTCATGATATCAGAGAATAATTTAGGAATAGAAAGATTTAAATATGGATGAAAATATATCAAAGAGCATAAGGAATCAGACTCTGCATTAGTGGGATAGAAATTTTATCAATTTTGTATGAGACGTTTCTTCAGCAATTTGCAGCCTGTGTTAACCAAGACTTCTTAGACCCACCACAAAGATGAGCATTCATGTGCCTCACTTTTATTTTGTTTGCCCTCTCCTGAACTCTTTTAATCCAGTTTTTCTCTTGATAAATAAGTGTGTCTTTGGTGTCATCTTTTGAATCTTTTAATTTGTTTTACAGTGGCTGCTACTGCCTTGAAGCCCATGCTAAATATAAAACATTTTGTTTAGCCAAGCCTTTACATGTCTAATATGATTAAAATAAAAATGGATACCAATTAAAAAATAAATATTTATCAAACCACTGCCCGTTTGCTCTCTTTGACTGAAGCGTCCTTCTGGACCAATTGACAATTATCATTTTTATTATTACCACTTCTTGTTGCTGTTGTTAGGGTTATTATTATTCCTATAATTAAAGACTGCCAAGCTCTTATGTAACGAGTGATGACGTCACTGTCTTCAGAGTCAACAGAGTTTAGAAGCATTTCTTAATTTTTTGTGCACTTTGATCAAGATCTAAGTTGTTATATATCATTAGATAGGTGCAGGTTAGTTGGTTTACATGTTTGTCAGAAACACTGTTTTGTTCTTAATTGTTTTATTAATGGCTTTCATTTATCAGCGCTGCTTTAAGACACCCTGCTTCCGACACTGTTCCAGGAAAAATGGTATTTTCACCTTTTTTGTTTTACATTCAAAAACATGTTTTACTGTAATCTGACTCACATACACCAGGACTTCACATTGCAGCTGAACAGTTTCCTCAGTAAGATGTAGTGTTTAAATTGTTTATGTGTTTTTCCTGCCCTCCAGACAACCATTAAACTCTTAACCTCATGGGGCACTGGTGAAGACACGTACAAAACAACTCCTTGACAGTGTGACAAACAAGAGCAATGTCTACTTTGAAAAAGTTGAAAGTCAAGATTTTTCTCTGTCTCTTGTTCTGTGTCTGTAACTCACCAGGGCTTGGGTCGTGAATGGACCAATAACGTGCCAGAGTGGTGTCCTGCAGGACGGAAGAGAAATTGGGTGATTGGTGCTTCATACAGGCAATTGCTCATGCCTGAGGCACTTGAGGGGTTGAGATGGTCAGGGAAGAGCAACTGGACTTTCTGGCTTCTCCCTGGCAACCCAGCTGGCTTGGTCTCATTAATTTGCCTTAGGTAGGCTGCATTACTACATTCCATTACATGAACAGCTATCTCATGGGGTTCACACAGTTCATGCTGTTAAGTCTGAGGGAAAGAATTTAACGAGTCAGCAGAGTTCAGCAAGTAACGGTGCAGGGAGTTTTACACTAGAAAAGAAAAAGAAGATTTTTTTGTTTCTTCCCATGCAGCCTGCAAGAATCAGATGACTTCCATGTCAGGCCATTATTTTGTTTCTTTTTGTCACCAGTGTTCATGTTCAATTCATTCAAAAGGTGAGACAGCATTCACTCAAAGTCAATCACAGCACAGTGGATCACAACTGCTCCTTTTCTATAACCATGCAATTACAATATTTATGAGAACTCCTGCTGATGGAAAGACTATTTCACTGCCCCCCCCCC
>NC_060165.1:16063659-16070481 GCF_021292245.1 Micropterus dolomieu | reverse complement strand
CCCCCCCCCCCCCCCCCCCCCTCCCTATCTCTGCTTTTCTTTTGTGGTCCCCATTCTTTTCTGAGAGCTTATTTTAATGAAAAGTTTGGTGGTGAATCGCCTGGGTATTGGCAGGCTTGTAATTTCCACAACACGATGACATGAATAACTATTAGCTGATGGCCCTAAAGACACTGACAGCATCCAGAATAAATACATTCACAAAACACAGGGGAATAAAGGGCAGAATCCCTCTTCATGTAACCCCACTGTGCCCCTGGGAGTCTCTAACAATAAATCATATAAAATGATTGAAAATGACAAGTTCATTAAAATGACCTTACACAGTGAGAGAAAAGCACGAGAGAGCAAGGCAAAATGACTGCATTTAAAAGAGATGCCAACAGAATTGAACACAAATGTTCGCATCAGGGTGAATATCTTCTAATACACCTCTGCCAGGAGAAGGTTATTATAGCGACTGTATGACTGTGGATGGGGGGATGGTATTAAAAATACTTCCACTATCACTGCTTCGGCTGCACCACCTTTCCTTCATTCCATTAAACCCCGCTGCTATAATATGCATCAGAATTGCTACTAGGTAGTTGCTCCTGTGCTAGTGCAGGCATGTGAAATCTCAATCATTTGAATTTGAGGGTTGTGTCCTGGTGAGAGATGACTTATTCATGGCATAGTGTGTGTACCAGGGGATGATTATCTACCCATGGGGTCCACCCTCCTACCAAGGGCATTCTAAAGAAATGTTAACCTGTGGTAAAGCACTGCATGTGCTGCCTGAAGCTTCTGTTCCCTGAAACAAGAGAGAAATATTACAGACAATGATTTTCAGAAAGCATTACGATTTACAGGTTTACATTTACAAGCGCAGCAATAAGAAAACAGCAAAAGGAGTGTTAAAGTGGTACTGCAGAAATGTAGCAGATGTTTAGCAGGTATGATGCTTATCATGTTAACCATCTTACTTTAGCGTGTTAGCATGCTACCATTAGCTAATTAACACTAAACATAAAAGTACAGCTGAGGCTGATGGGGATGTCATTTGTTTTTCCCAGGTATTTGGTAAAAAATGTTTTGAAAATGTTGATGCCAGATGATACGTTAAAAGATTACAAGTTACAATTACACAGTGATAGCAATTTATTCTGAGAGGAACATAAATGTGTCTACCAAACCAAAAGGGGACCATGACTATCAAAATTTCATAGCAATCACAGGCTCAGAAGTACTCACTGTGACTCGCAAACTGACTCTTAGATGTATAATCGGTGGAGTGGCCTTTTGAAATAGTCCAACAGAAAAGTGCAATGGGAATGAAATGCAAAGGAAAAGAAATGATGTAATATATTTTCCAACTTAAACATTTCTCTTCAAGTCATGATATCAACTTTCACACATCCAATAGCAGTAAATGTGATGGGGGATTCACAAACAAATGTCAAGATACTTTACTCGTAAAGTACAATGCACAAATAAATGTGATTTGTATCTGTATATCTGAATCCATTTACAACATATGTATTGTTATTTGTACATGAACTTAAAAAAACTTTTGCATCTGTAAATCTGCATCTGTGACAAGTATGGTTTTTTTCTCTTCTACAGGCAATTGATTACATTTGCAGCCACATCTGAGGAGACAACTACGCAGTATCATCCATGTGACAACTTTGAGGTGATAATTGCATTCACCTGGAACCCCAGGTGTAAAACAAATCCTGATTAGATTAGATTTCATCCTGCTAGAATTAAAACCAGCGGGGCTCTGTGTCCTGAGGCAAGACAAGCATCACACGGACACTCAAATTAAAGGCGCACACACAGACACACACACACACACACATCCATATCCCTCATTATCATGATGCACTGATTGTCATTATGTATTGTATGTATATCCATATCTGCAGTAATCCCAAATGAGCTAAGGCAAGGGAACTGTGGGTAATGGTGGCACCTACTCCGGGGATAGTAGCCATTTCATGGCTGGTCACTCTGGCCTCTCCAACCACTGTGGTGTGATCGATCCACACACACCCTCTGTCTCCTCCTGCCCCTCCCTACTTCCCTCCCTCTCTCCTAAGACATTTTACACTGGCTTACGCAGTGATGCATTTGATTGCACAGCATCTCACCAGGGCCAACTCATCAAAAACTTGATCCAGGGAGAGGCATGTGGGGGAATAAGTTTGGTGAAGCTATCTCTAGTGAAAACCTGTGGATAAGATAACCTCTGTTTAAAACTTGAGACTACCAAGCAGAACATTTTCACAAATGGCAAAATGTAGTGTCATGCTATCAGGGTGGTAGCCAGTGTAAAATATGTACAATAGATAACAGAGCAAGGTTTCGAGGCATGAAATGGGCACAGAATTCCCAAACCACCGTTGCCACGTGAATAATCTTTATGAAATGTTTAAATGATTAAAAAGTAAGGATAAACAATCAAAAGTCTACAGTGATACCAGCTATTATGCAACACTTCCATTTCAACTTCAGAGCAACAGCAGCACTCAGTTCATGTTACATTTACAGCTACTGTATATCCACAACAGCCCAGCTACCCCATATACTCAGTGTCCTTCAGTTAGCTATGTCACTGCTTCAGACCAGCCATTAAATGATTCAGTGGGCTGTTCCAGCTCTTTACTTAAACTTCTTACAGTGTTGGGCTTTATTATTGATGAGACACTGAGTGCAGGATACTCAAATATGCAAGATGTGCAAACTTCTGTCAGAATTAACACTCTTCTGTCCCAGTGCCTGGACCGTCATCTGCCACTGTCATGAAACAGAGAAAGTGGGAGGAATATTATGTGTGTGTGTGTGTGTGTGTGTGTGTGTGTGTGTGTGTGTGTGTGTGTGTGTGTGTGTGTGTGTGTGTGTGTGTGTGTGTGTGTGTGTGTGTGCGCGCGCGAGTGTGTGCTATTGCCTCCTCTTGTCTCCCCATACTTGGCAAAGATGACACCTCATTATAGTTCAGATATCACCTTGGCTCAACCTCTGGCCCCCACGCGCCGCTAGTAGACCACTGCAAACTCCACAGGGGCCAGTACAAGTCTCACCTCACACACAGGCAGCAGAAGTAATTAGTCATCCACTTGTCAGGGTAGATAGGCCTTTCTAAACCTGTATGTTCATGGTCCAAACAGCAGGTAAATATAAGAAACCAGCATGCTGTAAATCTGTCTATAGTCACACAAGGAAACCAAACCTGGGTGCTCTAACCTGGATTTGGTTGAGCAAGCAAGCTCTGTGAAATGAAATCTGTTTGCACAAATGTGAGACATTGTGCTTGACTGTGTGCAGCTCTTGCTGAGAAAGCCGGGGGAAACGGCAAAATTACTTCCAGCAATCCCTTTTGTAAATGGACATTCTATCCTTCTGTGCCTCCCCCAGTCTTTTGCACACACTCCTTCAATTTCTTTTATCCTTGGCTCTAGGTGTATGTATCTCAATCCTTTTCTCAGAATCTGAGCTTTTTTGTCTCAGCATCAAACATGCACGTGCATATGTATTACACGTACTGTGTCTTTCTCCCTGGAACAATGTTGTTCCTTGGTTGAGGAAGCATCCAGGCTAGATAAAGGTGGAGACTTGATCTCAGCTCAGAGACACAATTCTCACACAGAGCTCCAGTGTAATTACAGCTCCCATCCATGCTGACCATCGGGTGCTGACCTGTGCATCCCCAATGGGGCAGTTGTGTCTGTGTGGGTATTGATGTGTCTCTTGTTTTGTTTTTTTGTGTTTAGCTGTGTACTGTTAGGTTGCATTTCCTGATATTTGAATTGGTCCAATCTTTAAGAAAGCTTAGAGTAGTTTAGAGTACTCTAAGGCACTGGTAAAAGTTATTACAAATGTTCTATTATTAAATCTATACAAATCACAACAGAAAAAATGCAGACAAAGTAAAGCAGAAGAGTTCAATAATGTCTCAGGTCTGAGTCAACAGGCAATGAAAGTCAATATGTCAGTGCTTTACTATTATTATTATTATTATTATTATTATTATAATAATATTCACATACATTCATGTAAATATTCACAGACTATGAGACTGCGGATCCATTGGTCACATTCAGTACTGCATTCAAGAATGTAACGTTTGAGATTCGAAGCAAGCTTGTGACAAACGTGTCATAAGGTGAGAATCAATGTGTTTCAACTCTTTACTGGTTCTTCTTGCAGAAAAAAGAGAAAAATAGAAAGAACAAACCCAAAGAGAAACAGGTTGGCTGTACTTCACAAGAAGGTGAAGATTAGCTAAAAATGGCTCAAATCCAAAAACTCACTGTTCCAGGTATACTGGACAAACATGTACATATAAATCCTTCTTATTCACAGTCTTTAAACATTTTTAAATGGTGATAATAGCCACAGCCCATGCTTCCTAACACTGTAATACCAACAAAATGACTTTCTTTTTCTCACCATCTGCTACCACCCCCTGCCTTCTCTCTGTCCCTCCTTCCTTTTTCTTCTATGTACGATTACCTCCCCTTCCTTTCCCCCACAGGCTGAGAAAATAGATGGTTTGGGCCAGAAAATGTGGCTTTGTGTGCAGGAGATTGCACTACAGTGCGTTTCATTTGCACAAATTCAGTGTCTATGTGTGTATGCAGATATGTGTGTGTGTATAGTTGTATAAATCCAACACGTCTTTTGTAAGTAATGCAATTGGATTACAGTGGTGTAGGCCTGCTTTGTGAAGGAATCTAGGAGGCTTTTCCAAGAGCCTGTGATTGAATTACCTTTTGTTTTAAGTTGCTGTCTTACATTGTGTAGCAAGATGCAATGTAGGTGTCCAACGTACTATATGCATATTAAAAAACACCGGCAGACTCCTTGGTGGGCTCGTGTGTGTCTGCAGTATGTGCAGCATGACCAAGCATGTAATTTCCTACTCAGGGTAGCAGCCTAAAGTCTAGCACGCTATCTTGGCTCCTGAAGAGGTGTGGTGTCACAACTCTGCATTTATATTGATATTCCATCTCCCAAAACTGCAGTGGAAATTACAGAAAATACATAACAGCCTCAGAAAAATATCCCCGTTTCTGAAATTTACAAAAAGACGTCATAAAAAAACCATATCTTCATTTCATCAATATCAATGAATGTGTGTCAACAACACAGGTTTCATCAGGTGACTGCAATCTGAATCTATAGTAGTTTGTGAACAAAGACTCAAGACATACCATATACAGAACAATTAGGCTATTCGGTAAAGTGACTCCGGGAAGCATGGTCCGACGGATAGCACTGTGGCCTCACAGCAAGAAGGTTCAAACCCCGGTTGCCCCGGCCTTTCTGTGTGGAGTTTGCATGTTCTCCCTGTGTCTGCGTGAGTTCTCTCCGGGTGCTCCGGCTTTCTCCCACCGTCATGCGGACTAGGTTGATTGGTGACTAAATTGTCCTTAGGTGCGAGTGTGAGTGTGACTGGTTGTTTGTCTATGTGTGGCCCTGATGGATTGGCGACCTGTCCAGGGTGTACCCCGCCTTTTGCCCAATGTCAGCTGGGATTGGCTCCAGCCCCCCCGACCCTGTACGCAGGATAAGTGTTTGATGATGGATGGGATGGGTAAAGCGAATCCAATTCAAGTACCCAAAGGAATGCTGTTATTTTGTGTGTTACATTAGTTCATCTTTTAGTCATCCATTAAATTAAGATCAAACTTTGGTTTGAAAATAAGAAAAAAGCTAATTCAAACCACTGAACTATTACCATGATTTTGACTGTAACTCCTACATAAATGTTAACTTGAAAAATGCTAGCCTTGGTTAGTTACTTACTTGTCCTTGAATTTTTCTTTTCTTTCTACCGTTGACTTTAAAAATATGGGGCTATAATGATGACGACATCAGGCACCCTCTTAGCAAAGGTAAGTGAAGAAAAATGTGCCTCTCTCTGAACGTTAATTATTTACATAATTACAGCAACCACTATTGGAAAGTGAAGGTTTATTAAGTTTGCCTCTGTTCCAACATCGTTTCTAAAATGAAACTGTACAAAAGACGCTCTGAAGCAAACAACACCACTGAAACGACAGTGGAAGTCACTACACATCCCTGGCGATTCTGTCTTACATAACCTACCCACTGACATTAAGGCTCTATTTGAGGCTTTGCAACAATAATTGCACACTCGAAAAACAACATAATCAAAAACTGGTCGAAGAGAAAAGTAAAAGTCTTGCTATGCTGGAGGTGTTAGACGCATGACTTTCAGACTGCAACAAGGTAAACATATATTAAGAAAGCCTGTGAAATCATTGCCATCATACCATTAGGTAGAAGCTTGTGTGATAATGGTTGAAGGTCAGTCTCCCTACGCACTCCTTCAAATGGCTGTAAAAGTGGAATATTGTCCTGATTGCTGTAAGTTTACTTATCTGTGCTGAACTGCTATCACCCCACTAAAGATTTTTGTGTTTTTAATCAATACATTATTGCGCTCCTAAAATGATTGACTGGTTTGCTGCTGCAAGTAATGAACTCTTACTGAAGCTAAAAATGAAGTGTGCTTCTAAAAAGTTAAACACAAAAGTTAAACACACTTGAGTGAGTTATAATAGCCAATCTTTGAACAAATGTGAAAATAGTCAAAGAGCCAGAAGAACTGTAAATTTAAAAAGTGGTTAAACATCAAAAACAGACCATTTCAAGCTTTCATATTCTCCCCTTGAGAAATATAATTCATTTGCAAAGAATATATAACATAACAGGCTCTGGTAGATGTTGTGTTTCTCAAGTGTATTTATAAAAACGCACACTATATCATGGCACTCTCAGAGGAAGGATAACGGGGGGGGGGGGGGGGGG
>NC_060165.1:15995955-16063639 GCF_021292245.1 Micropterus dolomieu | reverse complement strand
GGGGGGGGGGGGGGGGGGGGGGGGGTTGTGTGTGTCCACTCTGATATGGCAGAGAATTGCGGCTGTCCTTCAGTGATGCTGACGGAGGATATAAATTCATTACTCCCTAAAGCAGACAACCCATCATTCTCAACACAGTGGTTCTGCATTCACATACAGTGGGGAGAACAAGTATTTGATACACTACTGATTTTGCAGGTTTTCCTACTTACAAAGCATGTAGAGGTCTGCAATTTTTATCATAGGTACACTTATACTGTGATATACTGGGGCTCCATGCAAGATCTCACTTCGTGGGGCATCAATGATCATGAGGAAGGTGAGGGATCAGCCCAGAACTACACGGGAGGACCTGGTCAATGACCTGAAGAGAGCTGGGACCACAGTCTCAAAGAAAACCATTAGTAACACACTACGCTGTCATGGATTAAAATCCTGCAGGGCACGCAAGGTCCCCCTGCTCAAGCCAGTGCATGTCCAGGCCCATCTGAAGTTTGCCAATGACCATCTGGATGATCCAGAGGAGGAATGGAAGAAGGTCATGTGGCCTGATGAGACAAAAATAGAGCTTTATGGTCTAAACTCCACTCGCCGTGTTGGGAGGAAGAAGAAGGATGAGTACAACCCCAAGAGCACCATTCCGTGAAGCATGGAGGTGGAAACATCATTCTTTGGGGATGCTTTTCAGCAAAGGGGACAGGACGACTGCACTGTATTGAGGGGAGGATGGGTGGGGCCATGTATCGCGAGATCTTGGCCAACAACCTCCTTCCCTCAGTAAGAGCATTGGAGATGGGTCGTGGCTGGGTCTTCCAGCATGACAACGACCCGAAACACACAGCCAGGGCAACTAAGGATTGGCTCCATAAGAAGCATCTCAAGGTCCTGGAGTGGCCTAGCCAGTCTCCAGACCAGAATAGAAAAAATCTTTGGAGGGATCTGAAAGTCCGTATTGCCCAGCGACAGCCCCGTTTCTGACCTCCGTGCCAAGAAAACGTATTGTATGTGGACACTGTACATTCCACCTCCACTGACATATGTTCCCCCTGCCACGGGAGTTCGAGTACATTCAGTGGTGAAGGCGGACTTTCGACTTCACCCAAGTAAATGAAAAATATAACATGTGGATTGTTTCATCTGTCATTTTAGTGTTGTTTTATCAACAAGGTTTTTGCAGAGGAAGCTAGCACAAGAACGCATTAAAAAGTTAATGTTTACGATACGCGTTATTGAACTTCGTATTATTCATTGCACTGAATTGAGAATGTCTAAACAAAACGAGCAGTTTCAGTTTCCTTCGTAAAGCAAACATTTATTTAGCTATAGTCTGACGATGTAACTGACCACGTAGTTGATCACTTAGTCATCTATGTTACTGTTTGGAAGCTAGATCTAGACAGAAGCTGCTCCTACAAATATCTAGGCCATCTATACTGTAAAATCAAGATCCCTGTAATCAGTTTAACACATAGCTCGCCTCAACATTAAATCTACTTCACACAAAATGTACTTTAAACTGAATGCAGCATTGTAGACCATATTTTGTCCTTGTAATCCATGTTTCCATTTCATGGATAGCCTTTGAATTTTGCTGTAAATTGAGTCCCCCTCCTTAAGGGGAAATTATTATCATAACAATTTAATAATGCATTGCATTTAACCAGCACTTTTCATACAGCGATAACAATAGCCTACTGGTCCTACCAGGCTGGACATGCAGTCTGTCAAAATATGTGTAATGCAGAGATGATGGCCTACTATCAAGTATTTTGTTTTGGGTATATTTCACATCAGTACTAATAACAGGTGTGAATATGGAGAAGTTTCTATTTTCCTAGCAAATGTTATAGTGGGATACATATCACAGGGTATATACAGGAATCCTGAAGTAAAATTCAATACCTTTTTAAGACCTTTTCAACAACATTTTAAGACACTTTGAGCTGTAACCGATTAAATCAGCCACACACCTTTAAAAGGGACATTTTTGAGTTTTTAAAAGGAATTTAAATATATTTATAACATATTGCCTATATGTCATCAGGTTGTAACACCACCTAAAAATTGAGGCATTCACCAACTTTCTCAGTTGCCTATAAGAGCCTGTATGGGCCACCTGTTTTCTAAGTGAAGGACTGGTCAGATTTCCTGCGAAAAACTTACATAAGCTATGACGTTTATTTATGCAACATTGCAGCAAATCATGTGAAACACGGAGTAATTTTGTGTTTTAGTTTGTTTAAACTAGATAATGTGAGTTTGCCTGCAATGATATGTGTGAGAACTTTCATCAACTACTTGATCAATACAACAAAATTCAAATAGGCCAGGAAGGAACAAAGATGAAGAGAATAAACTGAGTGGTAGGCGGTGTACCACAGACACAACCTGGAGGAGGAACTAGTCTAAATGACTGTATTAGCATAATATTATAACATTAAATTAAAAGTATATTGTTAATTTAATAGTAAACTGTAAGTTTGATATTAATATATTCAATATAATTTCATATAATAGTATATAACTTACCATTAGTATAATATTAATTCAAATTACAGCTGTTTCACTTTGGGGTTGTTTTTTATTCATTAACTGTGCAAGAAAAATGCTCTAGGCTACATGGTAGTCTCCAACCTTGATTTTGGGCAGGCTACTAACTTGTCAATAAGCATACCCATTTATGCAGGACATTGAGTTCAACATTTCAAGTTAGTTGCAGCACATGAAACTTTTTTCCATCCAGGCTGCGATTGAACTGCTCACAAATAGTGACATCGTTGAGTTTCAATAAAAGGCACCGATTTAGCTAAATAGCCTGCTAACATTAGCCAAACCCACACGCTCCTTGAATGTTCCCTGCTGTCTTCTGTCTTACCGATTCAGCTGCTGGCGGCGCATCTTGCTCTTGTTTTTCAGGAAAGGGGCTGTTCAAGTTGCCATAGAGCGACCGGCCAACCCAGATAATATCGTTATTCCTGATCGCCACTCCAACTATGTTTTGGACAATTAGCATTGAGGGTCCGGTGGGTGGGAGATTACGGTCAGTTGTACACGTAAATAATTTTCCGGTTCACACGGATCTATTTTTTTGTCCTGTTTAAGAGTGAAATAGCCACATGGTAGATCCCTGCCCCTAACGTTACAGAAACGAATCACACAGTCACTACTCACTGCCTGTCTAGTATTTTTGGCTATGCATTATAAATAAATACGTTTACTTACACTTTTTTAACAAACTTTTGGGCAAACAGGATTTTCACATCTTCAAAATTTAATACCTTGTTTAATGGTGATTAAGACTTTTTAATACTTTTTAAAGGCCTTTATTTTCGCAAAATTGATTTATTACCCTTTAAGACTTTTTAAGACCCTGCGGACACCCTGTATTATTTCAGACTGTATTTTCAACCTGCCATAAAATGTATCCCCCTTTATAATGCACAGATGATGGCCTATCAAGTATTTTGTTTTGGGTATATATCACATCAGGACTAACAACAAAGGTGAATATGGAGATGTATCTAGTACACTAGAGCTTATACTGTTCATTAAGCCTTACAAAGAAGTTTTGCACCAAAGAATGTATTGTAACTTGAGCTGAAGTTAACAGGAATGTTTTTTTTGTATAATGTACACTATAACTAAGTTACTGAAAAGATCCTGTTACTAAAACAAATAACTAAGTTACTGAAACATACTAAAACTAGTGCTGGGCAACAATTAAAATTTGTAATCGCGATTAATCGCATGATTTTCTTTAGATTAATCGCATTGTAACGTGCAAAATTGAATAATGAATTCTAAAGTAGTGTATTGCGCACTTGTACTGCTATATACACAAAAGTGCAATAACGTGGTTTGCAAACACTTTAAACAAATAATGTGCTTTTTACTAGCAGTATTCCCTTTACACAGCAGCAATAAAATATTACCTAAACCTATAACTTAAACATTAATGTAATCAAATCAAATATTAAACCAAAGCTATTTGCCACTGCCAGGGCATTACCTTTTTTCTAGCTTGTTAAAACAGGTTACTATCAGAGTCCAGTTTTCTTATATATTTTTTTCTGAACAGGTATTAACAGGTATCTTTCAGGGAACAGCAGAAATACTATGTTCAGTAGGGTTGGGACGATGTCTACATATTCAGACATCGGGATGGACGGTGCAGCAGTCGTCTTATGTGCATGTGTTTACTCGCACAGACTATACTTGGTTAAAAACTTGAAATGACCTGGTGGATATTTTACAAGCACGGACCAGGTAACGTTACAGCAGCATTGAGCACACAGGGTGCAGATGTTGGTTTGGGTTGTTTCAGTTGTTTGATAGGCTGCGTCATTAACAAGCAAGAGGCTCACCTGCTGCCATTATAACGGATAGCAGGTGGAAACATATGGAAAAGAGATGACAGCGTAGTCAGCTGAAGCCTCCCTCTGCTGCTTGTTTGGGTGGGTGATTTGCAGGCTGATCAACAACAACGTGGTTTAGTATGTTACATACAAAAGGTTGCTAATTAGCACAAAACACAAAGTACAGCTGAAGTTGATGGGGGTGCATAGTTTTGCCAGTATTTGGTCATAAACTAAAGTATTGGAATTATACTAGAGAAAAACTGCACTAGAGGGAAAATCAGGGGGTCATTAGATACAGATACATCATCTGGGCACCATGGATATCTGACCCAAATTTGATGGTAATTCATCCTCTATTAACATATTTCAGACCAGCATGGTTGAGTCACCAACCAGCTGACCGACCAAAACACATTTTCATCCCTAAAACTAAGCCACTGGCTAAAAACCTTCTAACATATAGAGACACACACACACACACACACACACACACACACACACACACAGCAGGCCTAAAATTAAGTAATTTTTGGTCACTTTGGCCTTTGATAAATATAAACTTATTGGGGCATCCTGGCCGAAATTTAGGCTACCAAAGCCAAAACCAATATTAAAATAACAATAACTTATAAATACAGTGTATGAAGGCAAAACAGTATACAATCAACAATTAATCAAGTCAGTGTATTTAAAAATAGTGCTGTGTTTATTAACTGTACACTGCACTGAATGTTTGACTTTTACATAAAATGCAACCGGATTGATTTTTTTAAATGTGAACAATTCATTATATTAATTTAACCATTTATGGCATACAGATGTTAGAAACTGAGTACAATTAGCTTAAAATTAACCTTGATCAGCCACCATCAGAAATCAATACAATCATACATTATAAGAATATAAAACTATTAATCAGACCAAAAATGTATCACAGTCAACGTCAGACAACCGTATCATACTTAAGCAGTCATCTAGTGTTTCTATAGTGGTTACATAACATAAAAAAAATATACGCACAGCTTTAGCAGTTTGAATTAAACAGAATCTCTCTGCGTACTCATGGGAAAATATTATACCAAACTCCCTTTATAAAATACGACTTATTAACAATTCCTTACATGTCAGTAAAAACACAACTCTAGAAACACAAGAAAAAGGTTTCATGTAGAAAGTTTTCTTGTCAATTATGCATCATTATACTTATAATCATAAAGATATACTGTATTTCCATTCAAACTTTACATTTTCAACTCACTACCTGCCTGATTTCTCACTAAAACACATGCTGATCAGATACATGCCAAATTAAACGCAGACTCATAACAGTGTTAATTCACCATCTATCACATGTGTGACAGTATTTGAGGGTTTTTTTCAGCAGTTACCAAAGTAACTACCCAGTTTGCTGCTTCCAGTTTGGTGCTGCAGAGATATACTGTATGTGCACATGGTAAGAAAATTCATCTCATTCCCTTTCCATTTCACACTTTGTGCTCCTTTCAAAGCATCGTGCTGAAAAAGTAGCAACATGTCATATCTTCCAACAATTTATAAACTAAGTTTATAGTTAGCTGACACTATGCAGCAATAATCAGGTAAACTTTAAAACACACTTGTATTGATACTTACACTGTACAGTATTTAGCTGATTGTGCTCATCACATAATAGCTAATGTTAGCTAGTGGGTTAGCTGTAAATATTTACGTTACACAAGTATTTGTGGGAGTAGGAGAAATTGCACTGCTGTTGATGTCCAGTGTGATGACAGAGACACTGGGAAATGTGACTATATTTACTGCCTCACATGAAGTTTTAAATGATGAAAACCTCAACTTTTTTCTAAGGGCACAACAGCCAGTTTAAAAATAGCATGCCAAACTGGCCATGTGGGTAATTCATTTTAGAAGAGGCATTACGGTCACTCTCTGGGGCATCTGCAGCATTGGTCGTTTGGCTATGGTATTATTCCTGCCTTGATACTGTAGGCACATTCTAACACACACACCACAGAGATTCCTTGAAAGGGATTCAATCTTAATTCAATCTTAATAGAAAGTGGCCATAGGCCCATTTTAGATTTTTTGCTGTTATTTGTACATTATTTTGCTGTTCTTATTTTCTACATTTTCTCCTGGTGATTTATGACTGGCAGAGGTATAAAATATATTACTTTAAATGCACCAAAAATGGCCCTTCCTCATCCTACCAATGGAGTTATTCAATTGCCACCGAATATGGCAGGGACAAATGACAGCCATTAGAGTGGAAAGCTTGCAGTTGCACTTTGGCCTGAGCTTCTCACCTAGTGATTGTGCTGGGTATTCATCAGGATGGTCTGATCACCAGCCAGAATCTCTAAAAAGATCATAATTTATTTATCACAGTTACTAGAGCACTATTATGTTCTATGACCCTTGAAACTTCACTCAAGCACATATTTTATGCTTTCTGTATTACACAAAAAAAAAAAAAAACCACATGTAAAAAAAAAAAAAAATTCATACAAGGAATCATAAAAAAAATTTGTTGAGACTGTATGAGAAGTGTCCCCTGTTATATAGGGCTTGAAGAGGTTCAAAGAGGCTTGAAGAGGTCAAAGAGCTCAGAGTGATTCTCCAAAATGTCATTATCTTTGATGCTATCCATAGTCTATAATGGGAAAAAAGTGAATGAGAACTGGACAAAGAAAAGGAGGACCTTCTTCCCGCCTCTCAATGTGAGACAGCAAAACAGAGAGACAGAGAGATGAGGAAATTGGACTGAACATCTGAGTGGAACCAGGGACAATAGCATAGAGAGGGTGGTGAAATTGTAAAATAAGAAATAAATGGTATGAAGAACAGATGAACAGAAGTGGGAGGAAAAGTAAAACTATCACCAAATCAAAGCCCCCAGTCTATGAGAAAAAGTAAACCTAAAATGGCAGAAAATAAGACATATGGCTCAATTTTTGTATTGTGGGATGTATTGTGCATAGTGGAGATAATTCTAGATCAATTTGAATTTCTACAGCTGAACCGAAGCCGTGTTTACCGGCTTCTCGCTGACCCACCCTTTTCTGATTGGCTGGTAGTCCTTAACTAGGAATTGCACATGTGCAACTCCCAACAAAGATCATTTAGAGACAAGATGCATCACTCCACAGCTGAAACGAAGCCTTCAACACACAGGGTGAAAAGAGGAGCTGCAGCAATGTTCAGTATGACAAAAATATGATTTATGAAATAAGATTTTGAACCTGAAAATGGGCATAATACCACCTCTTTAAAAGTGAATTATGCATACGTGTTGCTTAGTTCCGCTACCGGAAATAGCGCTCATCCCGTCTGCTCTCTGGACCCCCGCCCGGCCAAACTATTCTGCTCTGGACCTGCTCTGATCAGACTCTTTCACTCTGGACTCTCAGCTACAGTTCCCCCTGCACAGCAGCCACCAACCCGTTTCGGCACACATCCATTTTCACTCAACCTCGCTCTTCACCTGCTAAATATCTGATCCCTTTAACCCTGCAATAAATATTCCTCTTTTATCTAACTCCTCCCATTCTTAGTCCTGCACTTGGGTCGGCTAGCCTTGACATAACAAAGTAAAAAAATGTATTGGTAATAAACAGCCTACGCTGTGAGAATAAATAAACGGAACGATCTCTCTCTCTTTTTCTCTCTCTTACATATGCAGCTTTGATTATTCACTCTTAATTACTATCAAAGCTCAAAAAATGACATTCAGACCAGCCTACATATTAACCCTTTAATATGACGATTTACCAACGGAGACATTCCCCTTTTCACAATGTTAATGATGCATATTTGTTGTGTTTGTCGTGGTACATCCTTCAAATTGTTAATTTACATTTCATGAATTTATTAGGATTGTAATATAGAAAAAAAGCATTCAGAATTCATGTGTTCCCTGCATCATCTGTTACTATTTTTCATAGTATAGTATGACACATTGACAAATCACCAAGCTGCTTTCAAATGGAAGAAGAGCAGATGGTTTGATTGGACATCACTGATGCCAGCCCATACCACTCTTATGGATAGTTTATTTCTCATCATTCTATGTCACTGGCCTAAAGGATTACAGATACAGACAGTAAATTATAAGAAGACGGCTAACATGTGAGCTTGCATTGTTAGTCACTGATCCTCAAAAGCAGAGCTAACAGAGTGATCTGCCTCATTTGAGGGTGAAGTCGGTAAGATCCCTGAGCATGTGTGCATCTCTTTTACCCAGCCCTAACCTTCAGTCATAATTACGTGGTAAAGAGATGTGGGGTGCATCCAGCAAGGAAGAGGAAGAACAGAATTAAGACAGGCTTAAAAGAACATCTGTTTTGTTTGCCAAAGTGTGGTTGAGCATGTGGGTTCATTTTTGTGAAACCATTTGACCTACACAAATATGCAGCAATCACAATAGGGTTAATCTCGTATTCATATTGAGACAGGCTGTAAACTTGCATCTACTAACCCCCATGGAACATTAAGCTTAATATTCACCTGCCGTTCTTTGATTTTGTACATGCCAGCTGGATTTTTGCTATAGAAAATAGTCTCAGAATAATGCGTTAGTATCTTCGAAAGAGTAGTAGTTTCTTGTTAATTTCCCACCTGTGGAAATATGTATGCAGGCACAAGATATACGACACTACAGATGAGAATGAAGAAATTCCACGTGTCTGTGAGGATAAAGTTTGGAACTATTGGGAGTGGCATGACAGAATTTCTCCCAAACATCCATAAAATTCTTGATGAGGGAGGTGCAGCAAATTATGGCACACAGGAAAGGTCGATTAGAGTTCATCAACTGGCTCCAAACAGGGGCTGTCGGCCAGACTCAGCAGCTTGGCAATGTATGGCGTAACAACCACCGATCCTCTGGGATCTCAATCCAGGGGCAGGTTAGATGATGTGCTCGGCCGGGCGTGGTTTCCACATATGCCAGGGTAAACTGGAAAACTGCTTTCCAATCCACAGCATTAGGGCTCCAGATACTCAATATAGCACAGGACAAAGAAGCCAGATGGAGAGCAGTTCATCTTCTTCACACAGCTCTAAATTAAAAGGGGATTTCAAAAGGGATATTTTGGCTGAAGTAAAGAGACTGCAGTTAAATCTAATGCAACCAAACACAAGTTATATGTTTAAAGAAAACTATGTCTCAGCTACCAGGGTGAATAAATCAAATATTATAAAGTGGTTTATCATTTATATTTTTGTCTTTTACTGTTGCTTATTTGATCCATCTTTCATTCTCTCCTACTCTGCTCTCTTTATGTCTTTGTATCAAATGTAGATCCTCAGTCATGTTTCTTTATGCTACATTGGTTCATGGTCCATAAAAGAAAGTCAAATCGGAGAAAGAACACAGTCACTTGAAGTAATGCCAGTGCGTTACATTCCTTGAACACAAATATACAGTGGTGTGAAAAACTGTTGCCTCCTTCCTGAGTTCTTATTTTTTGCACGTTTGTCAAACCTACATCGCCCTGTGTGAAAAAGTGATTGCCCCCCCTGTTAAAACATAAGTCAACTTTGGGACTCCAGCAAACCACAGTGAGAGCAGCACCACAAATGGCGAAAAGGAGTGGCCAGCTGACCAAAATTACCCCAAAAGCGCAGCAACGCCTCATCCAAGAGGTCACAAAAAAACCCCACAACAACATCCAAAGACCTGCAGGCTTCACTTGCCTCAGTTAAGGTCAGTGTTTATGACTCCACCATAGGAAATAGACTGGGCAAAAATGGCCTGCATGGCAGAGTTCCAAGACAAAAATCACTTCTGTGCAAAAAGAACATAAATGATCATCTCAGTTTGCTAGAAAATATCTTGATGGCCCCCAAGACTTTTGGGAAAATACTCTGTGGACTGACGAGACAAAAGTTGAACTTTTTGGAAGGTGTGTGTCCCATTATATCTGGCGTAAAAGTAACACAGCATTTCAGAAAAGGAACATAATACCAATAGTAAAATATGGTGGTGGTAGTGTGATGGTTTGGAGCTGTTTTGCTGCTTCAGGGCCTGGAAGATTTGCTGTGGTAAATGGAACCATAAATTCTGCTGTCTGGCCAGCTGTTCGTGACCTCAAGCTGAAGTGCACTTGGGTTCTGCAGCAGGACAATGATCCAAAACACACCAGCAAGTCCACCTCTGAATGGCTTAAGAAAAACAAAAAGAAGACTTTGGAGTGGCCTAGTCAAAGTCCTGACCTGAATCCGATCAAGATGTTGTGGCATGACCTTAACAATTCCTCCACAGTGCTGTAAAAGACTCACTGCCAGTTATCGCAAAAGCTTGACTGCAGTGGTTGCTGCTAAGGGTGGCCCAACCAGTTATTACGTTTAGGGGCAATCACTTTTTCCACACAGGGCCATGTAGGTTTGGACGGGTTCCCCGTAATAAAAACCTTCATTTAAAAACTGCATTTTGTATTTACTTATGTTATCTTTGTCTAATCTTTCAATTTGTTTGATGATCTGAAACATTTCAGTGTGGCAAATAAGAAATCAGGAAGGGGGCAAACACTTTTTTACACCACTGTATTTAGCCCCATAAAGGCAATAAAACCCTGAAAATGAATGAAGACAAGGAATGGAGATACTGTAACGAAGAATTAAGATTCATTGTGTATCTTGTTTCTTTGTGCAAAGCCCCTTCTATTTTTGGTGTTTCATTATCTCACTCACTTAATTCACACTTTTTGAGCTTCTCTCTCTCAAATTGACCGTTCTTATCAACTTTCCTCTCCTCCATCTCCTCTCCTCACCTCTGACTTTTCTTTGAGGAATTTTATCATCCATTCCTCTCTCCATCTCTTCCTTTTCCCTTTACACCTCCTCACTCCAATAATGCTCAGACCTTTGAGGAGCTTAGAGAGCACAGTGAACAGTAAACATTTTACAACTTTTTGGGGAACCATAAACAGGTGTCATTTCATCCCAGTCCTAAAATCTTTTTTTTGTATTTTTTTTTATAATGTCAGTGACTCACTGCAAAGAAGTACACCTCGTCTTTAGTGGGGATATTTACAAAGTTGCCTTTCTCTCTGCTGCATGCCGTGCTGAATGAGCTGCGTGGGTTGGTGCAGGTTTACAGAGTGGGAACACTTGATTGCATTTAAGGGTGAAATGCTGATGGTTTGTCAAGTGTGTTTGAGTGTGTGAGTGAGTGTGCGTGTGTTTGTTTGTGTGCCACTGTGTATTCATGTGTACACATGCATCCAAACTTTGCACTGTTAGCTGGTAACATTTTATTACTGATTTCCCTGAGAATTGTTGTCTAGTATAATTAATGTCCCAAATTAGAAACTGGCTACAGTTTTCAGTAAAAAGTAAGTTAGTTGTGCTATTGCCCTCTCTGAATATCATCTGATATTATTTAAAAACAGTTAGCCAACAACTAGGACCTCCTGTAAACCAGTCAGTATCTGGTGTGACCGCCATTTGCCTCACGCAGTGCAACACATCTCCTTTGCATACAAAGACACAGGCCCTCCCTCCCACATAATTTTAGACCAATTTCAAAACTGCCTTTTATTGCAAAGATTTTAGAAAGAATTGTGTCCAAACAGCTGCTCACTGTACTGGAAAATAACAAAATATTTGAAAAGTTTCAATCTGGTTTCAGGAAGTACCACAGCACTGAGACTGCCCTGCTTAAAGTCACCAATGACCTTTTAATGTCTGCTGATGAAGGCATGTGCTCAGTCCTGGTACTCCTGGACCTTAGCGCTGCTTTTGACACCATTGATCACAACCTCATGTTAGACAGACTGAGGCACTGGGTGGGGATCTCTGGTACTGCCCTAGAATGGTTTTCATCCTACATGTCAAATAGGAAGTTTTGTGTGTCTGTAAACAACTATGTCTCCTCGTTCTGTCCAGTTAAATATGGTGTGCCTCAGGGGTCGGTCTTAGGACCCATTTTGTTTTCCTTGTATCTGCTTCCCCTTGGACATATTATCCATAAACATGGCACTTCTTTTCATATTTATGCTGATGACACACAAATATACTTGCCCGTCAGATCCACAGACCCTGGAATGCTGAGTTCACTTAACAACTGCCTTTGTGAAGTTAAAAAATGGATGTCAAATAATTTCCTCCAACATAACTCAGACAAAACAGAAATACTGGTCATCGGGTCCCAGCAGATTGCAGTATGCCATCTGCTGGTTCCCTAGTAAATCACATTAAGCCTGTGGCAAAGAACCTTGGTGTTTGGTTTGATAGTAATTTAAATTTCAAGCAGCACACCACAAAGCTTGTTCAATCATGTTTTGATCAACTTAGAAATATAGCAAAAATTCGATCTATGTTAACTTTTAAGGACACAGAGACCATTTTACACGCCTTCATCTCATCACGCCTGGATTATTGCAACAGCCTTTTCACCTGTTTAACCCAAAAATCTATTGATCGACTCCAGACTGTCCAGAACTCAGCTGCCAGGCTTTTAACCAGAACAAAGAAATAAGACCACATTACTCCTATTTTAGCTTCATTACACTGGCTCCCAGTATGTTTTAGAATTCACTTTAAAATTTTATTGATTACTTTTAAAGCTCTTCATGGCCTCTCGCTTTGTTACATTTCTGAACTTTTAGTCCCATACACACCAGCACGTACCTTGAGATCCTCGGGCAGAGGTCTGTTGTCTGTTCCAGAGTCTCGACTGAAAACTAAAGGGGACAGAGCGTTTGCTGTCAGGGCCCCGAGGCTCTGAAACAGCCTGCCAGAGGAAATCAGGTCGGCTGAGTCAGTGAACTCTTTTAAGTCCCTTCTTAAAACATACTTTTATAGAAGAGCCTTTCCCGATCTTATTTGACTTTATTTTATCCCTTTAATTTTATTTTACTAATTTTATATTTATCTTAAACATGTATTTTAGTCTTTAGTCTTTTAGTGTTTTCATGCTTTTATCTTGTACTGTTTTTGTATTATTGTCTCTTGGGTATTATTGTCTTTACACTTGTTAAAGCACTTTGTAACTTGTTTTTGAAAAGTGCTCTACAAATAAAGAATATTATTATTATTATTATTATTATAAAGATTGACAGATTTGTGAACACTATTGAATTGAAAACTTTCCTTTGTAAATTTAATTTACAATTAAAAAATGTTATTATTAACAGTTAGCTCACAGGAAATGGTTACTCACACACCTCTTTCACTCTCCCTCTTTCTCTCAGGCTGAGCCTCCCATTGCTGTACTTGCAAAACCTCATATGGATCCTCTTTTTGTCCGTGTTATCTGTTTATTAGGCTATAACAGGGTGCGATTTGTGAGAAAACAGAGGGGGATGTTTTGAAACATTTTTTGTCATGAAAATACCCCCCACCTCCCTCCGCACGGTTCGGCATGCAGGTGAACTGTGGATTGATTGCAAAGTTTAACCATCACAGAATGAGAAAAGGTTTCCCTGCCACTGTTACCTCCTAAAGTAACATAACGTTACATTGCAATGTAGAGTTGCACTGAAAAGACAGAGAAGACAGATGCATGCTGTGTTTAAGTGCAGTGAATGTGTAAGGGGAGTGCGACTGACTTCAAAGCAATCACTTTCATTTGATTGATTGATTTTTATTTAGAAGGGACCATGTGCAATTAATAACATAAATGTAAACATTTGATGCATTACACCAGAGTTAGCCTTAGGCTAATTTACATCTGCAGTCCCCGTGTCATTGAGTGAAACCCCGTAGCTGTGACTTTGGGCATGTTCACTGGTGTAACAGGGACACTGTGCTGCTAGTCATCATAAAAACAGATCATCATATTTTGATGTTTATTGCACCTTCAGTAATATCGGCTGCCTTCTCTTCAACACACAGCTCCGGAACAAAGTGTTGATAGCCGATTATTCATGACATGTAACCAATCAGATAGTGCTGTGGGCAGGACATTGCGCAAATAAATAAGTAAATAACTAAATCAGTATATACCATAAAACTTTAAATAATAGTCTGGGCTTTTATTTGCTAAAATCACTGAATTGACACTGCCTATATTTGAGACAGGCGTCCATATACGACAGGCCTTTAAGTCCTTCTGCACAAAACAGAAACTTCTGTGAAACAATTTATTTATTTCAAACAGAATATTACTTGTTTAAAACTTCCAATAATATCAATTACACGTCATTCATTTGATCTAGCTCCGACATGTGCTTTTATTTTGAAGTGACATCACAAAAACAACACGGTGCAAGAAGAGAGAAGTTGGTAAACAGAGGGTGATGGACTTCACATGACAGGATTTACAACTTGGATTAATTTTTATGAAAAGCTGTTTTAATTAATTTGATCAGTGGACCCTTACAGACTAAAGGAATATAAATAATCAAGGAACAGACACATTCGGACTTAACGAGCAGACTTAACGAGCGCTTCAAAAGGTAAGGGCAGTCAGCATTTTTTTCCCTTTCCTCTCTTGTGCCAGGCAGGTTACACAAGTAAATCTATAAGAATTAGACTTTTTAGGCTCGTTGTTTCCGTTAAATGAACTGAACTGTGGAGAATCTAACTGATCTAACGATGTGTAGCATGTCCATACTGACATATTGATCATACATTTAAGAATTAATATTTGTATTAACGATCTAAGCAGCTTAGAAGCAGCTAAAGCAGGCGAACCCACTGTCCTACATGGACTTGCTCCACCCCCACTAAGTGAGTACATTAAATTGAAAACAACAGGTGGTGGCAGAACTGTAACCAGGGCCTCCACGAGAGGTGATTGTATGGTGCCTTACAAACGTACAACATTTGGACAATTTGTAGTGTCAGTTAAGGGGACAGATCTGGAACAAGTTACCGGCTGCCGTGAGGGAATGTCCGACTTTCCACAGTTTTAAGAACCTTCTCAAACAATGGCTCAAGACACATCAAATTTGTGACCACTAACGTATTCTGTTGTATTGTATGTGTATGTTTACCTTACTAGATGCAGCACTTTACTGCACTAAATAGCACTTTAAAGGGCTGGTATTATGCTCATTTTCAGGTTCAAAATCTTATTAAGGGGTTGTACCAGAACAGGTTTACATGGTTTAATATTCAAAAAACACCATATTTTTCCCTCATACTGCACAGTGCTGTAGCTCCTTGTCGTGGAAATTATATTCCTGGTGAGGGGTTGAGCAATGAATTAGGTTACAACCAACCGTTGTCTTTGAAGAATTTATTTAACAAAAGAGAATAAACAGAGAAGTACTAAAACACATCCAGCTGGTCCAGAGACCTGCCGCCTAGGGCGGCATTGGGCGTCTGGCCCCGAGCAAAGGGATGCATTATCATTTACACTGTGTAGGTTTCTATGTTTTGGGGAACAGAGATCCTCTCTCTGCCTTGAATGAACATTCCATGAGAGGAGAGGAACAACAAGAGAGGAAAACACCAAAACAATCTCACAGCTCTCACCTAAACCCTAGTAAATGTGGACAGACCAACATAAGGAGTATAGGAGAGGAAAGGTTAAGGATAAAAACACAATACATATCTATAACAATAATAATAGTAGTAGTAGTAGTAGTAATATTAAAAGATCATACATAAAAGATTAAATGTAAGAGGACATAATTTTCTGCCATAACACTCCTCTTTTCACCCTATGTGTTGTACGCTCCGCTCTTGAGCTACAGAGTGATGCATCTTACTTCTACAAAAGCTTTGTTGGGAGTTGCACATGCGCAGTTCCCAGGTAAGGACTACTAGCCAATCAGAAGCAGAGAAGGGCGGGTCATAAGAAACAAGGTAGTGTGATCCAAATCAAAGCCGCTTCAGACTGCGACCGTAACCTAGCAGATGCTATAAGTTACTCACAAGTCCACAACCACACAACATCGTTGTTTCACATCTTACCATAAACCACTACAAAAATCACCATATTTCAACTCAATTTTACATAAACATTGGCCAAACAATTTGAACGTTTGCGCAGTAGCTTTCACATCAGGTGTAACATTAGCATTATAGCTATAACTTTAGCTGTGTTAGCCAACGTTTACAACAACTCCGCACTTGAACAGTCTGTAAAGTTACATTGCCACGTTTATTTTAAATATAATTCACAACCAATAAAGCATACTTACAGGTTGTGATCGTCTTACACGATGTTGCCATCAGTGGTAACGAGTAAAGATTACTACCGTAATCCCCTTCCCCCACTACTCCGCTACCCGCCCCACACCGCCGCTAAGCGTTCAAAACATAGTCGGACATGCCATCAGCAAAATTGCTTAACAACATTGTTCAAAAAGTTGCCCCGTGTATCATCAGCTTTAGGACTAAACGTTGAACTGTTGCCAGTGTTCTGACGATTTATGCTGCCTCGCCGAAAAATGCTACCATAGCGCAAATCGATAGACTCGACTCTACTCGGCCCTGCTCCGTTTTCCACTGCAGATAGTACCCAGAGATAGTACGTAGCTTGTCGTCATAGCGATGCCACACACAACTGCCGCAACGTACTGTTCAATGCGACACACACACACCAGCGATCCACACCAGCTTTCTCTTTTTTAAGTTAAAACGTTTCAACATTACTCAGAATGTAAAGACAGATAACCGGTATGAAAATCAGCTGTGTTTTTGTCTGCCGTTGTTGCTGCAGCGGTCTGTGTGACGGCGAGAGCAGAGGGCTCTGTGAGTGGCCGGCCTCACACGCTCCTCCTGCGGGTTGGCACAGGCATCCCCCCGCAGCCACTTGCGGAGCTCCTCAACTCTGAAAATATTCAAGCACATTTTTGTTTCGCCATTACTTCTCATTAAACTGTCAATATTTGAAATCTACACCGCTGATTTCTCACCTCAAAACTTCTCAGAAGTGGATTTAGTGAAATTCCATACGGAAACTGTAAAATATAAAACTTTCTGTTGCTGGCCTCTGTCTGGCGCACGCAATGATGATGCAGTGAATAGTGACGATTCTCTTTGACCAATCAGCAGTCTGTCGTGTTTTCACGTTACATTCTAGTATCCCTCAGCCTGCTTGGAACCTCAACGGAGGTGAGGTGAAGAGTGCCTCGAAGCAGTCACATCATTTCTACAATGGAAAACCAAACAAAGGCGAGTCGAGCCAAAGGGCCTCCACTCAGACTAGCTTGGTTTGAGGGCGTGCCTGACCCACTAGCTGCTTGGCAAGCTTTATGACGCGTTTTCATTGTGACGTCACAAGTAAAGGAAGTGAAGGACTACAAACGAGCTGTTTTCAAGTTGTTCAGAGCAGAGTTTTCTGTGGGAGATGGGAACTCCGTTTGGGCTGGACTTTGGCCTTTTTCACTTTGCAAACCTGTTACATGCACAAAAAAAGATATATAACTCAATAAAAGGAGAGGGGAAAAGCCAAAAAGCATAATACCACCTCAACATGATTAAATTGTACTTGATTTCATAGAATAGCACTTTACTGCATAAACAGCACTTTAAATTACATAACCCTGTCTACAAAACTGTGGTGTCTTTTATCATATAATGTTGAAAATTGTTGTGTCTCTTAAATTGTGTTTTATCATATATCTAATTTAATGTTTAGCTGTTTTACCTTGTACTTTGACGACCTACTGGGGACTACAGATGTAAAATAGCAGTCGGGGCTAATTCTGGCATATTTACATTGCTGTAAAGCTTAGACGTCCATTAATATGCACTTTCCCTTTTAAATAAAAAAACAAAAAAACAAAAGACAAAAACAGTTCAATCTCATTGGACCATTATGTTGGTCTATGCAAGCAAGAAACACAAGTAAATATAATCCATGTATCAGCGTGTTTCTGTTTTATTACTTACGTGCAAGGGCCTTTGCATGCAAACCATAAATCGTTTTAACTTTTGGAACTTTTTCCTAATGCTGTGAGAGAAGTGATGAAAAAAGGACACACACTGTAGCATCATGTAAATGTGTTGCCCTGGCTGACAATTTCCTCAGGAGAGGCGACCAAGTTAATCTGAGTTTTTAAAAAGGTCAGAGTCGGATGCTGTAATGAATTACTACCATCAGCAAGTAATGAAATCAGTGAAGAATAATGATTAACAGATTTCTTTTTATTAATGAGACCGCAAATATTGATTTTGACTCCGCAAGTGCATTCTACACATCACGCTGCGAAACATAAATGCTAAATTCCACAAGTGAATACTATTATTTTGGAGAAGAGTCATACTGTATTTATAGATATACCCTCTTACAAAAACAAGACATGTACTGTACGGTGCATTATATCATCATAAAGTACTTCTCCCCAGACTACTGACCCTCAGCGTTTGTTTGTAGTTTTCTTTATCAGCACTAATGGAACATCTGTCTGCGGTTTCTCTAACAGAGGCGGCACAGTTAATTGCAAATAGATTACCCTACTAATTATGTCACTTTTCAATGTCCGTGTTTGTAATCGAGAGCTTTTGAGTGAAAAAGGTAAGTGGTATGTGTGCGTCTATCTTGATTCCTTCTTAATCCATAACTATGTAAACAACCCTCTGAAAATGTGCCTTTGAGAATGTACTTATCCGCTTATATGTTGGTGTTTGAATTTCCAGTGCATGATCAGCTGTGCATTAGTAAGTAAGTGTGTCTGGGTGTCAGCTTGCAACCCTGCCCTGTCAGCTCTGCTTGTCTGTCTGCATTTTTAACTAGCAACCTTGGTAGAGAAATAATGACCTCTGGAAGCTTACGTGACCCTCATCTTTTTTACTATTTTTTTGACAAGTAATCCTGTCTTCCCTGTGCCGCTGAAATGTTTCAACACACATCCCTAGTTCAAAGGGCAACACTTGGCAACAATCGAGGAATACAGCATAGCCATTAATATCTGTCTTATTCTCCTTTTCCTCCTTTAGTCTACAAGTGTGAATGTGTGTGTTTAGAGGGATTCCCTAGGGGGTCTGGGCAACACATAGAGGAGACTGTATTCAGTGCCTTCACCTTTAACTCCTCTTTTAGCATAGACAGAAGAGGAAGAAAAGGACACAGGAAAGCATAAAAAGGTGGTTTTGAAATACCCATTACCTCCGTTTGAAAGAGGCAAAGGTGATGACGCAACATAGGTTGGAAGTGAAGGAGAACAAGACACAAGAAGAGGTCAAGAGGTCACGACAGACAAGCTGGGAAATTGGAGTAGATTTAAAGGAACACAGTAGTTCATAGACTCAGACTCTTCCTCGCTGAAATTAAAGATGGAAGAGCAAGAATGATGGACAGAGATGCTAATTTCCATTTCAAGCAGTAATACTATAATTGCCAGATATGAGCACTAGTAGCTACAAACAAAGTGAAAGAGTTGAAATACAGCAGCTTGAAATGAATACAAATATTGGATGAAAGAAGGTAAGTGGGGGAGGGGACTGGAATAAAAGGGAAAGTGAAAGGAAGAAAGAAGCAGTGGGATGTAGAATGACAGAAAGAATGCCAAATTTGACATAAACAGAAGAGAAGGTGGTAAGTAATTCCATAGTAAGCTATATGGTAAGGTGACCCAGCTGCCCTAGTGGGTATGTAAGTAGGCGTTCATGTAGCAGCCCTGTAGCGAGGGAAGAAAAGCTGTTCTGAGGTCAGCTCCAAAAGGCACAGGCATGGGGGCTCTGCATTCAAAAGGACTGCCAAATCCCTGGGCCCCAGATCAGATGAAAGAAAAAATGCACAAGCGGGGACTATATATCCACGCCCAAGGCTCAGCTTTAGCATACATTGAACAGTTATAGGAAGACAGTGGAAGCAACGAAGGAAAACTGGAATGAAATATGAAAAGAGACAAGGAGACAAAGAGAAGGTGAGAAAAGATGGAGGGAAGATAGTGAAAGGGATTGGTAATATGCTGAGACATAATCTCTTTTCATGTAAACCAATATTTCAAAATGTGCAAATAATTATATTGTTGAAGCCTTTAATGACAATGCATACATTTACTATCTTTACTATTTACTATTATTTACAGAATTACATTATCAAACATCATCACCTCAAGCATCATTGGCAAAGATGCATAATTAACTGTACTCATAAAAAGATGGGATGAGACAATGATTATAAATGTTTTGTAGCATATCTACGTATATTTTAATAAAGTTATGAATGTTAATATTTCAATAATATTAATTCATAAAGCTCTCGTCGAAGAGCACCACCTAAAGATTTGCTGTCCGCCCAAGGCTTTAGGTCCTTCAGTATAGCTTGATAATTACACAAATTTTCAGTAATTCGTTAGTTATTAATGGTTCAGTTATTCTTAAATCATTAAGTTTAATCAATCAGTCAGTCTCAAATCTGAGGACAAATCCTCTGTATAGGGATCCAGGACACTAAACAGTACACACACACAAATCACTATAAATCAAGGTGAAATTTATTGACTAACTAAAGGGAATACAACAGTGTGAGTAAATATGAGAATATTACAGGAATAACAGTCAAACATGAAACAAACCAGAAGGTAATGAACAGAATATGCAATAAGACAAAATCAGTATAATAGGCTCAATGGAATTTCAGTTAGGTATTGTGGAGGGAGAATATTCTAAGATAATGAGGGATAACAAATGGTTATAAGTTATGTTGCAAATTTAGTTAAAATAGACTAGGGGTTTCTTAACTAAAGATGATGACCAACTATAGGACACCAACGAGTCACAGAATGCGGTTTGTTAATGCCTTACTTATGTCGTAATTCTCCGTGGCAAAGGCTCACTGCCGGTTTTTGGCTCGTTGTTGCTGTCTGGGCCTGGCTGGGTTGGCACCCCAGCGGCGTCTCGAGCTGGTTTTAAACCGGTGGATTTGTTCCAGAGTCCTGTGCGGGAAAACGGTTGCAGCAACGGGCGGTCAGCCCTGGCTTTGCGCTCTGAGTTTGTTTGGTGTCGCTATAGCTCAGCAGAACACACTCCAGACTCTGTCGTTGGAGCCATGACTTCGTTCAACCCGAGGTGAGGATTGAATGAGTTTCTGGGTTTCTGGGTCAAAAGTTGAGTAGAACGGTCGGATAACGTTAAAACAACAAAATCAAATAAGACACATACATTTGCCGTAGGTTCGCGAGGCCCCGGGAATATAGGCTATTTAACGTTGCTAAGTTTAAAACAAAAGTCTGGGGAAAGTTTCGTCCCAGGCAGCTCCAAACAATAGTCAAAATCAAATCTCCCGCTAAGAAAAAAATGGGGATTCAAAACACGGAGCTTTCTCAGGTCGTCTGAAGGACAAGTTGAAAGCACAAAAAGAGCAGGATCAGAATTTTACAAAAAAGTTACAAAAGTTACAAGAGAGAGGACAAAGGCCTGTTTAATTCTAAACATTTATATAAAAGACAAGCAAAACAAGATCAAACACTAGAGAGTTAATTGTTTCTTAATTGTTGTACTACTTAATAGCGGGTGTAAAGCAGCTTAACGACATATTTCCAGTATAAAATTGATGGTTACATGTTTTAAATCAGGAGACAAATATACGTAAGCATTTAAACAAAGAATCCGTTATACAGTGACATTGTGATAAATATTCGACACTCATTCTCGGTATAAGAAGAATTTTAAACGCTTGTGTGTTATACCTTTTCTGTCCTCTTGGTGGAGCTCTGATTCCATGCAAGGACAGTGGATACTCAACTTAAAACACAAACACTTGAACTGGGAATTGGATTGTAACACAAGAGGAACGTGTGAATGCACATTTTAACAAGAAATTATATAAGAAAACATTTAGATAAAGCATTAGTTAAACACTAAAGAGAGTGATTACTATGGGATAATAGGGAGAAGTTAGGAAACTCTTCAAGATTACCTTCTTATGGTTCTTTAGCTTCAAACATCATGCTAGAGGATAACAACATGATAATTTCTACTCAGATTTAAGAGGCAAACGCCATTACTAACTTAACAAAGACTATTACTTAAACAGAACAAAACACAGTTTATAAATGAAACATTTGTTGGCTCAAGAAGGCAGGAATTGTTAGTGTCCCTCCTTTCACAATCCTGTGGCTTATCACATTTGCACATCAGCTAGAAAAAGAAGAGAGTGGTGTTTTATGACCTCAACCATGCTGTGGGAAAAGGTTCAGAGTGAAACAAGACGGCATGGCACTTTTGATGTCAGGAGGTAACCTGTGGGGGAGAAGGGGTGGAACTGCCCTTTTGCTGTCCTGCAGAGTGTCTTCAGTGACACCTTTACGGCGAGAGGGGTTTGGAGAGTTCTTGAATACACAATCCTTAAGCGATGCATGTCTGATTGAGTCTATGCAGGTCCTTACCAAAACATCAGGCGATATCTCTAGTTTTGCATGTCAAAAGGCCAGCTCAAAGGGGAGAAAGGAAGAACCCCTCCTTTGGTCGGATCTGATCTCACCTCCTGATTGAGATGAGGGCTGGTTGACCCACTACAGTTTATTTTTCAGTTTTTTATTATTATAGCTTCTCTGATAGCTGTGAGAGTTTGCTATATTCTTTATGATTTGTTTGATATTTCAGGAGATCAAAGAACATAAATGCGTTAACAGGTTAGGAAACATTTTGATTGGGCAAATGGAAAAATGTACATGTATGCGCACACACACACAAATCCTTATTTTGTGTATTTGAGGAGGCAAAATAAATCTTTTAATAACTGTATTGTGATACCATATTGATCCAATCAGTACACCAAAGTGAAAAAAATTTGTTTTTTGTTTATCGTTTGGCAAAAAGAAGAAAAAAATAAAATAAAACTGATTAAGTGTTTGTGTGTTTTTTTAAACCTTCTTAAGATGTTGTAGGTCAAAAAATACTATAAAGCCAAACAGATGCAGGATTTTTTAGGCCAATACAAATATTGATATTTGAGGTATAAAAAAAATAAGACAATGATACATTGGTCAATATTCTTTGATAAGACTGATCTGTCATGCTCTACAAAACAACTTGTTTGCTCTGGGACAGTACTCATTTGCATGGTAGCATCATCACTGGTTCTCCACTGTATAAAAGTACTTACTACAAAATAATTTTCACCATCTCACCTCTAAACAAAAATAGGCCAAGAAAAATAACATCGAAACAACATCCTGACACTGCTCACTGTGATTCAAGACTCTAAAGTTGCCAAAAGGCTCAACTTGGAGATGTCAAGAAAAGTTTAACTTCAATCTTAAATTCCCTCTGACGCACACAATCTAGAGACAACAACTCGCTCATTTAATTTCTCTCCTCTCATTGTGCCCATATATGTGCAGAGCATTATTCTCAACTGCATGCCTCTAGGTGGTAGTTATGCTTGAGGCTTATAATAAATTTACCTCTTAGTAGCAAGTCTGTGTGTGTGTGTTTTTGCATGCATCAGAGAGAATGCACACCAGAGAGAGCTTAAATTGATATTGGTGTCAGTCTCTGGCTGGGGTCAGACTTTGTCGGGCTAGGGTTGGAGTTTTTGGCCATGCAGGGCTCTATTTAAGGGCTTACTATGGCTGTCGAGGTGAAGTAATTTCCACCGCGGCAATATGTTGGAGCTCAACAGCGCGGTATGCGTTATTATAGCATTTTTCATCAATGAAGTAATTTGGTGCCATATAGCAGAGTAAGAGTGTCTGTATCTGTCACCTCACTGCACAGCAAGCCGCTAAAGGCAGCTTATGGTCTGAGCAAGCTAGCTGCTTGCTAGTCAACAACATTGCCATGCAAACTCCTTTTTGTAGTTTGACCGTGTCTTGTTTTAGACAGAGCTATATCATTACCTTCAGGGCATGTCTATCAAGTCAATTTACATACCGCAGCAACGCACATGCACACACACACCTGTGTGGAGCAGAATGGCTGTCCACAACTAACCACTGCGCTGTATTAACGTTATAACTAAATTTCCACAGAAAGCGACATGAAAAACAGCCGCAGGCTTCCGACACACTACGCTCCTTAGTTAGGGAGATTCAAATGAGGCTTACTGTCCACAGTTTCTCTGGACTGTCCCTCAGGATCACAACGTTAGTCCAACATCGCCGAGCATGCTAGGCACATTAGTCGCGCAATATGCTAACGTCAAGTTAGCTAACCTTTAAAATAAACAGTAAAACAACACAAAACATGGCAACACTTACAGCTTCAGAGTTTGAAGTCGGGTCACGTACAGCCAATGGCAATCCATCTTTGAACTGTTACAGAGCTTGTTACAGTTGTGGAACTTTTGAAGCATTTATTAATTTAACACGCCCTGAAGTGTACAGTATGAACATTGCGGTTGTTGCGGTACATGCCATCCTCCGCGGCAGGCTTGAGTAATAGGGCGGTATTTAAATTTTGCGGTTAACCCGACAGCCCTAGGGCTTACAGGTTGTATGATATAACTTTAATGAACTACCGGGACTTGAATTAAACAAAAATATAAAAAAAACAATGCATGAAAATACATCGCTATGGAAATAAACTATTTAATTGAGTGCTAGTGTAGTAACTGGAGAAAATAACTACCCAACTGGAGCTGAGAATATAAATTACGTGCTCAATGCCAGGGACACCCACTAGCTTCAGGCTCATGAGTGACGAGACAGAGCCTGCCACTTGAAGTCTATATGCAAGAAGTGCTCCAAAGCTAGTTGTCAGTCAGTCTGACACCTGTCAACTGCATGAGACTTCCATGAGATGCTTTCATACAATCTGCCCACGAGAAAGTAGTACATAAAATGTGTGAAACGCAAAACAAAGGATTATGAAAATCAACAACAGAAACCTGACGTTTGTCGTCGATTGATTTCTTTTGGCAGAGGCAGACATCATATTATACATTTTGCAATTGCTGAAAATATTGTTAGTGCTGCTAACCACGAACCAGGTTTTTAGTGAGAACTGGAAGAGGTAGCAAAGGCTTACATTCGGTGAACTAGTACAGAGAACTGGATGAAATATGACGACTATATATACACACACACACACCAAAAAAATTATTTATAGCATCAGCTCTGAGGCTGAAGAAATGCCTCTGAAATTCCCTGCATGATGTTACCAGGTTTGAGTCAGATACGAAAATCACAGAAGCCCGCATAGTGGAAGTAGTCACAGAGGCTCTGACTCACAAAGTACCTGTATATACAGAGTGACAGTAAAACTTCGCGTCCAGCACACTGTAAGCCTGCAACAAGACATGCGGTAAGCTGCTTAATGTCACCACAGAACAGAGGAAAGCAGAGCTGAGGAAAGAGAGCAGGATAGACGGACGGATGGACGGACAAAGAGAAAGAGGAACAGGGATTTGGGTCTGTGATAGGATGTCACAGGATGGGTGAGAAGGGTGAGGATGACAGGGAAAGAAAAGGACGGGTGTGTGTTTGAGAGAGGAAGTGTGGGCGAAGTAGACAGTGAAATGAAAAAGCCCTTTCAGACAGTTTGGTGACAGGCCTAAGTAACCCCCCAGCAAGTCAGTCGGCACATAATCCAGGTAACGTGGCACGAATAATAGATGAAACATCAAACGGCAACCCCCCTTCCGCCATGCCAAGTTCCCACCTTCAGCTAACCAACTATAGCATTCGCACCCCGGCCTGCCAGCCAACCCATCCCATCCAAAATCCCCTTTAATGTTACCGCCGTGCAGCACGCTCCAAAAAGCTTATCATCGCTGACAAATCCTCTTTTTTTCCCCCCAATACGCTGTGAAAATTATACAGAAGATTTTTATTGCATACATATTTGTGACGCACAAAAAAAACAAACAAAAACTTAACACTGATATGTTCTTTATTTATTTGTTTGGGCGTGAGGTTGTCGTACATTTCCTTGGGTGTAGGGCAGTGGTAGCTAACATGCAGTGAAAGATATGTGGAGTCCCAGCTCGTGGCAGGAAGACAGAGTGTTAGTGCTCCCACGGTGAGAATTTGAGGGGATCGTTACATAAACATGGGGCCCATTAAGTATGGGGAATGTAATTTGTGGAAGTGACAGATCATTCTTTCTATGTTGTCACGTAATTGCAGACGCTGCATCATTGGGGCTGTGAGAGAGACCGATACAGGAGGAGTGGTTAAAAGTGGTGTGGTCAACTGGGGTAGATGTGGGGTGGTGCTTCTGTGCGACTGTGTGCATTTTTGTGTGTACACCCACTGTCATATACGATGATGGTATGAAACATTTGCCTCTTCTAGCGAGCTACCGTGGTGCATTGCACCTTCTGGGCCCTAGCTAGTGGAAGCTGTTAACACATAATTGAAAGTGGCGGAGAACTGGTCGAGCACCGCTGGAGGCTGAGAGAAGGTAGGGTCTGATCTGTTGGGGGTCACAAAAGAGTAAGAAAGGGAAAAGCAAGAGGGATAGGGTGGCTGCCCACCGCCCTGAAGTTATAGTACATGCTGAGGTGTTTTTGATAGAGAATGAGTGGAGCTCAAGGTTTCTCTTCCTTCCTCTTTCCCCTAACACATATCAACACATACACACAAATGGGAGTGCACACACTGTTTTGTAGAGTCAGAATTTACCTCATCAGAGCAGAGTCCTCTGGGCCGGAGGGGGGTCTCTTCTGCCCCGCTTTCCCTCTCTCTTCCCTTCTTTCTCTTTCCTTCTCACACTTTCTCTTCCCAGCGCCCCAGAGCCGAGACCTTAATGAAGACGAATGCGAGGAATCAATTTGCGGCATCTTCCTTCCATCTGGCTGGGGCTCGTCTCTGCACCTCAATTAGCACGGCAGCTGGGGGAGAGCTCCTCCAAAGCAGCCCTATTACACACACCAGCGTCTTGAGAAGCAGCTACGGGCTACAGGCATTGCTGAGAGAGGAATGCATTAAAATGGGAGGAATGTGCTACTTAAAGCTTAGAAGCAAAAATCTGTTTTTTTCTGAACCCAGGAATGAAATTATAGCTTTGCCAAACTCCACTCGGCTTTCTTAAATGTTCTCTAACAACCCAGTTGATGAACAATAAAGTGAACCAAGATGTTTAAGTTGCATCACCATTTCTGATTTGTTGTGAGGGCAAATTTAGATAAACTTCTTAAACTAGTATTGCTTGGCAAATCTGTTATCAATATAAATCAAATCAGCAATTGTTTCTGCATGTCTTTGTGGGGAAATCTGGAAAATCCTTTTTACCGAAACTGACAAGGCTTTGTAGAACATGTTTCTAGTCTTTAATTGCTCTCTCTCCAGGATAGAGGGAGAATCCACAGGGGTCTCGGCTAACAACAGGGAGGATAAAACTACCTATACCTTAAAAAGTGGTGTATATGAAGGTTATGTTGCTCACTGAGCTGAGAATTTCTCTCTGGTCTGTGCTTACTTGTCAAATCTACACATACTGATTCCAAGACTGGCTGCAACCCAGACACAAACATAAATACCAGCATCTACTGTCACTACAATCTGCTGTTTGTCTGGATTATATCAGTGTAAGTCCAGCGTTACACACTGACCAACGCTGACCAAATATTGACATGCTGCTATCCAACTGTTCCAGCTCCAACATTTAGAATCCATCATCCTGCATATCAGATTACAGTGAAGCTAACAAACAGGGGCACTGCAGTGTACTGCCAATATCTAGCTTAATCTTAGCCGTTTACACTGTAAGCTTGTTATGATGACAAGCTTGGCAATGGATGGCTGGGGCAGATCTTAACACCAGACTAAAGAGCTCAGGCAGACAGAAGCTTTGTTCCTTGGAGGGACAGCTCATTCTGAGGCTCAATTGGAGAACACCCAGTGTGGCCTACACGAGGTGATCAGGAGACTTCTGGAGGCTATTTGGCGAGAGAAAGCCTAATTAAGTGAGCAAGAAAACAAGTAAGCTCACTATTTGTTCACGTATTTGGCAGTAGCTTGCTCCAGAGTAGATTAACTGCCCTTAAGGAAAATTGAGACTCAGAGGAAAATTTAACTCTTGGATGAAGTCAAACCTATACTTTGTCCAAAACACTTGTAACAGACTTCTAAAAGCCCTATTTTGTTTGTCCAAATCAATTTAATTTCCTTAGTTGTTGATGGAAGGTGTACTATCAACATGTCTGCTCCAGTGGCCAAAGCCAACAAGGCAGTGACAGTTACTTTGGCACTAATGTGAGCTGCTTTGTTATCATCTCTCACTCTAAATGGTCCCTTATGAAACTGTGTAAGTGCGTTCACTCACCCAATTGAGTTCCCCCATGTAGGTCATGCGTGAGATTCACAACATGCCTGCAAATTGCGCTCTCTTTCTGTCTCTCTACTCCTACATTCTCACCCTCCCACACTACTTTCTTAATGCCTAAAACTAACATTCTGCAGCTATGTTAAAGCATAAAAATCACAGTTGATTTCAGTCGCAGCACGTGGAGTTGGTGTTGAAGAAGAAACAGGGAAGAAGGCAGGGGAAAGGGCATACTATGCACACACACATACAACATATAGACTAACTATAGACAGACACGTATCTGTGTATAGTTTGGCTTCAAAAATCCCTCCCCTGCAGCATGTGACTCACACATACAGTTCCTCTAACAGCGTGCCCTGCAGCGATGGATGCACACTCCTCTGGATGAGCTGTACTAAGCTCTACAGGGATGAGAGATGGGGAAGACCCCCTAATGTCAACATAGAGGAGCCTCTGACTGTGTGTGTGCGTGCGCGCGTGTGTACACGTGCTGATGAGTCAGAGTGAACACTGAGTCCTGCCTCTGGGGCGTCACTCCTCCCTGGCACTGGCTGTGTCAGCATCAGAGACATTTCAGCCAAATGTCAAGAATACTACCACTACTACACATCTGTGTTTATGCATTTATATTTTTATTGCACATTTGCACATCCGTATAGTTACTTATTTGTGTTTGAATCTTTCCCAAATATACAGCCAAACTTTTCATAAGAAAAATATAGGCTACACTTGGTTTAGAGGGACAAGATTATTAAATTCTCACTTTGGTTGTGGTGCAACATCCTATCTCTGAGTGAAGATCACACACAAGAAAGGCCTTGAGCCAGGTTCGATGTTTGACGTAACACGTACGAGGCTCAGCATGTCCACTGAACCATCAGGACACCCTTGATAATGATTAAAAAGGCCCGTGAGAAAGAGAAAGAAGCCCCTGTTCCACACTGTACGATCCTTACACTGTATGTCCTACCATGCTCTATGGCCTTGCCACCTCCCCCAACCACTCAACCACTGAGTGGCTACACTCTCTCTGAAGTCAGTCCACACCAATTAGGCTTTGCTACAAGCTGTGCCTTCACTCTGTCAGTGCAGATCACCTGCTAGTTCAACACTGCCTATTAAAGAAGGAGATGACTGAACATGGAGGTGGTCGAGGAGGTTGGCTCTCAGGAGTGGTGCTTGTCTGCTCGTTGTGTTTGACTCTAGAAGAGAAATACCAATTCGGCACCAATTTTAAGCTCAGCCTTTTTCCTTTTATCTTTTTGTTTGCCAAATATATGGTGAGAAAGGGAGGGCAAGGCGAAGGAAGAAACATGCCTGTGGGGGTGTTTGAGAGAAAGAAAGAAAAAGATGATTAGTCTTTGTTGGTCTGTGTAAATAGGGGCACATAAAGTAGCCATACAAAAGCTGCATCTCTGCTGCCCCTCTCAGGTAATGAGATGTAACTTCAGTCTCTGCTGGGAGTTTCACAAACACTCTCTCCAATCATCCTGCTTCTCCTCCCCCCTCCTCCCAACAATTCTTTCTTGCTTCCTTTCTCCATCGTTGTACGATTTTTCTCCACTGCTTTCCCATTTTCATGTTGTCTCTTTCATTGCTTTGTCACTATCTTGGCCTCCCTGTCCCCCGCTCCCTTGCCCTCCCTCTCTTTCTGCTGCAGTACTATGTTATGGATGCCTATGGGTTATGCGGACCTGCTGTGTGCAGTGAGCTCATATAATCTTTCAGTAGTTACGTCGTATGTGACATGAAATTGTGGTAGGAGAGATAAAAAAATACAGATTTTCAATTAGGAAATAATCTACATCCAGTACATGAGTTGTATGGTAATTTATGAACAGTAAATGTCTTAATATTTTTCCCACAACTCCATGTAATTGAACTGGAGTCACATTACTGGGCTAAGCCATGGATGTCCACTGGAGACTAATAATAAGGACAGCTGGTAATGACTAAATTAATTAAATGCAGACAGCCACTGGAGAATAGGCATGTTTTTACTCTAGCCTAGCATCAAATTAAATAAATGCAGTATCTCCTGAAACCCATGATTACATGTCCATTAAAATTATACTAACCTTCCAAGTGATTAGGTTCAAAACTTCCATTAAACCAAAGTCCAAACTATATAGTACTAAAACTAAAAAAGATGTACCTTTCAGATGTACCACTTCTGTAATTGACCCTTCTCTAAGCCCCGCCCCCCTTAGTTACTGTTGCTAAGTCCAACAAACTGTCGCCGCTGCCACTGTCTATTACTGCAATCCCCGGAGAAATATTGTCAAATTTGTTGGAAAGCGCGATCTCAGAAAGAAGCAGACAGTTTTGCATTATACATTTGAAGGTTGTATTCATGCTGACAAACTGACTCAAACAGATGTGAAAAAAAATGAAAGATAGAAGCTAAAGCCTACCTCTCACACAGTACAAGTGAGCCACCACATCCCCCAACGATTGGGACAAAAGACAACGATATTAAGGATCAACACTGTTCTTGTAAAGCTGGGTAGGCCTCTATTCATTATTACAATCATTAAAAAGCAGAATAGTAGCGCTTTATTGTGTTACATTCAGTAGTAAGTTAGGTAGCGTTAGCTAACTAACATTACATTAAGAACGATCAGCAGCCGACATTTTTCTGGATTTATTTCAGGTTTGGGAAAGAGAATAAATCGTACTTCTCCTTTCAACCACTCTGGGTAGCGAATGTAACTATTACAAGTGCCCCAGGAACAGCGTTTGACCATATCTAAGAGAAATACAGCCAAAAAAAAGCTAGAAATGTGGCCTGATTAAATTCCATCATAACTCCAGAAAGTTACAGACTTTGTGTCTCAAACAATCCAACCTGACCTGTTCTGTAAGACTTTTTAAAGGCAGTTTTACAATGTCACACTACCCCTTCCTTTGCTACGTAGAGAGGACTGTCATTATTCACACTAACACAAGAAGCTTGTCAGGAAAGTGGAAGCGTAGTTTGTTTTAAGCATTTAAACCAATGACCAATGCTGATGTTCTCCTAATGAGCTCAGCATCCATTAGACAGAAGGTGAGGATTTTAATAGACTTCAATATCAACCTATGAAATAAAAATGATTTTGCTACATAGCTTTAAGGAGACGGAGTGCTGACTTGCTGGGCCTGGAGCGATCTATGGTGCTGAAAACAATTGCGGAGAATTACCAAGCTCATAGTTATAGTCACAGCTCTTCCTATGTGGAGTATAGTCCCACAAAGTCATGGGAACGGAAACAATGACGCATATCCAATTAAATGTAATGTGTTTTGCAATTCACTGCATTCTCACTGTATATTCACTGCAATCAGATGACAAAATTTTCTCTTCAGTTCCAAACTATTTGTGATGAAGGCAAAAGGTACTGGAAATGTCTGTGCTCGTCCTGTGCTTGGGTAGCGGGAGCTTTACAGCAATGCAGTGACAGCACCACAGCTAAGTACAAAGTCTTGGGAAGATGTACTTAGAGCTTTAGTGGCGTATTCTAGACAGCAAAAGCTGACTGCGGAGTACTGAGCACCACAGGGATGCCAAAGGGAGACACGAGAGGGAGCAAGAGGGAGAGGAGGGGACAGAGAGGAGGGAAGGAGGAGGGTGACAGAGGGGCTTCCATTACTAAACAGAGGGAACATTAAGAAGATTTAATTTGCCTAATGACAAAGGCAGATCCCTAAATGGCTGCGCACTATATTGTAGTGAATCATATTCCATTAATGCAATACATCTCTGAATATTTAGGTCTAGCCCCCTCAGCCTTTTTTCCCCCCACTCTTCAGCTTTTCCCTCCTTCCTTTTAACTTTTTGCTTATACCCCTCTGTGCCAGTTATTTTTATTACATAATATTGCGGACAAAAAGTACAGAGAGGCTGGTGCATGTGCATCCATGCTCTCTTTAGGTCTCCCTCTCCCCTTCCACTTCTCTATTTCTTCAATCCCCTTAGTCTTTCAACATCCCAACACACACACACACACACAGCAAATAAGCTTTTATTCATGCACACTGAAATTCACACACAAATACCCGTAACTATAACACAAGCAAATCCAAATTCGTGTCTTGTTTCACACATACTCATTCAAATCAATGCAGTATGCGATTAACATCAAAGCAAAGTTTACATACGAAGCTCCAGGGTGTGGGAAAGTTTGTGCAGTCATAATTGATGGGAAAACACACACACACACAAACACACACACACACAAACACACAGGGCCCTAGCATCACACTGCCAAAGTTGCCATTACTCAAACTGAGCTAGAGGGCCAAAACCCAATAAGAAATCTAGATATATATTTGTTGTTAGGCTATATTAATAGATGCATTCATAATTCTACACATCATAATTTTATATTCAGAACTGCCAAATGTATAGTAACTCCTTCGAACACTTCCTGTTACCCTTAGAAGTACAGGGGACACCTGTACATAGTGAGTGCATTGTTGCTACACAGATATGAAAGGTGGATTACCATGTTAGTTAGACCCTGGTTGGCAGGGTCTGTGTTTTTGTGAGGCTTCATTTGTTTTAGGTGATGCTCCAATTTGTTGCAAGTAAGCAGCTCATTTCTCTTTGTTATCGGGCTAATAATGTTATAAGTCAGAGGACTTTGTTGTGCTAGGCCAAGAGCTGTAACTCTCTATGCTCATATTCTTTCTTTTCGGGCTGTCCCATATGACCTTGCTTTCTCCGGCTGAGTCAGAGATTAGAGATTAGATGGGAGAGAATACAACTGGGGGGATTTAGAATGTTAAAGAGAATCTACGGTTTTAAGCAGGGATGCCAAAGAGAAAAGAGAGGTCTTAAAAGATACATTAAAGTTGAGCCGCAGTAGTATTGGGAGATGAGAAAAAAGGAAGAGGGAAGGGCCGGCTGTGTATGCAAGTGCGTGTTTAGTGTGCGCATGTTTTTCTCTTTGTATGCCTTGGGCTAGAAATGGTGGGAGGTCTTTCGTTTTTATTCCAACATCATCGTTAATCCCCTAATTGTGCTTAATAACCTGATTGCTCTAATTAGGGCCCTTGGTATTATGAGAGGAGCCACCATCTTGATCACCCTGAGAGTCATAAAAGACCCCTGGCTGGCTGAAGCCCTATCAGGAGCAGGGGTCTGCTGTATGTGCTTGTGTGTTATATATATATAAAAATGAGAGATGGCCAAAGAACAAGAGGAAAGATGAAAAAGAATTTGGTAGAATGTGGGAATTTGTTGCCAAGTATGTGGAGGGGTTGAAAAATGAGCTGGTGTTACAGATGATGGTGGGGAGATGATGATGACGTGTACGCGTGTGTGTGTGCGTGCGTGCGTGTGTTAAAGTGAGTGAGCATATGTTCACTTCACATTTGTCCCTCTCCTCCTCCTTTTCACCCCCTTCTTCTTATTCTCTCTCATTTTTTTCTCCTAATAATGATGAGGGGTTGACATGGCAGTGGGCCTGCTCTGTTAACCAGCTTATGTAACCATGCCCTGGCGGCTTGGAAGATGTGCTGACAGCATGCTTTCTCAGCGTCATTAGCTGAGTTGCACAGCTGGCTCCGAAATAGGGGGAGGAGCAAGGGAGACGAAAAGATAAAATAGAGGGAGGAAAGGGAAATAGGAAAGAAAGTGTGACTAGGGAAGTTGGGAGCAGAGCAAAGGCATCAGCAGGGATGAGGTTGAGAGATGGCTGAAGATAGAAGAGGGGGTGCGGAAAGAAAAGGGAGGATGCCAGATTGCCAGGAGCTATGGGACCTCCAGAAGGTCTATCCCAACTCTCCCAGCTGAGTATCCTGCTCAAACACTATTCGCACACCTCAATCACACATACTTTTTTGCCCTTTTTCTCCACACTTAATCAATTTTGACTGCAGCAATGCAGCAGGAGCTCCTCTGTTCCACCTATTGTTTTTTTGCCTCAAAGGAGACAGACATGAAAGGAGAAGAAAAAAGAAGCTTTTTTCCCATTGGGCGCTCATACAGCATGCTATCGTGCCCCACATCAGAGACAACAGAAAAGCAATTCACATGCAAATACCAATCTCCCTGTGTACTGAACACAGATTAGAAAAACAGCAAACTTGCATCACAGACCCTGAACAATGTCGGGGAAGACGTGTCAGATAACGCAGATGTAATGCGTCAAAAACATCAAAAAGACCCGGAAACTGCACGACAGAGGAAGCTGTCAATCAAAATGTCTGAATTTCAGCACCCCTATGAGGATCAAATAGAGTTTCAAGACAGCATAAGACATGGGCCAACTTTTTTTTATTCCTTATTCACATTCTGCAGTGAGAACAATTTGTGCAGTGAGTGATTGGTGCAGTCAACAAACAGTTTTTGATTTGGCTGTAAAGCTGCCATGCACAGAAAATGAAACCCCACAACAGGAGTTGAATCAGTAGCCAAAATACCTCTGAGGCAGTTACGAGCAATTTAAATTAAGCTATAGCAGCTATAATTTCTTGGCCACGGGGCAGGATGGCGATAAGAGGCACACAGGCATCATAATGAGGAGGATAACTGATGATTGAGAAATCTGACAAAAAGTTGATGGGGTGATACTAAAACGCCATTACAGAACTATATTTTTCACTCCGTTTCTCTCTCTTTTGATGTAACATACCTAACCCCAAACTCCCACAAAACACAGACACGCACGCCCACACTCTGTCTAACTCCCCTGCATGGTTTAGCACCAGCTGCTTGGCTTCTAGCTGCGTCTGATTGGTGGAAGGCCCTGTCCACCGAGAGCTCCAAGCTCAGGGCCTGGATAAACATCCGCTGGGCACAGCAAAGAGACAGAGAGAGGTGGGGATGGACTGCACATCTCCAATACCCTCACCACCAGCAACAGCAATCAGAGGCCCCTCATCTTCACGTATTGACAAGACAGCATTGGGTCTGGCGAAAGATTTGGGTATAGCACGCTTAAGTTAGTGAGAACAGTTGAGGACTCTAATGATGTCTGTTTAAGAAGTGGAGTCACCACAGAGGAGAGTGTTGCAGGAATGAGGAAAGGAACAGATACGCATTATGTGTGCATGTGGGAGAAAGAAAGAGGAAGACCATGAGGCCGACATATGCACTTGTTTATGTGTTTGGTGTAGTGTATGAGGCTTTAGAGCCTTCATCATTCAGTCAATACCTCCAGCTCTGACAGCTTGCAGTTCTCTCTTCCTTTGTTACTCATTCACATGCCCTCTCACTTCAGGTAGACATACACAAATAAATGCTGTGGTTAGATTCTCTCTCTCTCTCTCTCTCTCTCTCTCTCTCTCTCTCTCTCTCTCCCACATCCATACATTTTTTGCTACTCCTCCCATCTCTGCTCCTTCTTTCTCTCTCTCTCCAGAGAGGGTTTTCTGTGGGTGCCATGTCATAGCTTATGGTTATATAACGTCTATTTTGTGTCTGTCTGTCTGTCTGTTCTGCGCACAACAGTGACGTCACAGACAGATAACAGGCTTAAATTTGACGAGCCCCCAAAACGCCTTGGGGCAGTGCGGTGACACGGTTTCACCTCAAACACACAGAAACATCCCACAGCAGCGCTTAACACAGAGAGCAACTGCTCTGGGCTGATGGAGAGTCTGACATCTCCACGTACACGCAGATGTGCGCCTAAGGAGACATGCTAGCATGGTACAAACTCGTGTTTGAGTTCCTCCATACTAGAGCGTGGCCGATATGTCATCATGCGGGTTATCAGCACATACTGGCTTATTACAAATACATGCATAAAACTTTGATGGGCTTTTTCTGTTGTATTTTTGACTCCTCCTTTTCCAAGTTTAAAATGTTATTGTACTTATTTTTATAGTTACTATATTTATAACAATTTAATTTAACTCTAACCCCCCTGAAATTTATTGTTCAAAATGCAATGTTACCTTAAATGTGCTGCATTGTCATATTTGGTAGTCAAGTTCACTGTAAAACTCCTATTTTACATACTGAGTTTTGATGTTTTTGAGCAGAGTAAACTCAGTTTACTTCTGCTGTGCACCCCTCATGTATATGCCTGGAATGACACTACGGTTTACATCGGACCTTGTAACTCAGTACATATTTTTGGCATAATTCTTTAACAACTCATTTAATGAAAATTATAATCAATATAAATTATATCAAAGCCTGTAATACTTTAATAAAAAAACTGTACCAATAAAAAGATTAATTTATATGGAATTTTATGTTTTCAATTCAATAAATCACCACTACTGTCCTGCTTGTTAGCATATGATTGGTTTTCACCAACTTTAGCTGGATACTGCATATTACACTAGAGTCAGTGCCCTGACTCCCTAATTTTAAATGTGCTATTATTAACTATTGAAAGCATGTAAAGCATACATTTTAGTAGGGCTACAGCTAACAAATATTGTTATTATTGATTAATCCACCAAATGTACCTGATTGTTCAAGGTTGGTCAAGAAAACAGTGAAAATTGCCAATGTGTGTCGAATTTGGCATATTTACTGTAATTTATCCTTCGTGTGAAATATTTTTAATGCCTGGAGAGGTAAACATAATACACACAACCTTATCCTTTTAATCATCTGGTGACCCCAAATAATTATTCGGGGGCATCCTGGCCCCCGGGTTGGAAACCACTGGTTTAGGTTATAGGTGAAGTCTGCACTTTGTGATTCCCACAAATGTCCCAACCAGCCAAAGTCAAACATTTGACCCATTCACCACAGTCAGAAGTGGAGGCCTTAGATTTCAACTGGATCTCTCAAAGCAAGTTGAAAAGTGGACAATAGGGGGATGTTGCGCTGCCTCAGGGCCACAATACTTCCAAACTGGCACTAAGGCTACTTCTAAGTCGGTGGGTACTCACTGTGCTTAGGCTTGCTGCAAGAACATCCCTTGAAGAGGGAGACATAGGGAGTGGATAGATGTGAGAAATGCTACTGATTTTCCATTCTGTGCGAGGTACGTCGCCTGTGTGTGCGTGTCTCCTGCAAAATTTCTGTGTTTTTTCAGAGCTTCTTTTAAGTAGCACACTGCAGGCAAACACAAATATCCCTGAGGCTGGGGTGGAAGGAGGGATTGAAGATGGCACAGAGAGAATCGATTAGGACACACACACACACACACACACACACAGGGCCCCAAGACACTTCCTGGTTGGTACAGGAACACACACACACACACACACACACACACACACACACACACACACACACAAAATGTTACACAACACCTACCCCATATGCCGTGCTCTCCAGAACTCGCCCTCTCGCCATTTATCATTCACAGTTTTCTCATTTTGTGCCATTTCCCTGGTGTCTGTTCCCTCCCTCCCCTTTTCTTCACAACCCAAACCTCGTCTCACTATTATTGTTCACATCACATGGGAGACACTCTTCCCTGTTCTTTCACTCATCCCAGAATGGATCCTTTCCTTCTCTTTGACTTTGATGAATCATTCTCTCCCCCTGAAGACTCCAATTATATCTGACGGAATAGCTTCCATGTCATTGAGGTTTACCAAGCTAACTACCCGTTGCCAGGACCATGCTGCTAGTTACAAACATGGCTTTCACTCACTTGGCTGAACAGAGTATAAAAAGCTAAAGTGGGGTTCTAGCTGCCAGTGGCAAAAGTAAACATGCCAAAATAAAAATGTCGCTGTTGAGCAAGTGGAACAGTGACAATGTGCTTTTACAATAGCTTCAATGTTTCTCCTTGGAGACAGTCTGCAAGCTAAATTCTTTTAGACATATCTGACATACAGCAGCAAATGGTACAAAAGTTGATTTGTGTGATTTTAATTTAATGAGGATTTTCACATTGCCAGTAAACAGATTAATAAGAATACTTTGAGCATTGGCTTTGCTGGTAGAAAGATTTGATTCTGTCTGTTACCAAGCTGCACTTGCCATGTTTGTAAGGCTGCTTTTCAGTGCACTCACTGTTTTGTAAATCACTTTGGATAAAAGCAGCCATTAAATTATAGATTAAGCACAAACCAGAATTGCACTTGTGATGAAATCATTTATTTTTAAGAGACGCTGGCAGACATACAATTTACGCCGGCTGGCTGACAACTGGGTGCAGGTGGTCAGAACTCAGCAGTGTTTGATTAGAATTTCTGAATAATGAGTGGATACAGGCACTCGCATACAGGCAGAAATTGAAGCACATAGAGATGCACAAAAAGTTGTCTTGCTTGTGGGGACTACATTCATTTCTTACCCCTATCAGAACTACAACTTTAACCCATACTCTGACCTTCACCCTGAACGCAAGTCTTAACCCAAACGGCAAATTTGTAAGATTGGTTGGCTCCCAAAACTTGGAGGACAATACCAGGTTTGGGTCCTCACAATATAATATAATCAAGGGCCAACAAAAATACTGTATTTAGCATAATGTCCACCTATTGGTATTCAACACATAGAGCAGCCTTGCAGTGATCTTTGTCCCACTTGTGCTCTCCCTCTTTGCCCCCTCTCTTTGCTGCACTCTGCCTCCGATCACTCTATTTACTATTTTCGTTCAAAGACAGTTGCATGACAGCCTTGGGAAAGCTGTCCTCAAGTCAAGATGGAAGAGGGACTGTCAGACAACTCGATCATACAAATGAAAACTGGAAGCTGCCAACAAAAATCTACAAAAAGGCAGAGCTTGTGACAAAATTATGTAAATCTGGTGTTTGTTGGGTGACATAAGTTCACAGAGAGTAACGTAATTGTTTGATGAAGGTTTTCAGATTAAATGGTTCTTGGTTTTCCAACTTTATGGTTTGTAATTAGTTCTCAGACTTAACTGAAAATGCTATAATAACTCCAACACAGCCAAAGTTATTCAGTGTACCACAGCTTAAGAAATCCAGTAAATATTCACATTTGAGAGACCTTATAAACATTTAAAAGCAGCAAATGTAGTAACTTCAGTGCACATGCGCAGTTGACAATGACCTCTTGAAGGCTCCCTGGAGATTCTTTATACCCACTTTGTTTCACCCAACAATAAAAGGTTATTAGCAACAGGAACAAGTGTGCTCTCAAGGAGCTGTGTTTTAAAGAACGCAGATCTGTCGGTCTGTCTGTCTGTTTGTCATGAAAGTGAAGGTAAAGATAACAGATATTGCAGAGAGCTCTTTATCAAAATGTGCACAACTGAGGGTTCTTTCCCTTTGATCTATAACAATAGAAAGGCAATTATGAAGTTAGACGGGAAGGGCATTGATCTGGCCTTGTGAAATATCAACTACGCATCTAGCTACCCTTGGCTGAGCCCTCCGATCGAATTTTGGCAAGTCATGAGGTGCATGTGTGAGCGGGTGTGTGCGTGCACATGTGCAGGTAGATGTGGAAAGATTTCAAACCCTGACCACCACACACAGTATCAGACTATCCAATAAAACTGGGGATTATGGGAATAAGATTGGCGAGTAAAGTGATGTCTGCTCTCTTTGCTTTAATGTTGCACTGTGGAACTAAAGCAATGTTTTGGCAGTGTACTCATGCAAACTCTGGCAGCCGTGCCCCTGAGTCACCCATGCCTGGGGAAATGTACCGAGTTAAGAGTGCTTCATTAAACGCTCACACACATATAAAGACCGTATACAGACAACCCCCCGCCCGACTACCATAAATGTGCAGGTGCAAACACACATATAGCACAAATGCATACACAAGCACAAATATGTACACACAAATATAGGACCCTAGTCGCCTGCAGTGGGCTTGCTGGCACACTTCCTCCAACTAACTGTTATTGCATTAGCTGTATAATGTAATGACGGGCAAGGTTTTGACTGTTTGCCATCCTTGAGGGCCTAAAGACACTGTCACGCAGCAGAGAGGAACATACCAAGGTCAGGAAGGATTGAGGCTGACACATGAGTGTGTAAACTAAATTAAAATGATGTCTTGGAGCAGGATTCACAATAAAAAGAGCATGAAAGGAGGGAAGAGGAGGTTCATTGCTTGAGAAAGTCAATGACAGAAAATCTTATGTGTTGATTTAATTCTGCAAGTGTTTCCACCAGCATAGTGTTATATAACTTACAGATGGTGATGAGCACTTTCCCCAGTGTCATACCGACTTTGTGTTTTGTTTTTGATAATAATTGTCTACATAAATTATTAACCAAAGTTATAAGGGATGCTTTATACTTTTTCTTAACTCAACTGAGAAAACAGCAATGCATATTAGTAAATAATGTAAAAGGAACAATGCCACATTTCTAAAAAATAAAACCTAAAGATTAAAGTTAAGAAAGAAAGGGATTTCTGGAAGCCAGTCTCAGCGGAGACATGCAATGCATTAATCTCAACAACAGCAACATTTGTTGGTGCACTAAAGAAGCATAACGGCCAGAAACTAAACTCAGTTATAAACAAAATAAACAGATTAAATAACCTGATAAAGAAATACAACATATAGTACAGTTCGTCATGTTGCAACGCAGCAAAAAAAGAGTGAACAGGGTCTATCCACACCAGCAAAAAAAGAGTGACGACATGGGGTCTATCCACAATCGGCTGTTTGATTCAGCAAATCAGAGATCAAAGTGATTTGGATCATTTAGGAAAGAAACCCTGGGCTTAAATAATACAACAGTTCATTTTTAAGAAGCTGTCAGATTTACAGCAAAGATGTCTAGTTTGGTAACTGACTTTTCTCTCGCCAATTTTGTGTACATTTACAGACCATCTACTTACTTCCTCTCACAGTCTCAGAATGTGCCAAACGTGCCCGTTGGCCACAGCTGGCTGTTGACTCTAGTCTATATCGACTGTTCGTGTAAAAAGACATGAGACGATGCAAGGCAATGTAAGGCGACATGAGGAACGAGGTCTGTGTCTGCTCTTATTCTTTAAAGTAGCCTCGAAGTGTGAGTATCTCAAGTCGTGACTGGATTCAGTGATGCCAATTTGTATATTCACAACGACTTAGCTTTTCAAAAAGAGAAGATTGAGCTGACTACTGAGGCTAAAGGAAAATTATGAGACATGCAATCGTAACCTCAAAATTTACATATCACAATTCAAAATACCTTTAAGTAACTAAAGACAATACTAGGAATTTTTCCTTCTTGCTTTCACAGAGAATGAAGAAACCAATCTGTCAGTATGATAAATAATTGAAAAGGCGATGATGTTTATTGGTAACAACAGAGGTTGTAATCGGATGGTAAGTGATGCTGACACATTACTGCTGTTTATTACTTTTCGTATCTCCCATCCTCGAGAGACCATATTGATCTTTTGAGCACTGAAGTTGAAACAAAGAACTCTTCCACACCCCCCACCTGTCCTTTACAGGGTGTCAGAGCTGGGGTGCAAGTCAACTTTTATTGTTTTGTTTTTTTTCACCTCTCCCACTGAAAGAAAAAGTGTGAGTGCGGGAAGATAGTTGAAAGAAGAAAAAAAATGAGGAAAGTTGGAGAGGAAGAGAAAACAGGATGCTGCTGTGTTTCAGCGCAGCACATTGAGATTCCATAAAACGCATCTCTTGATGGAATATAAATGAAATTATAAATCACGTCAAATAAATCTGTTCAGGTTATTGGATTGTAGCGAATATAGGATGGAACTATATTTCCGTGGAAATGTATTTCTCTTCTACTTCTAAGATGGAGGTTTATTTAAATTTACAAACTATAGACATAATATATGGAAAGCCCGTCAAATTGGATTATGACAACAATAACCGTGTCTATAGATTTAGGATTAAAATGATACTGATGCTATAATTGTATTAGCTTTTAGGGCTCCAAACTGATGACTGATGGCTGATATAAAAATGGGTGAGTAAATGAGTGATCAACCAACTTAAAGTATATGAGGAGGAAAATCACTTCATATAGTAAACTACGACGGTTCAGGGATTCTGCCATCTGAAGATATGAGAATTATGTTATTCATGGTAAGAAGACCTTGGAACATTCCATTTGCATAATAATGCATGATGAATAGACAGTTCCTGGGGCAGTGTGCATTGAAGACTGACGGTAGAGCGGCAGTGTGGTCTGCTGGCACCCTGCCAGAGCAGTCAAGGGCAATTAGGGGATATCAGCTGGGTTTTCAAACAGCATAGAGCTTGACAGTCTGTTGGGGATCTCAGTAGGCCACACACCACTGCATCTTTGGGGTCGAGACAGGCAATTAAGGTCCTCCAGGTGAGGGAAGGTTGGTAGAAGCAGCTTTTTCAGAAGCCACATTGCAAATAGCGTAGTGGAAGCGGCTTTAGTGATCCAACACGTGTTGGATGGTGGTGGCTGTTTTAGCCAATTGCTGAGACAATTGCAGCAAGGGTAAAGGCTAACTCAACATAAGTGTCTTTGACAGGCTGGCTGGCTGACTTTCTGGCCAGACAAATCTAGGAGCATAAATAGCGAATGCTTAAGAGAGATTGCAACTTCTCTTGCCCCATCTGTCTTGATAATAGCTATTCTTAGAACAGTACTCTTCATATGTCCATGCCAGTTTCATATTTGGGCTTAAAAGGGTGGCAACCAAGTGTGTTGACCCAAGTGTGTTGGTGTCTTCGGTACTGACCTTATTAAGGTTCAGGTCTCCAATCCAAATTAAAACTAGTTTCTTGATATCAGTGCATTTGGATTTAATAGCATAATTTATGGTGTTACTCCTGTAACATTATCAGACCTACGATGGGCAGTTAAAAAAAACAAAAGACCTTAGTTGATGTAGAGATGTTGTCTTCTTCCTTATCAAAACCTTGCACCTACACAATGCAAATCGACCACCAGTAGTTCAGTTAGAAATCCGGGTGTGTTATACTAGTAACAGCTACAATAATGTAGCCTTGAGCTGCTATCATCAAGCTAGGATGAGTCGCAAGCTACGGAGGTCTGGTGAGCTCACTTTCTTTCAACATTTCAACTTTCTTTCACTTCCACCACCCCAGATTTCTTTTCCAGTTTGGAAAAACTTAGTCTTCAGCCCCAACCGGCACAAGTCTGATAAATTGCCTCAAGTGATGTCACTTGAGGCAATTTATCAGACTTGTGCAGCTCCAGATTTGTGCAGAAACAGTTTCACACAGAGGTTTACAGTTTTTAAATTTGGCGGGAAAGAGCACAGGTATCATATCAGTACTAAGTTTCAGCCAGTACCCCTAGTCTGGGTATCAGTATGAGGGGAGGACAGTCAGACTGTTACATCCCTACCAGAGCTATCTTATGGATATATTGAGACTAGGGAGGCATCGATCTGACTTTTTCAGTCCAAATACCGTTAACAATACCTGGGGCTTTAGGTATTGTACTCTTTTCAGTACCGATCCGAAACCAGTGTATTCCTCACTGTGAGGAAAAAAAACGGGAATCATTATTTTATGTGTAAGGCAACAACATGCTTGAACAAGAATTAAATACCTCCAAACTGCTGACCCCTTGATTTTAGTTCTCTCTATGCTATTTTTGTTCTCCAAGCAAAAAGCTGGGGTATACCGGCACACTGCTGGCGCATCGCGTAGTATGTGCATAATTGAGTTGAATAGATCAACCCCTGATCCAACTTTTTGAGTCAGTATTGGGCCAATATCCGATATCAGTATCGGAGCATCCCTAATTGAGACACACAGTATCAGGTATCTCAACAGATATGACATGATGAGTAGATTCCCCAAAAATGTATTTAAATCATATCACAAAGATGTTTTGAGACTTAAGGGCCAGGAGCTACACAGATTTTTAGAATTAAAAATGTCTTGTAGTCTGTCTCCTTATGACCAGTGTACGAATACTTTGATGAAACACACTAATAGAATGAAGGTTCTCCAGAGAGTCCCGGTTAATCCTGCATAAATACATCTGTGGTACTCTTAATTAATGAAGGTGTAAGTGAAAGAGCGAGTGAGGTGAAAAAGTTCTATGCTGCAGGAGAAGGGGGGAAGTCGGCCTACTGGACTAAACATCATATATTGTTTTGTACGTGTGTGTCACAGTATATTGTTTGTACACAACTCAACTCAGGCGTCTTAACAATGACAATATATGGCACTGAAAGCCTGCAGCCACATTCCTGCTAGAGCAGCATCCTGCATCACTCTAGTTTCAAAATTGAGAGCACAGTTAGAGGACACCGCCACACACACATTGTACAAACACTGTCACAGGAAGTTGTGCTAAAAGTGTAGAGGACAGATGCATACTCAGCTGGGGAGCATAGAGCGAAGCTGAAAGCATCGAAGGGCACACCTAACACTACAGTCAGAGCAAGAGTGAGAGAAACAGGAAAGACACTAAATGGACAGGCTAATGGCAAGTAAAATCAGGGAGCAAAAAAATCACAAACATCACCTTCAACCTTGAGGCTATGCCACTTAAGCTCCATTTTAAAGCCAATCACATCAGGAAAAGCAACAACAAAGCAGTCCTGGCTAAAGCAGGGTGAACGTCTGACCATCTTCAATGCTTTCCTTCCTGAGAGAAGTAATCCAAAGCGATGGGTAATTAATTTACGTTGATTAAGAAATTAAGGCGAGAAAAGGGTAGAGGCAGAGCTGATTTTAAATGACCTTGGATAAGAACAGGGCAGGTGTTTCGTAGTGGGTGGACTGTGTGTATGTGTCCCTAAAAACAAATCTCATCAAGTCTTGATATTTCCCCGACTAAAACAAAACTTTCTTCACAGGTTGCTTCCTCCAGTCGATCACTTTCAGTACTTGTAACTTTTACTTCAGCTGAATCAGTGTATTCTTCCACTTTTTTGATTAAATCACAGGTTTGAAAACAGAAAAAAAACTGACCTTTTTCAAGTGCTGCACAGCAAACTGTAAACCTATGAGGAGTGAGACAGTTCACAGAGTTGAACGTATGCTGTACTCTCCTGTGTGCTTTCAGCAGGCAGGGACAACACAATCTGTTCCGTCAGTGTTCTCACAACTGGCTTTACCAGCGTGTATTGACTCTGTGGCCTTCGTGTCCATTGTGCCCACACTTTTCTGGCTCATCTCACCCACAGATGCATTCAAAGACATTGATTATTTCCCCTGTAACTCACCCATTTTTCTCTCTTTTTCTCAGTATGTTCTGCCTTCATCCTTTCTGTCTAAATGTTTTGCCTGTTTATGCTTTTATTCAAACTCTGTGAAAAGGGACACTTGGCGAGGGAGATGGAACATGTCTCTTTTGTACCCCTGTTTCTACTCACTCCTGTTCAGGCGGCCGACGCCTGAGGTCTGTCTGATCCCAGCTGGGAGCGTGAACGCAGGAACTAACACTCCACAAGGATCCTGGATTTCTCTGAGGGGCAGAAGTGGTTTCAGGGGTGGAGGATGGGGGTCAGACGGGGTGGGGGAGTAGCTGTCCTGGTATATGAGTCCAGACACATTCTCCTCTTTTGCTAGCAGCTCACATTCCCCAGTAGAGCTCCCCTCAATTGCACAGCCTGTATCCTAAATTAACAGTCTGGGGCTGCAGACAGTGGCAGCAAAAAAACAGACACACTGTTCAAAGCCACAGAAAAGAGCACACAACCACTGCAGTCTAACTATGCTTGTGAGTACACTTCCGCTGACAACCTAACCTGATAAAGTGCGCAGTTATCAAAGCTGCACTTGTGATTGAATAAATACTGTATGAACTTGGACTAAAAAATACTGACACGAGCCTCCCAGCGTGCGATGATTTACTGTCGCTACATGAGACCTGCTGTCGCCAGCACATGGGAAAGCACTCTTGTAAATGCTGTGCCAAAAACAGTCCTACTTCATTAATACACTTCCACTGACTTCACACATTACCCAAGCCCTAATCCGAGCTTTAAACCTCACCATGCGATTCTTAACCCTCATCTCGGACCAATGTCTGTACAAAATGTCATCGCAAACCATGCTCCATTGTAGCTGCTGAGATATTTTGGTCTGGACCAAAGCAACAGACCAACTGATCAACTGACATTGTCATCCCTAGAGACACTCATGTAGCTTAAAATAATACAGATATCAGGTTTATGTCCTTTATCATGAGGTGTCCTGGAAAATTATCTTCAGTCCTTACGACTAAAGTTCACAAGGACAGCAACAAAAACGAAAATACATCAAACAGCAAAGACTAATGCTAATCAAACAACAAACAACATTGATTTGTGTACGTATGTACGTACACACACACACACACACACACACACACACACACACACACACGCCTGCTATTCAAACACCAATTCTATGTGGCATGGTAGAGAGGATCAATGTGTCAACACCACAAAGCCAGGGTGGTGGCCTCCTTGCGGCATGACAAGGTGGGAGATATTGAGTGCCTGGCCTCTGATCCCAGTGTTGGAGATGGACCCTCCAGGGAGGAGTGAGAAAACGGAAGCAAGGAGATGGACAGACAAGAGAGCTCGAAAAAAGTGATGGCAAAAAGTATAGAGAGGGAGAGTTATGATGGGAAAAGAATGAGACAGGGAAGACAAAGGTCTTAGAGGCATAGTGTAAGAGGCAGAGGAGGGGAGGAGGCAGAGACAGCTGAGAAGGAAAGGTAGATAAACACTACTGTATGAGGAAGCGTGAGAGAATCTCTGTGTGCGCGAGTGTGTGAGGCTGAAAGATAGTGAAAGGAAAGAGAGCGATTGGATGTGTGCGCGCGTGTGTGTATACAACAAGTGCAAGCCTGAAGCGCAGTTGCACCATGTTCCTAGACATCATATTGTTTGTGTTTATGTGTGTGTGCATGCATGTGTGTATGTTCCCTCTCTGATTGTTCCTTAAGGTGTCAATTCCACTTCATTTGAAATTGAAGACATTGGAATGACAAGACACAATATATGTTTCATCTACATACAGTGCTTAAAAAAACAAAGGTTAACATTAATATAGAATAAACATGTAGCATTTTAGTACACAACAGCACATAAATATGTACAAAAAGTAATTTACAGATTATATTATTTACAAATTATATAAACAACACTGCAAACAGTCATCAGTCCCAGCTTTGTTCATCACAAGGCACCTTTTCGTTGTTTTCCCTTGCTTTGTCACTGCACATTCTCCTCAAATTTCACAAGTGGATGAGCAGTGAAAGGAGTTGGCCGATGCAAGAACAGCCATGATTGAGCATATGTTGTACAATTTGTACATAAAGAGGTTTTTAGTTTGATTAAACATGTGCATGCAAGCGTATGCATCATCAGGGCTGTCACTTGTAAATTAAGGCAGCCAATTTTGACTTATATACTGATAGATACTAAAGAGTACTTATTAATATGTAAACAATCATTTGTACACATTGCGTACATACTGCTGAGTGAGCGTCTCACAACCGCTGTTTTTTTAAAATATAAAGCTGGTGGAGTGTCTCTAATCATAATATGAGTGAATCACTTTCATGTGCCGTGTATCTCTGGGATACAAGTGCATTGCGGCTGCAGTAGGAATACATGACCGTTACATTTAAATATCTATACACTTGCATCTGAGGGCGATGAGGATTCACTCCCCGCTACAATACTGCACTGCGGAGGATTCCCCTGGATTCCTTCTACTCTGTACGCAGCACAGAGACATTAAAGACGTAACTGTTCTCTGTCCAACATCCCCTGTCTCTGGTCTTCACATGGAATACATTCACTCCCACTCCCCCCCTTTGTGTAAGTCCAATGAGCACAGGCACATGGACAGTGCACAGAGAGGCTTGTGTGTCTAAATCAAAATGTGTTTTTAACTGAAGAATATATTAGTAGGAATTAGAATAAACCTAAAAAAAGGAGGTGGCATCTGCACAGATAGGACAAAACAACTATATAAGGAATATGAAAATGTGCATAAATGTGTGCGACTGCCTGTGCAGTATGGATGTTGTGTGCATGTGTATTTGTCCTGTACATCTGCAGCAATATCTGTTGTGTGCATTACTCTGTGTTTACATTTGTGTGTGTATATTAGTGTGTACTTTGTGTGTATGCTACAGTTTTGTTGTACAATATTGTTTTGTGTACAGAAGGTGCTGTTTTGTGTATGCATACATCATTTGCATGTTTGCCCTGCCGAGAGTTAATATGTGTGTGTGCGCGCCTGTGTTTGCACGTGTCTGTGTGTGTTTATTGAATGCGGCTGGCTTCAGATCCTGGTTGGCCAGCTCTGTGAAGAGAGAAAGGAGTCACGGAGGCAAGGATAAAAACGAACGGGTCCAATCCTCTGAAGCTGATGACTGTGTGTTTGTCAGAGTGAATTTATTTATCACAGATGCCAGGGAAATTAGCATTGAAATGATTCTGGTGACAGACTCGCCCTGGATATCTCCGATGGCAGACACCCAAAATGTTTATGTTTACAGAACTCGAGGGGAGAGTAGAAAGGGACAGTGGTGTGAGAAAGAGCGAGGGAGAGTGAGAAGTAGTGAGAGAGCGAATATGCGGAATGGGGAGATAATAAGAGAGGTAAGATTAGGTAGAATAAAACACCAGGGCAAGAAAATTGGAGGAAATGTTGAAAAGAGATAAAATATGTAAGACGCAGAAAAAGAGCAAGACTCTAGAGGACGAGCTCCACTATAGAAATAGTTGAATTGTGAGTCATGCTTGATAAGGACTTCAGCTGAAAAAGAGTGTGCTCCTCCTACACAGATGGAGTGAGAAAAGAAGGGCGTATAATAAAGAATAACAGAGAAAGATACTTCTATGTATGGGAGAGATACTGCCCATAGAAACAAGATGGTGGGTGAGCAAAAATTTAAAAGGAAATGAAAAAAGTTTGGAGAAGAGAAGCAAAGAAGCAGGGTCAATGCAGAGGAAGACATCATGATGAGCGCTTCTAAGAAGAACTGACAGAGCGGAGAGAAAGGGAGAGAAAAGGACATAAAGGAATGGGAGAATTAGCCAGAAAAGGTGTGGAAAAGGAGTCAGCGGTGCAGTTGAAGGCACAGGCAGGTATATAAAGTATATGCACCTTCTTCTTTTATGCGCATAATAATTTAATCCCACCCATCAGCCTTCTTATTATTAACCAGTGGATCACAGTAAGCCTACCTGCTGATCTACTGCTGCACAGCTGGCAGAGGAAGTGGGGAGGGACTGAGGGGAGAAATGCAAAAGAATAACAGATTCAGAGGAAGAAATGGATGAAGAGAAAAAAGAAGACATTTGCAAATAGCTTCTGGAGAGCGCAGAGAGTAACTGTGTTGCCATGGTAATAGATACACTAGTGGCTATGCGACTGTGTGCATATAAATTGAATTGTGAATGTGAACTTCTGCAATTTATTACAAACAAATCTCTATTGAATTTTCACACTTGTTGCACCTAAGCATTAAATGTCAGGGTCCGTCACTGTGATCCTCACCTCAACCACATTCATGAAGCCTATTACGTGTGTAGGCAGCCGGCATCTAACTACTAAATGGAATGTGAGCTTTCATACAAAATGAACCAAGTCAAAGTTTCTCCTAAGATTCATAAAGCTTAACAGAATGTTTTGGAAGGATTCATTAATAAGAAATGGAACACCACTCTGCAGATAATACTCACATCAAACTGAATTGCTATGATATCAGACTTGTGACTGAACAGGGAAAGATTGCAAAGCATTATTCATTATACAGATAGACTGTAAGCAAATCCCATAGAGGATCTATGAAAACCTTATTAAATCATGCAATAAAGCAAATAAACCACTTAGCCTCTTCATTTGTGTTGATTATTCAAGTAATAAAGAAATAAAAAGCTTCAACTAATGTTTTGGGCCAGTCAATCAGTAAGTACGTAAATAAGTAGTTGTGTGCTGTACAGTGGCCAATATTATCATCTAAATATTAATAACATAATCAGAGAACACTGATGCAGAATTACACCAAACAAAATAAAAAATTAAGCGAAACCAAAAAATTTGACATGCCTGCACAACACCACATAAAGTATGACTTTTTTACTAATCAAATCAGCTACATTTAATTAGGTTGAGTTTAAATGAGATAAAGTAAACAATCCTGTCATGTAATCTTCTAACGCTGAGATGCTACAATGTAAATGCCTCACAGGCACAGACGTACAATTTAGCCTTCTGTTTACCTCTGATTTTGCAATTAAGCAGCATAATAAGAAAAAAACAAGCATATTTTTTGGTATAAAAACACATGCATAAATAAAGTACAACAACAGATAAACAACTCAAGGGGCTACGCTCCGCACGTGCCTAGACTGCACAGTCGACTGTAGTTTTTGTCTTTGTGTCACTGGTGTAGAATATTGTAGATGCTGGAACAGAAGTAAGAAGTTGCATAAGTGCAGTGTATTCGTTGGCTGCTTTTTCTGTTTGTTATCTGTGTTTCATTATGGTAATTAACCACTATAGTATGAGCTGAGGCTGAATGCGTAGTGACTCTCTCCTTCTCTCACTGCAGTGATTGCAGCAATGCTTGGCTGTTGGGTAGAGGAGGGGATGTTTCTGGGTCACCAGCTGCCTACGTTTTCTGCAAACACAGCACTGCTAGACCTCACCAGCTGTTTTCTCTCACCATCTCTATCCCTTCGAACTTACTCTCGTTCTTTCTCAGTGTCTTTTTTCTCTCTTTCTCACTACATGTTTCTCTACGCTGTTTCCAGATGCTTGCCTGTGGCTGCAAAAATAAGTCTCCTCTCTTACTATGGCCCTACTTATGTGTGTAATTGTGTCGGCATATTAACAGAAAAGAGATAAGTGAGACTTGGGCAAGTCTAAAACATTAGGGCATGCTGATCATTAGTGTAGGGCGGGAGGGTAGAGAAGGACAAACAGAGGAGACAGAAGTAGTGGGAATGTTTCCTTACATTTTGGCTGTGGTGTCATCAGGACGAAGTGTTGATCATTCCGCTCCGAGAAAGATGTGATTACTCTCTGTCCTCCAATTCATTTAATTACCACTCTATAACCTTGCAAATGAGGGGGAGATGGAACGAGGCAAGAAGAAAAAAAACACAAATCTAAAAAAGGATAAAATGAGGATGAAGACAGGGGGAGAAAGCAAGAATGTAAATGGAACTGGGAAAAGAGTAATTGGACAAGAGTGATGATTCTAATCCTACAGCAGGATCTTAAATATGCATAAATAGGATTTAATCCACGGAGCGGCAAATGCGTGGTGCCACAGTGGTAGTAATTGTAAGCTTGTTTTAATGTATGTTCCGTATTATATATGAGCCATTTAGACTGCATGCTGCTGTTTGAAATGCTAATGCCTGTAGTCTGTGTGTTAGTGTGTTTGTGGGGGTTAGTGCGTGCTCAGAGGCCTCCTCTTTGACCTATCAGTGGGGTGTTTAATTTTGTATGTTTGTCTCTTTCACTGCCATGAAACACCTGTATTTTTCTTTCCCACAGAAAAGAAAAGTACGACTCTATCTCTAATCATGAATATGGATATCAGTGTGTAAAAGCAGGTTTGGAGGCGAAGGAGCAGAGTTGAGTGGTGGAACAGGAGTTGACATTGTTGAGTAATTACAATTTAAATGTGTCCCCCATAACTGATGAATGTGCTTTGCCAGTTCTCGCACACCTGCACCCGCAAGTATAATCTCGATCAATGTTCTAAGCTCCGAGCTAATCTTTTCATAGTCCGCACGTACAGTACTATTCAATCTTTGTGTTTTTGGAGATAAAAGATCAAACACACAGTCAAGTACGGGGATTTACATTAAGAGGTCACGTGCTCTCTCTCTCTCTCCACACACACACACACACACACACACACAGATATCCAATTCGATGAGCACACACACATCTTAAAGTTAGACCTGTACCAAACACTCTCACACTCCGGTAAAGGCTCGCAAAAGTCAAGCACGACCATAGATTAATGGCTTCACTGACATATACATACACATATACGGGATAAAGCCAACTTAAGTTATGCATTTGCTACTTTTGCAGTGTACACAGGCACACAGATGCACATATGGAAAGAGGAGATAGTAACACTTAAAGGCAACACTGGGGGATAATTTGAATTTAAAAAACAAGAGATCAATCACTTCAAGCTAAGATTATCATTTCACACACGCTTTGAACCGAGGCTGGTAGAAAATGTTAAACACTCTGACAGCAGCCAATATGCCCTTGAACACACTTCACACTATGCCACAGTTCAGTGAATCTACTGGGAACAGTTACAGCAAGCTACAGCAGCACCACCTTACTTCTTTAACAAGTCAATATCTCCCGAACCTCAACCATGTCGAAGCACTCTGATCCTGTGTTACCATGAATATAGATATTTTCTTATCATTTATATTGTTATTTTCAGCTTGGCTAGCACGGGCAATCATTTTGTGTGTTTTTTTAAAGTTTCAAATCAAGTCTCAATCTTGCTCACTGCCAAGTCATAACTAAAAGGTGGTATTCTATTCTTACATTGCAAACAACCAAATTATACAGGTTACTTTGAAGAAACTATAATAAATTATCTTCAATCTTTTGTTGCATGTCAAAAGGGCCCCCTTAAATTCCCCTTTTGTAAATAAAACAAGATAATGTGCCCTCTATGGTGGCCCAGTATGCATGAAAACGTGATGCAGAGCCCTAATGAGCATCCTTTCAAGAGAAAAACTGTCATGCAGTGCCCTCTAGGGTGTCCCTTTGTGTAAGAAAATGTTGTAATGTGCCCTCAAAAGGTGCCCCTATGTGCAAACAATGTGATGAAGTGCCCTCTGGGTGCCCTTCCAGTGGGACAAATATGACATAGCGCCTCTAGGTTGCCCCAACTTTAATAGGCTGCCCTTCCAATGGAAAAATTGTCATGCAGTGCCCTCTAGGGTGCCCCTTTGTGTGTGCAAATGTGGTAAAGTGCCCTCCAAGGTGTGCAAAAATATGATGAAGGGCCCTTTGCAGGGACAGATTACCGCATGTGCCCAGGGCCCAAAATCCCAAGGGGGCCCATAGAACTTTGTGATTAACTATTGCTGAAGTTACGCTGCATGGACGTTACATTTCCAGGTGTGCTCTTGAATAACAATCGTCTACGCTAGCTTTCGTCGACACGTGAAAGCCATGAATTTCTGAAGAATACCCATCAACACGCGTCATTCTGAACCCTTTTGCCCCACCATGTGAAGCTAGTGCCATTTTACCTCGATTTTGATTAATAAAACGATTATTTTGTTTTTGGTTGGGTGTTTTTTTGCCCTCATAGTTCAGTGACAAGGTTTATATAGTAAATATAAACCAGCCAGCCTTGCTACACATAACAAATGTTAAGGATAATCTTTGTTTATCTAATGTGTTTCTGAAAAGAAGAAAATATTATTAATAATATTAGCCAATATTCTGAGAGAGAGTGAGAGAGCAAGAGAGGAAAAAAAAAAAATTAAAAATAAAAATATTCGGTATCCGTCTTAAAAATCCCTCATCGGTGGGGCTGTAGTACAAATCAACAGAGTACATGCGATAACAGCATGAGGACAAGAAGAAATGACACAAGCACAGAGATGAAGAATAGGAACTAACATGAAAGGAGTCTGGCATAACAAGAAGGATGAGGCAAGGTTGGAATTAGAGAAAGACATGGAGGATGAACTGTCAAAACCAAATAAGCTCTGTCACCATGAAATCCACACTTTCACCAGCTCCCTTTACTGCTTAATCAAAGTCTAGCCTGAGTGATTACATGGCCCTTTTTTTCAGAAAAGTGCCACTATTTTAAAAAAAGCTCCTAATACTGCGCTCTAGGAATCATTTCTAATTTATTCTCACCAGTCCTGATCTGCCAACCAAAGCTATTATAGGAAAGTCAGGATGATGTGCTGTCAGAAAGCAGAGAAATAGATGTCATCCGCAGCAATAAGCCTGTAATAACTACCGTCAAATTATTTTCAGGGCCTAAGTAACTTTTCCCTCATCTCCACATTTAGCCCCTGGCGGCTCTTTTGCAGCTTGTAAAATGCTTATTATCATAATTGCATAACTACGCATATGGCATTTGAGATGTTGAATGAAGCAATATATGCCTCTTTTAATCATTTACATACAAGGGGATTACCAAACTCGTGCACAAAAATCATCCTCTCAAGTGGACATATTTTCTATAAACAGTTGTGGCTAATACATCTGCATACATGTGGATCTGCAGTGTTAGCAAACACAGTCTGCATGTACTGCACAGCAAGCTGTTCATCACAGCGCATGAGCATTTGCTTTGCATTTACATCCTCTGCCCCTCTTTCTCAAGAGGATGATATAAGCAATAGAGAATGAGTAAAAGAGAACAAGAGATGGAGGAGAGTGAGAAAGAGCACCTGGTTGTGTTTAGGGTGGCTCACTGTAGTTAAAGTGACATTTTGGTGAGATGTGCACTTTCCAAAAGCCCTGTGGGGGTGCAAGGGGCATGCCCAGTCATGCCAGCCTCTCTACGCAGTTACACTGTATCTTGACACTAAGCACAACAGGCAGGCCAGGCCACGCGCCCAAACACATTATACTCTTCCCTATCCAACACTCAAACAAAAACACATTTTAAAACTCATTTTATCATATCTGACATAAACACAATACCTTTTGATCATCTAAAATGAAAATGTGCACACACAAACACACACCTTCATCTGCTGCACAGTGAGACTACACAAATGTGTTCCTCTATGCCCTCTGGTAGTCCATCTGGGTACTCAGAGTTTGAACTCAGTTTGTTCCATATTGGCACCACATAATGAAGGCTTTCTGCTATAAGCACAGCCAGCTCCCTGTGTTCTGCATGTGACCTACGAGGTCTTGGCCCATGATCTGGCACATGAATTTAGGCAGAGATAAGTCTGGGTGACAGAATGGCTGCAAAGTGATGTGATTGAACAGGACAGTGGTTTTATGGAGGGATTGAGTGAGAATATTATGTGTTTTGAACTTTGGCACTCTGTTATAGAATCATTTTGGGTGGATTTACAGGGGCTGAAAGGCTATGAGGCGCTTTCATTCCCAATGCAGGCTGCAGTATCGACTGGAAAACATCACTTGGTGCGGAGAATACACAAAAAACACATGCCAATCAGACAGTCTGCTATCCCAGGGCGCAAAGGAGGGGGGACAGTGCGGGCTGACTCTTTTACACTATAACAGAACCATTAATACTAAAATGTCAGCACACTGTTGGGGGATCAGGCAAAAAAACAAGGTGGAGAGAGATAAAGAAAGAGGAGGGGTAACATGCTAACCAAAATTCAAACTCCTCTGAGCACAAGTTGGGGTTAATGTTACAGCTGGGCTTCAGTGCCCTGCCAACAGCAGTGGTAAACAAACTGCACACATAGTTCCTGACCTAAAAATGTCAGAAATGAATATTGAGTGAAAAAAACATTTGTCTTTTTCTCAACATATCCCACTTTGTGGCTGGTACATATAGCATTTTGCTACACAAGTCAACAAGGGAATACAGTATTTTACCAGATTCACCTCAGTGTACTTAAAGAGCCCGAACTATTTTGTACTACCAGGGGGCATATTATCTGTCTTAAAGCTAATCTTATCAATTAGCTATGGTGACATTAGTGTTGGAAATTGTGGCATTAGTGTCAGTCACTGGATGCCAATCAAAGCACATTAGCATTTCTGCTGCTTGAGCTGCACTTTCAACAACCATACTGTACTTAAACATACAAAGAAGGCATAGGGGGGAACTGTGAAACACAACAAGAAGCAGCAAGGCAGGCTCATCAATCAACAAGGTGATTTTTTATATACACACTATATTGCCAAAAGTATTGAATAACCCCATCTGAATCATTGAATTGAGGTGTTCCAATTACTTCTATGGCCACAGGTGTATAAAATCAAGCACTTAGGCATGCAGAATGCATTTAGAAACATTTGTGAAAGAATGAGTCGCTCTCAGCAGCTCAGTGAATTCAAGAGTGGTACCAGTTGCCACCTGCGCAATAAGTCCATGCTATGTACTAAATATTCCACAATCAACTGGTCAAGTGGTATTATAACAAAGTGGAAGCGATTGGGCACAGCAGAAACTCACATAAAAATCACAGAGCAGGGTCAGAGGCGCACAGTGTGCAGAAGTTTCTGCAACTTTCTGCAGAGTCAGAAGCTACAGACCTCCAAACGTCGGATGACCTTCAGATTAGCACAAGAACAGTGCGTAGAGAGCTTCATGTATTGGGTTTCCATGGCCAAGCAGCTGCATCCAAGCCTTACATCACCAAGTGCAATGCCAAACTTCGGATGCAGTGGTTTAAAGCACACCGCGACTAGACACTAGAGCAGTGGAGATGTGTTCTCTGGAGTGACGAAACACACTTCTCTGTCTGGCAATCCAATGGATGAGTCTGAGTTTGGCGGTTGCCAGGAGAAAGGTACTTGCCTGACTGCTTTGTGCCAAGAGTAAAGTTTGGTGGAGGGGGGATTATGGTGTGGGGTTGTTTTACAGGGGTTAGGCTTGGCCCCTTAGTTTCAGTGAAAGGAACTGATAATGCTTCAGTATACCAAGATATTTTGGACAATTTCATGCTCCCAACTTTGTGGAAACATTTTGGGGATGGCCCCTTCCTGTACCATCACCACACCAATGCACAAAGCAAGGTCCATAAAGAAATGGATGAGCGAGTTTGGTGTGGAGAACTTGACTGGCCTACACAGAGTCCTGACCCCAACCCGACAGAATACCTTTAGGATGAATTAAAGAGACTGCGAGCCAGGCCTTCTTGTCCAACATCTGTGCCTGACCTCACAAATGCGCTTCTAGAAGAATGGTCACAAATTCCCATGAACACACTCCTAAACCTTGTGGACCGCCTTCCCAGAAGAATTGAAGCTGATATAGCTGCAAAGGGTGGGCCAAGAATTAAGAATGGGATGTCATTAACCTTCATGTGCATGTAAAGGCAGGCATCCCAAAATCAATCAATATCTCTCTCTCTCTCTTCTCTCTCTCTCCCCTCCGCCAGCACAGAGGGTTTGATTTCATACAGGCTTGGCCTTCTTATGGTACTCAAAGGGTAAAGTACTGAGGCAACTCATGTAGTTGCCTTGGTACTCTTGCATGCATGTGCACAAGCCATCAAGGTGAGCCATTGTTCCTTATGGAGCTCTGGGGCCCTTTCACCTGCTCAATATGGGAAGTGTAGGGTTCTCCTTCTCTTCGGCAGGTGTGATTCAAGTAACTAAAAGGACATTTTGCTGATTGAAGACTACGCCAACAGGTGTTACATTTAGAAGTGTAAGAGTAGCTTAACCGTGCAATGCTTTGGATTGGCTTTAGGAATCCAAACAGACGATATAGAAGACGTTCTGCACTTCATGCACTAGTGTCAACCGGAAGAACCTGTGGCTACAAAGCTTACCTCTTTGTTAAAAGGAATACATCTTGGGAAGTAAGTTTATTCACTTTCTGGCCGAGTGTTAGATGAGAAGACCACTCTCCTGTCTGCATGGGAAATATGAAGCTTCAAGCACAATGACTGAAAATTGGGGGGGGGGGGGGGGGGGGGGGGGGGAGACAGCTGGTCTGCCTCTGCACAAATGTAACAAAATGCACCTACAAGCACTTCTAAAGTTCACTAATTACTATGTTACATCTCTTTTGTATAATCTGTGCAAAAACCAAAGTGTAAACACTGTTTCTTGGCCGGTCTGATCTGAACATTAAGCCTGATTGGAGATAAAATGTCATTGTGGGTGGCACAATTGCACACTATGAGGCTATGGACATGATGTAAACTCTTCTTGTCCTCCATCTTCACAGCTGGCAAGACTGATATTAAATGACACCATTGTGGTACAGCAAAATGATAAAGATATTTGCAGCACATACCGGGAAACTTCCTCATTGGTTGTGGTGAGCACTGTCACTGGGAAGTGGAGCTATAGGCACAATGCCCAGTCTGGTCCAGCCTCTCAAGGCTTGGCTCCTAAGTAGGACAGAGTGATGGGATTGTCAGTGAATGTGGTGCAGATTATCAAAGATGCACAGGGTCAATCTATGATTTCATGCTGGGTTTCCACAACTGGTTTGGGAAAGGAGCTGTTGATCCATTACGCATTACAATTACAGAGTGTTATTCACAGAGTACAGAGAACTTTGATACTGTGACATGTGATTTTGTGACAAACATATCTTTCAGGTACCCTGCTGTTCATCAGAAAACCCTTGATTTTGGAGCCTTTTACCACCACATAAAGACAAGAGACAGACTTTTTTATTAAGCCTGCACTTGCCACTCCATCATCAATACCAAAATAAGACATCTCTGTAATGGATTATCTAGAGAAAGGTTTTAGTTAGTCTTATACCATACCAAAATTAACTAAAATTAAAAAAAAAAAAAAAATGGTTGTCTCAAAAGGTATGAAAAACACAACAAGCTACAACAACATTAAGCTTTGGTTTTTGTACAGGCAACACTGTAAAGATTACAAGATGTGCAACTGCATTATTTGTGATTTGTCAATTATTGGATTCACCTCCTTATTGGCAAGGGTCCAGATATCCTAAGAATAAAATTCAAATCACTGCTCATAATCGTATCCTTCTGATTACAAGAGAAAGATTGGGATCTATCGGTCGGGGTTGGAACGTACGCAGATTAATAGATAAATGAAGAGCTGTAGACTCTGTAAATGTCAGCAAGAGTAACTTTTTATCTCTGAATATGATAAAAGGAACAAGGATGACATTCAGTATGTAACTTCACAACAACAGTGTCATATGTAACCTAAAGGAAAGCTTTTATGAAACACTCTGTGGCTTCAGCAAGTAAGAACACTCTGACAGAACAGGCAAGTGAAAGAAAATCAAACCCAATCACCTCCAGTGTTAACTGCTGTACAAGGACATTGCTGGGCTATGACCATCTTCTTAAACCTAATGGAAATAGTTCTATGGTTCAACAAGCACAATCAAATACAGAGCGCTAACAACCTTGCTGACCAAGAATGTTCAATTTGTGCTTCTTCCCCTTGTTCTTTTCTTTATATACGGGGCAGAAGTGTATATGTAGGCATACTGCACATGCACCACACACACACACACACACACTGGCAACACACACACACACACACTGGTCTAAAGACTCCAGAGACCAGGAGCGCCCTTTCTCTTTCCCTCGTTTTCTAATCCTGGCAATTAGCGAGAAATAATTAATGATAAAAATGAAAAAGTTGAGGGCACAGAGCCTTGAAGATAGAGTTCTGCACCGTAAGCATTCAATTCCCCCTCTCAAGGTCCTCAAGGTCCACTGCTCTCTGGCTCTGATCCTCATACTGGAAGAGGCTTGAACAAAGGCCTCTTTGATATTAGCCCGCCCTGCGTCACCCGCTTACACCCTCCTTCTACATTTTATACACGCTTTCATTTTCCTTTTCTTGTTTTCCTACTGTCCTAACTGTTGTTGCATACAACATACTGGCTAAGGGTCGAACAAAAAATAAAACTTTGAAGGTTACACCAGACATCTGCAGCACCCCACACCTAGTGTAAGTCTTTGTTTGATTGCCTCCCTGTGAAATTAATAAGAGCTGCCATTAACAATCTGGTCTAACTAGGGAGTCGGTAGACATGTAGCTGTTAAGTGATCCAAATAAAACTGCAGCTGAACCTTGTAGTGCAGCGATGGAGCTAGTGGTGGGGGGAATGGGGAGGTTGTGACCTTGTGAAGTCACTTCGGGGCCACATACAAGCATAATGTGTTCTTGTGATCAGCAGAGAAACTGCAATATCATCCTCAGGAGGCTTGGGAACAACTGTCTAAACAGGCTTTTTTATACGTACAACTACATCTAGATTTTCCCCAAAGGAAATCAATATTCATATTTACATGTAGTTCAGTGTAAGTGTGCATTTGCATGCATGTGTGTATCTACTTTCACTCTGAGCAGACAGCTAAAGAGATGACATGATGGAGAGCGAGAGAGAGGAAGGGGAGGGGGGGAAACACTTCTGAGCACTCCTGCCCTCTAGCGGCGGTTTGAAGTAGTACCTCTGTGCGAGGAAGGCTGCGACTGAGTTACAGTAGAGGAGGGACTGCCGTGTGAATAGTCTGGGGGTTTCTGCTTATTGCACCACCTCTTCCTCCTGAAGGGTGGCTTTGATCTTTGCATACATTTAAATTTCAAAATACCAATGGGTGGTAAAGCTCATTCATTCATAAATGCAGCGACTGGGATTTAGATCTCGAATTACAGAGAGAGTAGACATCATTTCATAATACTCTTCAAGCTAATTGTGTTTCACTTGCCAGATATTTCCAATGCTTGATATCAGACTGTGAATATTGACTTCATAGAGATGTTTTACTTGCCACTGGCAGTGATAATTTTGGTTGAATTTGAAGCATGAAGATAGACAAGTCCTATTAGAAGCATGTTAGATCTTTTTGGACACATGTGTTTGTTTTAATCTAATCCAAAGCACTGCACACTTTTGATAAGCACAGGAATTCAGTTCAGGAATACTGATGTGCGAGTGTGAAACTAATATAAAGCAAAGAAGGATCATCACAGTATTAAAAATGATTGTGAAGCCTATAGGAAGGTGTTTGATCAGATGGATCTGAGTTAAAACTGTTACTGCAGTTTATGCTTTTGGCCAGCAGATGGCATTAGCAGTTAGTGCAGTGTGCAGTGGTGCAATGCTACCACCCCGATGTTGCCCGTCCTCCAAGTCAGTGTCTATAGTCAGGCAGTCTACTTGTGGACCAAAGACTTTTCTCATTTTGACCAGACAACTTAGGTTCCACATTTCAGGAAAACATTACAAATCCATGCAGTTTGCACATTTGAATTAATTTCACTCCATTAGTCTCTGCTTGATGTTTCAAACTCCCCAACTGCTAACCCTTCCACACACTCAAACTCACACACACATCCCTGTCAAAGTGTCTTCGAAAGAAAGAGAGAGAAAGTGAGAGATCATTAATACACATGCTAAGGAGCGTAGTAAAACTTGTCTGGGGAATCAATAGAAACATCAGAAGGAGGAAGAGGAAGATTAGATATTGACTGAGCTAATGGGGTGAGGTGAGAAAAAAAAAATTTGCATTTAGCTAACTGGTGTTTTCATCTAGCAGTACTATTCTGGCCAGTCTAAACAGACAGAGAAAAGTGTGAACTGTAAAATATACAGACAGTATCATCATGAGTGTAGTAAAATAGTGTGACTGCACAATTGCTGCCATATTAGATAGAAATGTGCAAACATTTTTCTTTAGCTGGATTTATAAAAGTTTAACACTGCCACCATTAATTTAAAGTTATCAGATGTTAAAAGGCACAATTCACCACTTTTACCACAAACATAGTTTTGTGCTGTGATGGGACTGTTTTTAGTCAAGACCACTACGGAGAAGACATGAACCTACTTTGTCCTGCATCTATTTATTACTGAATAGCTTTTGCATTAAGAAATACAGAAAATTTCCTATACACTGCTGGTAAAAAAATAAGTTTTACATGCATTTAATGCGCCCATGAGCCCATTTTCATTTATGCAATTGAAACTGTAAGATTACAGACACATTTGTTGTTTTAATGACCCACATGCCCTCCTTTGCTCAAGAGCAATGTGTTTGTATCTCCCTAGGCTGAGCTTAACAATAACAAATGCCTGCTGCCCTGAGGACAGTAGAATGCCACAACCAAAATACATTCATGCTCTCTATTAAAGCAGAAAATTGCGGAAAGAAACTAACAAATATCTTATTTTGTACTTATAGCCTCTCTGCTTTTAGGTTGTTCCTGACATCTGTGACAAAGACAAGTTACAGGAACACACGCACATACAGTTTGTATAATATTTAAAATACTAATCATGTTGCTGATCATCATCATCAATACTGCCACAAGCACAACATTCAAGCTTTCCAATCTGCCTGGAATCAGCATTTGAGCTAAAAACAAAATGACAGCGGTAAAAGAAAGTTAACAAAAGAGGAAAAGGCAATTCACTTTCCTCTGAAAAACATGATGATACAAATGTTGTTCTAACAAATAGACAAGATGTATTAAAGGCAATGAGTCAACAATAAAGACAGCAAGTTGCCAATCCCAATCAGATTTTACATCATTTTGTATCCTTATTTATAAACACATGATAATGTACCTTTTGGTTTCTTAATGTAGCTGCATCAAAACTCAATGGACTCAGTCTTTTGACTTTACTGTGTTACAGGTATTAAAAAGGTGGAGCCAGTAGGATTATGTACATGCAAATATTGAACCATGCTTGCATGAGTTGGAAGAATTTCCAAGTACAATAGTTATACCATCTAAAATGTAATAATACCAAGGTACTGGTAAAATGTACTACCATATTGTACCACCCAAAGCCACAGCAAGGATGACAAATGCATACAGTATGATAATATTTCACCTCATGCAGTGCAAACGTCATGGACCAACCAGGTCACATGAACTTGAACAAAGAGTAAATGAAGTCTATTCATAACAAAAAAAATACCCACAACCCCTCTATTTATCATGGATTTTTATGGTTTTGGATTTCTCATATGTGAAATAAGTAGTCCTGTTCCCTAATATTGACATTGCTGTCACTGTAATAACAAAATAAAATATTAAAGATATGTATACATCATCTACATACCTGAAATAACCACATGTTGACACAGCAGGTACTCCAGAAACGTTTTGCAGAGTGGCTGATGGGTCATAGGTTGCATGTCTGCTCTGGGGCTCCAGTCATCTTGCAGAATCAATCCAATTCCACCATTCCCAAGGATAAAAGTGTTTATCTTTACGAAGTCAAATGACACATCTCATCACCTACAAATAAATAAATCAGTAAATAAAGCAATGCCATTTTAAGTGTATAATATCCAGGCTGGCCTTGCTTTGCTAAAAGATGACATCTTTATAAACGTGTACAGGAATTAACTTAGTTTATGCACAACACGTTAAATTACCCCCCACCACGTCTGCATCATATATTCCTTTTTAGCTAGCAGTTACCTGTGTGCTAGTTTTCACTTTTAGCTAACAATAAGCATTTGTTTTGTTTTGAGCTGTACAGTAGCTACTAGCTAATTTAACGCTTAAAGCTAACGTTAGCCTTATTGGCTAACACGTTTAGCCATTAGGTAGTAACGTTAAAGTGAACTGTAGTAAAACTAAAGCTGGCTAGAAAAAGTCGACACTACATGCTATTATATATCATAGCATTTACATAGTAGGTAGCGTACGTCATAGTAAAGCTACTGAAGATGAAGTTACTGAATTAGCATTGCTGTTTTTGGTGTTGCTAAATGTAAAGTTAATGTTACACTCACTTGTTCATCATAAACCGTGACTTAAAGATTCACTTCTCTCAGATAAAAAACTGGTGGTACAGTAACTTATCAAGACATGCAGTCAGACAGGTGACAGATTAAAAGAAAAGTCTGATGGAGGAACTTTAGAAATAGGGATGATTCCACACAGGTGTACTGCATTAATGTTACACAATTGAGCAATTAACATCTTATCATGCTCTGCATAAAGTCTGATGAATAATCAGCATTTACACTCTCTAGTTTAAGCTTAGCTGTTTATCTCTTTGATATTTTACTGAAAAAAGACACATGGTGGTCTTTTTTCCTAAATAAAATTGTATATATAAACTGCAATGTTAGCAGATTAAATTATACTGTGTAGCCTACTATACTACTATGTAGCATAGTGTTACTCCATCTTTTTTGAAGAAGTAGGATTGCCTATTGGTAACCTTATAGTTAGAGATAAGTATTGGTATCATATGCTTTATCATTATTGTTATCCACCCTGGTATTTTTTGGAATCACATCAAAACCAGAAAACTGGCCACAGTGTGTCTGCGCACCACAAATCCATTGTTGATCTATTCTAGATGCGCCACCTAATTGGCAGCTGACCCCTCCCATCCTGGTCACTCTGGCAGGAGGCTGGGTCCATTAGGACCAAAACCTCTGTCCACAAAAACAGCTTCTACCCTTCTGCAGCTATCCTCATTAGGGCCCAGGTCCCTCAGTGACACTCCTCCCTTCCCTCTCAAATACTGTATAGCCTATCTTTGCACATGTAAATATTATTTCATTTCACATCATTGCATCCGGTATATTGCACATATTTGTTGTTTGTTTTTAAGTGTTAATCGTTATTCTTCTCTATTTCATATTTTGTCAATCTATTTCATATGTATATATTTCTACATTTATGTCAACAGTATGTTTACATGTAGTACCTTATCTCCAAAGCAATTTCAGTGTACGTGTAAAAACTACTTGGCAATAAATAATTTTCTGATTCTGAACTGGTTTATAATCTTGGTTGATAGAAAATTTCACTGTTGATAGAGGAAGAAAAGAAAGCATCTTTCTTGGCCTTGACATGTGTAAGAAAGTGCCCCCTGTCATTGGCAGGAACTGCTAGACTGTGACAATTCTGGAGTGAGAGAACCAGATTCAAAGGCAAACCCGATTAAGATCTGGAGGATGACGTCTGAATTTAGGTTGAATTGGCCATCATCTGTGATTTCCCCAGCAGAAATTTGAACAGGCCTGGCTCCATGGGTTCTGTACACAGCTTTTATTAACATACGTGCCACGGCACTCTCCATCAGACTGCCGTGGCACACCTATTGGTGCGATCACCTATTTAAGTCATGTGCTTCACCATCATCATGAAATCCACCACATGGAAGGAAATGACCATGCATTAGGCTTTGCGCTAGCCATTTGCGAAATCGTCAGGAGAAAGTTACATCTGCTCACCGAGGCAAGAGGGAGCTCCAGTTCACTTTAATTCCAACATTGTCAGGTGCAGATAATGATGAGGTCATCTAGGTAATTTGCAGGAGGAAAATGGATCCAAATAATAGGACTACCGCATTTGGAGAAAGTGTGGGTGGGAATGGAGTAGTCAAAACAAAGTCTAAATAAGCTACCCTCTGAAGCCACTTGAACTTGGAAGTGACTTTAAAGTAGGGCTAAACCAGTTGCATGGTTGCACAAGCACCAGTAGCGTTTTGTGTGGGCATCCAAAAGGCAAAAAGTTTATTCAGATGTAAAGGAGGTGTGATGCCTTTACTGGATTTCTTGGGAACCAGAAAATAGATGGTATTGACCATTTTGTCATTGTCTTTTTGAGGAATTTCTTACATTGACCCCTTGAGAGACAGTTCTTGAATGTTACTGGATAGGGATTGTGGTCTAGTGGGTCAGAAGGGTTGCTTTTACACAAGTGACAACATGGTGGATGGAACATGGAGACTGGAACAATTATATTCCTTAAAATAAATAAAAAATAAATGGTTGTAAAATATTGATGCCACTTCTAATACTTTGTCAAGGGGGAAGTAGCAAGGTATGGCACTGAAGCCAGAAAGCAAACTTGGTCCTGTTCCATTTAGGTGGAATAATCCAAGAGAAAATAATGACAATTTTGGGATTGGATAATCTCTTGTTCAAAGCAACAGGTAAGCAGTATGTTACAACAGCAGTTGACTAAGTAGAAATCCCCCAATCAGTTATCTGCTCTTGTTAGTAGCCAAACAGACCATTGAGATCCTCTTTTCATTGTTCACTCTTTCTTATGCACGGATATCTGAGAGGTATAGTGCATAATTTCTTTGAGAAAATAAAATAACAAAATGTTAAATGAAAACACACACAAGGTGTGTTGTTAAAACCATAACACAGTAATTTTGGACTGTTAATTCTTCTTTTTTAATTCATATTGACTTCACTTGGTATGAAAATGATATACTGAAATAATGGTTTCATCATTTTTATGATTATTATTTCATTTGGCTTTATACTAGTGATGACAAAATGAGAAGATTAAGCTGAAAAGTGTGACTAACCTTAACTTTTTGACTTTGCAGGCTAAGCTTAGTTTGGCAATATATGTTGTACTGTACATTTGGGCCACCATAGAAGCCTTGAGTAATAATCTAAACAATAATAATCAAAATAGGAAAGGTGAACAGCCACACAGACTAATTTTTGTGGGTGGTAGAATTACTTGTTTAGGGAAATCACCTTGACAACAACCGTAGGATTGCCATTGCAGTCCACTATTATCTCGCGATGCTGATGATGCTAGAGTTTTGCCTTGTCGTTTGTTCTCTTTTCTTTGGGACCACAGCGTGAATGCAGCATTACCACTCGTGTGCCAGTGCGCGTACCTCCAGCCGGGTGTCACAAGGCTATAGGGTGTGCACGTGAACACGTGGTGCACGGTGGGGGCGCATTTGAAAAGGGGTGGGGGTGCACGCAACGCCGTATGTCACTTTATCTCGAACATGAGAGCAGACAGATGAAGCTAAAGCGATTAAATGGGAGGGGGACTTTGCGTCACTGGAAAGGTGGCTGCCCTGGATATGTGAATGGTTTATTAAGAGAACTACATGAATGAAAGAACAATGAATTAACTTAATAGACCTATTACATTTAATTCGCCCTATTTTTGGAGCCCCTTTAAATCTCCTTAAGATAAAGTTAGTCAATATATTGCACAAGGTAGTCTCAAACCGTTAATTATGTGAGGCTGCTTTCAAGACGAAACATGAATTCATGCTGTTACAGTGCCTTGCGAAAGTATTCGGCCCCCTTGAACTTTTCAACCTTTTGCCAACCATTGCAGGCTTCAGACATAAAGATATAAAACTGTAATTTTTTGTGAAGAACCAACAACAAGTGGGACACAATCATGAAGTGGAACGAAATTTATTGGATATTTCAAACTTTAACAAATAAAAAACAGAAAAATTGGGCGTGCAAAATTATTCAGCCTCCTTAAGTTAATACTTTGTAGCGCCACCTTTTGCTGCGATTACAGCTGTAAGTCGCTTGGGGTACGTCTCTATCAGTTTTGCACATCGAGAGACTGACATTTTTGCCCATTCCTCCTTGCAAAACAGCTCGAGCTCAGTGAGGTTGGATGGAGAGCGTTTGTGAACAGCAGTTTTCAGTTCTTTCCACAGATTCTCGATTGGATTCAGGTCTGGACTTTGACTTGGCCATTCTAACACCTGGATATGTTTATTTGTGAACCATTCCAGTGTAGATTTTGCTTTATGTTTTGGATCATTGTCTTGTTAGAAGACAAATCTCCGTCCCAGTCTCAGGTCTTTTGCAGACTCCATCAGGTATTCTTCCAGAATGGTCCTGTATTTGGCTCCATCCATCTTCCCATCAATTTTAACCATCTTCCCTGTCCCTGCTGAAGAAAAGCAGGCCCAAACCATGATGCTGCCACCATGTTTGACAGTGGGGATGGTGTGTTCAGAGTGATGAGCTGTGTTGCTTTTACGCCAAACATAACGTTTTGCATTGTTGCCAAAAAGTTCGATTTTGGTTTCATCTGACCAGAGCACCTTCTTCCACATGTTTGGTGTGTCTCCCA